>NW_026712838.1:0-600000 GCF_030625045.1 Achroia grisella
CATAGTTTACATACATAACATATCTCATCCCTTATAATCTTTAAGTCTCAATTTACATACTAAATACATTCATCAATTGAATTACATACTTTTATACACTGTTTTCATACACTCACAGTTGCATGACATACTGTGCCCACTACACAAATTTACTTAAGACACACAAATTATCTCTGGTCACAAATCAGGGTCTGGTATTAATACTTCCGGTGACTTATCTGGTTCAGTATCATCTGGTTGATCCAGGATCCCAGGATGGTCTGCGTTGAAAGCCATTGCAATCTTTACTACCCCAAGCTAAGATCTGATCTGCGTGGCGCCTATGTATTTCTCCATCCTCTGTTCTCACCCTATATGTACTTGGACCCTCTATATCCACAATGGTAGCTCTGAGCCATTTTTGTCCTGACTCATATACACGGATTAATACTGCCTGATTCTTTTTAAAGATTCTATTTGGGACCCGGTTTGCTGCTGCCTCGAGTTGATTCTGGGCATCATCTGGTACACAACTCGGGTGTAAATTAGAAATAGCAGTTCTGTATCGACGACCATTTAGAATTTCTGCTGGTGTCTTATTTGTGCTATTTGGTACAGTGCGTAAATGATATAATGTTTTTGAAAGCTTCTCTGACCAAGTTATATTAGAATTGGCATATGTCAACTTCTTAAGTTTATTTTTAAATGTCTGTATAGCCCGTTCAATATTTCCATTCGTGGCAGGATGATATGGTGGTGAGTATTTGTGCTTAATGCCATTCCTCTGAAGAAAAGAATTAAATTCATCTGAGGTAAAAGCCCTGCCATTATCAGATACCAAAATCTCTGGCAATCCTTGTGCTGCGAAAATCTTCCTTAGCACACTTATAACTGTTTCACTGCTCATTGATGGAACAATCTCTGCTTCAAACCACTTGTTGTAACTATCCACCAATACCAGAAATGTTTTTCCTTGGAAGGGTCCTGGCAAAATCTATATGCACTCGACCCCATGGTTTCTCAGGAGGTATCCATGTCTGTGGGTCTTTCGGTGGGTTATTTCTGACTTGCTGACAATGTACACACACTGACACAACTCTCTCGATGTGTCGATCCATATCATGCCACCAAACATATCCTCTAGCATAGGATTTGGTCTGAACCACCCCAGCATGTGGGGCATGTAATAAATCCAAAACTTTACTCTGTAGTGCTTTGGGTATAATGACTCTGTTGCTCCATAGTAAACATCCCTTACTAAGTGAAAGAGCCTCTTTAGGAGACCAAAACGGCTCCAAATCTGGATCTGGACATGAACGGGCCAGCCATGAAGTATATGAAACATAGTCTTCTGTAAAAGTGGATCTTACTTAGTTTCTCCAGATATTCGTGTCACGTCAAGGTCCCAACCCTCTGGCTGCTCATCCAGCAGAAGCAGTTGCCAAAATACATCTTCTTTTAGTGCGGATGTATTTGGCTTGTCCATCTACTAAGGGAGTCTGCATTCCCAATTAATTTTCCTGGTCTATATTTAATATTGTAATTATAACAACCCAGTTTCAGTGACCACCTTAACATTCTTGGTGATATTTGGTCAGGAATGGGTTTTACAGGATTGAAAAGACCAACAAGCGGCTTATGGTCTGTAATAATATCAAATTTACGACTAGCCAGATACTCATGAAATTTTGTGATACCAAATATAATAGTAAGGGCCTCCTTATCAATTTGTCCATAGCGCCGCTCATGTGGCTGAAGAGTTCGAGAAGCCATCATAATTGGTCGTTCTGACCCATCATCCATTACATGAACCATCACAGCTCCTAGACCATATTCAGAAGAGTAACAGATTAACAGCAATGTTTTGTTTAATTCATATCCAACTACTTAATGTCAAATCCGATGATACAAGACTTTTTGCTTCGTCAAAGGCCACTTGTTCTACAACACTCCACACCCAGGGTTGTTTTGAGTCCAATAGTCTGTACAATGGTTCCAGAATAGTTGCCTTGTCAGGCAAAATTTTTTCATAAGAATTGTACAGGCCCAAAAATGCCCTTAATGATACCTTATTCTGGGGTGCAGGTTTCTCTTTTATCTCCTTAACCTTTAATGGAGATGGATGTAGTCCTTCGCCATCAATCATGTGTCCTAAAAAGGTTATGCTGTCTGATGCAAAGACTCATTTTTTTTTTTTAATTAAGGCGAAATCCCATCGAATACAGTTTACTTAATACCATACATAATCTTCCATTATTTTCCTGCATATTTTTTCCACAGACAGCAATGTCATCGAGCAAACATGCTACTCCTTCCATGTTAGCAAATGCTGTTGACATTAAACGCTGGAAAATTGCTGGTGCTGCACTCACACCAAATGCCAAACGGTTCATCCTCATTAATCCCATGTGGGTATTTAGTGTTAATAGATTAGCTGTCTCTTTATCCACTTTCACCTGTGTATATGCTTGCTTCAGGTCAAGTTTACTAAATACCCGTCCTCCACTTAACTTTGCAAAAGCTTCGGCTGATGTGGACAGTGGGTATGTGTCTGTATTTATAGCAACATTAACTGTGGCACGATAATCCCCACATATGCGTAAGCTGCCATCCTCTTTTTTAACAACTCTAATAGGTGTGGCCCATTTTGAATACTTCACTGGTGTCAAAACGCCGTCATCAATCATTTGTATTAAAGTAGTTTCCACCTGTTGCTTGAGTGGAAATGGCACTGGTCGAGCTTTGAAATATTTTGGTGGTATCTCAGGCCGTACATGCAAAGAAACCTCTGGACCAGTATATTCACCTAAATCATTCTTGAATAAACTTGGAAATTTATTTGTGAGGGATGTTAATTCATCATAGGTCCAGCACAATCCAGAAATATGTATCGCCAGAGGCTTGAACCAATTCCTTCCTAATAAACTTGGCCATTTGCCTGTTATCACCAACAGCTCACATTGTGCCTCTTTGCCACCAAGACTAGATCGAACGTTAGCCAGTCATAACACCTGCAGTGGTTCACGCGTCCATGTCACCAATTTTATGTTGGTAGGAATTAGTGGGGGTGGTGTAACCCATAATTTGTGGTAAATTTCTTCTGATATTATTGTTCTTGAAGCTCCAGAATCTATTTCCATAGAAATATTCACTCCATCTATCCTCACCTCTGCTTTAATTACTGGGAGGTTATTCTCCCCACAATTCCCCTTTTCAAGCGCACATCATTCACCCCTAATACCAGCCTGTCCCTCAACTGACGTTCTAAGTCCGAAAAGTTGCACTTCACAGCTAATAAACTTATAGCTGCTACAAAGTCGAATACTTTCACTTTGTAATTGATGACGTTTATGAAATTTTTCCGTTTGTAAAATTTCATTAATTTCCGGTTCATAAAATTTGTTCAAAACTTGCAAAATTTGTGAAAATTCCACTTCAGTTGGTCGATGTGGCACTAATAAGGATACAATTAAACCATAAGTCTCTTTTCCACATTGAGATAAGAACAATGAACGAGCTTTATCAATGTTCTGTTCACCATAGCCAGCGGTATCAAGAGCACACAGTAATTGTTCTTTATAGTCACTCCATTTGTCTGGTTTTGGATTAAAATGTCTCGGAAGCACTATATTATTAATATTTGACATCATTTTAGCAAAATTTCATTTATTTTCCTCAGTCGCCATTAAAAGATACAACTTGGTGGAGATTGGAAGCAAAACTATTTAATATCTAGACACGCGGTAGCGTGTCAAGCCGAGTTTCAAGTAAACTGGCAAGCAGCACCGTGTGTATATTTACGAACCATTTGGAGCCACTTTTGACCCCCTCATAACTCAAAAACTCTTTCACACAAACCTGTCAAATTTGGTTCATATATTGAGACTTGCGAGATAAATATGTGTTCCAAATTTCATAAACATATCTCAAACGGTTATTTAGATATTAATGTCCAAAAATCGACATTTTTATCACTGATCAACTATAGATCAAAATTATAACCCACTTCCAGATGACCTAGGAAGTTCAAATTTGGCATGCAGATAGGTAATTAGGTGAATATAAAGGAAAAAATCTGAAACTGGTAAATTGTTATCATTTTACTACAATTTTTCACTTTAATTGATTCTATTTCAACTTATACTGGACGAATACTAAAATTCTATGAAAACGTCGATAGCCACCAATTGACATTGATCCCTGGCGAAAATATCTCATCTTGTACTGGACGGAAAGTAATATTGTATGAAAACGTCATCATTACCAATTTACGTTGACCCCTTCACATCAGTGTCGATAACTAGCAAACTTCAAATATTGCATTGAGCGGTAAACACTAGTTGCTATAATTTAGATTCTGTCTAAAATATACTCGTACTTATAACTAGGTGTATAGTCGAATGTCGTATTTATTATGTTATTAACTGAGATTTGGTATTAATTATTGTTTCAATATTTAGCGCACATCGATAGTGTAAAATCATTAATTTTATAAATAATTATTAAATAATAGGCATTTCGGTATAGGGCGCCGCGGCGGCGCCGTGTGGGAGCGGTGCGATAAAACGTTGACGCGAACCTGTCCGAGCGAATGGCAGCCGCCCTCAGATGTCTCAATGTTTTGTTTCTCGATATCTAACCTATAAGGTTGCGATTTATGCTACGAAATTCATAGCTTTCTTAAATTATACTTATATATTTGTGGTTATATTATTATTACATTATTTTAGTAAATACGTATGGTATAGACAATAGTTTAAACCAAAAATTAATAATAATTTTAGTACAGTTATAAGTAGGAATGTATAATTAACCCGAGAATGAGAACTCATTGGTAACAAATTGTTTTCTTGAGAATTCAATAGATAACAGTCAATTTGTTACATAATCGTCTTTATGAACTATAACGTGTCAATACGAAGTTTCAGATATTCAATAATGTATATGTTGAAAGAGAACAATTCCGTATTTGCTTAACATATGCTATTACTATTAGCCCAAGAGCCCACGACTGCCAGACATACGTCATTTTAATAAACGTGAAAGTTCTTGTATGTGTGTCCCCAACACAGGTAAGAACGATCCCCAAATATGAAACCTGGATCGTGGTTCCTTTGGCAGGTACCAGGTAACAAAGGTGTAAAAAAAATCATACCAAATTCGTTATTTTAAGAAACTCCATATTTTCATATATTATTCGTAGCACTATTATAACTTGCGCTGCTCATTGCCAGACACGTAGTGTGGTTCCAAACCCCCGCCGGACCCCCCTAAACTATACTATTTTAGAAATAAACTTACGTCATTTTAATAAAGCTGAAATTTATATATATTATTGAGAGTTCTCTCAAACTGAGTTTCCTAAATTGCCAGACAGTTTTCTTGGTTCCTTATCCTACCAGACTCATTGAAACCGTATATTGGGTAACAACGGTGTATACAATTTCATATCAAATTCGTTATTTTAAGATGCTCCATTTTTTCACATATTGCTCGTAACAGTATTATAACTTGCTCTGCTCGTTGCCAGACCCTTAGTGTGGTTCCAACCCTCCGCCGGACCCCCCCAAACTATACTATTTTATAAATAAATTTACGTTATTTTAATAAAGCTGTAATTTATATATATTATTGAGAGTTCTCTCAAACTGAGTTTCCTAAATTGCCAGACAGTTTTCTTGGTTCCTTATCCTACCAGACTCATTGAAACCGTATATTGGGTAACAACGGCGTATACAATTTCATATCAAATTCGTTATTTTAAGATGCTCCATTTTTTCACATATTGCTCGTAACAGTATTATAACTTGCTCTGCTCGTTGCCAGACCCTTAGTGTGGTTCCAACCCCCGCCGGACCCCCTAAACTATACTATTTTGTAAATAAACTTACGTCATTTTAATAAAGCTGAAATTTATATATATTATTGAGAGTTCTCTCAAACTGAGTTTCCTAAATTGCCAGACAGTTTTCTTGGTTCCTTATTCCACCAGAATCATTGAAACCGTATATTGGATAACAACGGTGTATACAATTTCATATCAAATTCGTTATTTTAAGATTCTCCATTTTTTCACATATTGTTCGTAGCATTATTATAACTTGCGCTGCTCATTGCCAGACACGTAGTGTGGTTCCAACCCCCGCCGGACGCCCCAAAACTATACTATTTTAGAAATAAACTTACGTCATTTTAATAAAGCTGAAATTTATATATATTATTGAGAGTTCTCTCAAACTGAGTTTCCTAAATTGCCAGACAGTTTTCTTGGTTCCTTATTATACCAGACTCATTGAAACCGTATATTGGGTAACAACGGTGTATACAATTTCATATCAAATTCGTTATTTTAAGATGCTCCATTTTTTCACATATTGCTCGTAACAGTATTATAACTTGCTCTGCTCATTGCCAGACCCTTAGTGTGGTTCCAACCCCCCGCCGGACCCCCCTAAACTGTCTGGCAATTTAGGAAACTCAGTTTAATAGTTCTCTCAATAATATATATAAGGTTCAGCTTTATTAAAATGACGTAAGTTTATTTATAAAATAGTATAGTTTAGGGGGGTTCGGCGGGGGGTTGGAACCACACTAAGGGTCTGGCAACGAGCAGAGCAAGTTATAATACTATTACGAGCAATATGTGAAAAAATGGAGCATCTTAAAATAACGAATTTGATATGAAATTGTATACACCGTTGTTACCCAATATACGGTTTCAATGAGTCTGGTAGGATAAGGAACCAAGAAAACTGTCTGGCAATTTAGGAAACTCAGTTTGAGAGAACTCTCAATAATATATATAAATTACAGCTTTATTAAAATAACGTAAATTTATTTATAAAATAGTATAGTTTGGGGGGGTCCGGCGGGAGGTTGGAACCACACTAAGGGTCTGGCAACGAGCAGAGCAAGTTATAATACTGTTACGAGCAATATGTGAAAAAATGGAGCATCTTAAAATAACGAATTTGATATGAAATTGTATACACCGTTGTTACCCAAAATACGGTTTCAATGAGTTTGGTAGGATAAGGAACCAAGAAAACTGTCTGGCAATTTAGGAAACTCAGTTTAATAGTTCTCTCAATAATATATATAAAGTTCAGCTTTATTAAAATGACGTAAGTTTATTTCTAAAATAGTATAGTTTAGGGGGGTCCGGCGGGGGGTTGGAACCACACTACGTGCCTGGCAATGAGCAGTGCAAGTTATAATAATGCTACGAACAATATGTGAAAAAATGGAGCATCTTAAAATAATGAATTTGACATGAAATTGTATACACCGTTGTTATCCAATATACGGTTTCAATGATTCTGGTGGAATAAGGAACCAAGAAAACTGTCTCGCAATTTAGGAAACTCAGTTTGAGAGAACTCTCAATAATATATATAAATTTCAGCTTTATTAAAATGACGTAAGTTTATTTACAAAATAGTATAGTTTAGGGGGGTCCGGCGGGGGGTTGGAACCACACTAAGGGTCTGGCAATGAGCAGAGCAAGTTATAATACTGTTACGAGCAATATGTGAAAAAATGGAGCATCTTAAAATAACGAATTTGATATGAAATTGTATACACCGTTGTTACCCAATATACGGTTTCAATGAGTCTGGTATTATAAGGAACCAAGAAAACTGTCTGGCAATTTAGGAAACTCAGTTTGAGAGAACTCTCAATAATATATATAAATTTCAGCTTTATTAAAATGACGTAAGTTTATTTCTAAAATAGTATAGTTTAGGGGGGTCCGGCGGGGGTTGGAACCACACTACGTGTCTGGCAATGAGCAGCGCAAGTTATAATAGTGCTACGAACAATATATGAAAATATGGAGTTTCTTAAAATAACGAATTTGGTATGATTTTTTTTACACCTTTGTTACCTGGTACCTGCCAAAGGAACCACGATCCAGGTTTCATATTTGGGGATCGTTCTTACCTGTGTTGGGGACACACATACAAGAACTTTCACGTTTATTAAAATGACGTATGTCTGGCAGTCGTGGGCTCTTGCTCTATATCCACAAATCACAAAGCCTTAGTTTTGGCAGTCCTCTTCTCAACATAGGCTCCTCTATATTTAATAAAGGGCAGGTTTACGTTGGACTCTCCAGAGTTAAAACCTTAGATGGAGTACGTCTTAACAATTTAGATCCAAGTTACGAGAGCTCTATTGTCTACAATAGAGATCTGTGGACGTTATACCGCCCCGATTTGCCCAAAAATTCCTGATACTGAATTGGCATTGCACTTGAACATTTAAAAGTTACAAGAAAATATAGAAAATAACACAAAAAAAAGACAATTATACCCCGTAAATATACGAAAATACAGTAATTTATCAAAAATAATTTGGTATTAATTTAGTTATAAATAAGTACCTCGTATAATTTATGTACAAAAAGTAATGATATCCCATCAAAAACATAAATGTGAAATGATAGCCGAGTTTAATATTATGATATATGCCTTGATTATTGACTTCTACGACAAAAGAGATGAGATCTAAATGGGTGCCAAGTTCAATGGTCTGTCCTGAAATGTATTTATAACAATATAAAATATCATTTCTTCTTATAACTTAGGATAATATACTGTAGCCTAAGGTCTAACTTGGCTAGTTTTCATATACGAAATATACTGTAGCCTTCGCAAGTTCTAAACATGTTACTTGTCGGTTCCTATTTTAATATTAGTAGTAACTAGCAATCGAAAGTAATAATTGGTATATGAGAACTGGCCCTAGCCGATGTCTTATCATCTTCTAGGTAACACCTTTATATGAATAAATAAGTTAATAAATTAGAAGGTTAATGAAATCATTATTTTTTTATCCATATAATAATACATATACATGTACTACATATGTCTTTAATTTTACCATAATCATTTAGGTATTTATTAATAACACACATTTTTATGTAATGTACATCAATTTTTCAAATTGTGTTCTACAATATTCTTTGATACCCATATGGGAGTGAAGAACTGATTTATGAATGTGAAAAAAATGAACTGATAGAAGATACTGACCATCTTCGCAAGCGGAGGCAATCCATTGTCCAGTCAGGGCTGAACTGTAGGCTATTAACAGCAAGTCGGTGACTGGAGTATGTTACAATACATCCACGTTTTCTGGTATCCCATAATTTTATATTGCTATCACATGACCCAGTTGTCAGATAATCCCCATATGGATGAAAATCCATGCATTTTATTGCCCCTTTATGTCCCGTGAATGTTCTTAATAATTTAGCTGCTTCCAAATCCCAAATTTTCAAAGCACCAGTTTGTGAGCCTGCACATACTAAGTCTTCAGAATGTCCAAAACAAACACATTCTACAGGAGTTGTGTGACCACTTAGACTCTAAAAAATAAAGTAAACCTTATATTTTATAGAAGATTCGCTAGCTACCCAGTTTATATTTGAAAGAACTGCTTTAAAACTGACTGATATGAAAATTATAACAAAATGGTAATTTTTAAGTACTGTTTTTAAGATAATATTTTTATTATTCTGTCTGAACTAAATTTTTATTTTATGATCTCAATTACAATTCATATTTTGGTTACTAACTGCAACTGAAGTTTTTTTGTGTAGGTTTAAATAAAAGGGTAGTGTTTTCTTTCCTTCCCATATTTATACACCAAATGAATAATCTCTCTCTCTCTCTCATAGAAAACAATAAATTAATGCAAATAAGAATGGATATGATTAATTTACTCTTATACATTTTATACTATAATATAAAATACATTACAAATTATGCTTTAGTTCAATTAAACATATAATTATTATCATTGTTTCGTCATGAAATTTGTTTAAAAAATCAAATTATCAAGTTTCAGTATAATGTACTCACTGCTGATAGTTCAAAAATTTAATGACTCAATGAAATTTAGTGAAAAATAATAATAGAAGAGATATGTTTTCTGATACAGGATCAAAAGAAAATGGGTCTAAGGCAAGAATTTTAAACTATTTATTCAAACTCATTCATTTTATTTCAAGTTTCTCAAAACAATAAAAGTTCAAGTTATTAAATGCCTACATCGGGCATCAATCATGAGATTTGGCAGTTTATTGAAGATTTTAATATAGCATCTTTATATGAATTATTACTTTAACAGGTGCTGAAGCTAATTTAAATAAAGCAGGTTCATTTAGTATTTTGTAGAACTGTATGTATGTATTAAGTGTATAGTTTAATATATCTTTATAACATTACTGATAAAATAATACAGATATAATTTTTAAATGTATTAGTTTTGTTTATAAATCAATTTCATCTATTTTTTAAAGTTCAGTAGTTTGTGAGTAGTAGTTGAACGAAATAAAATCAAGTAAAACATTGCCAAATACAATTCAACCTCAAGTAGGAGTCTTGTTGAACTTAATATTAATATTTTTACTCACCATCAAGCAGCTCTGTCTACCAATAGCCCATAAATTAACTTTTTTATCGTCACCTCCAGTTGCTAAGACTTGATTCGATTTGTGTCCCATTGCCAAGCAATTGACATTTGCTTTGTGGGCGACGAATTCTTCTGCAGCAAAAAAATGTAACATCTACATAAGTACAAATAGAAGTCATAATTATTTTTATGATATATAGATTTAGTGATTAAATACGTACGCAGTTTCCATGACCTACGAATGGATTCCATGGCATTTACTAGTAAATATTTATACATAAATCCATTCCAAGTATAAGTGTTTAACCTTGTGGATTTAAACGAAATCCTAATTAAGGTAAAATTATCAGTGTCTATATACAAATATTCTGCAAGTAGTTTTAAAATACTTTTGTACTGTTTTGTATTACAAATAATATATTTTATTTAAATTAAAGAACTGTGGTGTGTACACATATTTTTTTATTGTAGGAATTTAACAATCTGACACAAACAGATGTAAGAGTAGAGTGACAGTAATCAGCACAGAAGAGTAATAATATGATCAGAGACATCATTGTATCTGAAAATAGCATTTTGGTTTAAATTAGTGTTTGAGAAACTATAGTAAAGATTACACTTTCTTTGTTGTTTTTATTATATTATTTTATGATGAACGAGGTTCATTATCAATATTAATATTTCTTATACCATAATCCACAGTAGGTTTATATACTCTGTGACGATAGAGCTAAATACAAGGAACATAATACTCTAAACAGGTTTTTTTTTTTAATAATGCTTTATTCATGACCATGGATACAAGTCCTTCAGTCGAACACATTTTTATAATGAATTTAATACAAAACATAAGAAATAAACTATTATATAAGCTTAGACAATACAATTTTAGTAATAATTCATTAATATTAAATTTTTTCCACAGTATGTACAATGTAGTTATATATTGGAATAAAATATGCAAAGTGAGATAGCAAATCTTGAACGCGGCGGGGAATACTTTGTGAGTGTTCCTTTGCGATGTCACTAATGTCACTGACAAGAATCAACCGTTGTATGTTGAAAACTTGGCATTCAAATATAATATGGTTTATGTCAGCATTTATCTTGAAACAGTGGTTGCATCTGTTGTCATTTGTGATTTTAATTCTGTTGAGATGGGATGGAACTAAACAATGGCCGAAACGTAGACGATTGATGATAGTAATAAATTTTCTATTGTAATATTTGAATTTGCTGTACCAAGGTGTCACTGGTAAGTCTGGCTGTAATTCTGCATACCATTTTCCCTTATTTTCTGGGGTTCTGTTCCAGTCCTCCTTCCCCACTCTTCGTAAGTTACTTTTAAAATATTGGTAGTAGTCGGTAAATGGCACTTTCAAAATGTCTGTCTGATATTCATCATATTGTTGACGAGTTGCCAAGTCTACTACCTCATTTCCAGGTATGCCACTGTGTGAGGGTACCCATACAAATTCTACATTCTTATTTTTAATTAAAGTTATTAACCTATTTTTTATTTCATATATAATATAATTTTGTTTATATGTACAATTGCCACTGGATAAAGTCTCCAATACACTCTTGAATCAGTAACTATTAGTATATTTACATTATTTACAAGGTTATTAACATATAACAAAGCACTTAATATAGCATAACTTTCGGCTGTAAAGATGCTGCAATTACTTTTGAGTTTAATACATTTAGTATATTTCTTTTGTGGATCATAATAAGCTGCTTTAACATCATTTAAATTTTTAGAACCATCGGTATAAATAACATAAAATTCTGATTTCTTATTTAAAAATTCTGCAAAGTCATATTTGTTATATATTAAATCTAAATGAAATGTAGTGTCAAGGAAACAGATTAGTGAATCATATGGACATTTGTATACTGGCCATTTGTCATTTATATATATTCCACCTGTAGCATTTTTAACATGTGTCATTATTATTGAAATTTCAGGTAATGATCCTGAAATAATAACAGATGCTGATATGGGGGAACCTACAACTAACTGAGAAAGCTGTGCAGGATATAAAATATTTTTAAGCACAATACTATTACTGGAAGATAATTCCTTTATACAAAATCTTTCTGCCAGTTGCAAACGTCTTAGAGACAATGGAGGTATACAATTTTCAACTTCCATACTATTTATAGGCGTGGAACGCATAGCTCCACTAATGATTCTCAACCCTATATTTTGTATAACATCTAATTTCCTCAACAACGTGGTACTAGCAGTCATATAGGCTAAACTACTATAATCAAAATGACTTCTGACTATGCTTTTATACAGTATATTGAGTGTTTTGGGATCAGAGCCCCAATAAGTCCCTGCTAAACATCTTAAAATATTTATGCTCCTCATTGCATTTTGACAAATGTAATCTATATGTTTATCAAATTTTAATTTATTGTCCAAAACTATACCTAAAAATTTGTGTTGATGGACAATGGGTATTATTTTGTTATTATACATAATTTTAAGATTAGATTGTGTGAATGTATCTCTACTAAATACTAACACAGAGCTTTTTTCTGAACTGATTTCTAGTTTTAGAATATTTGAATAATACTTTTGTAATTGATTTAGTGCAGTATTTATATTATTTATAGCCAAAGGCAACTTTGACTCTCAGTGTATAAAAGCAAATCATCTGCAAACTGTAGTATGTTAACTTTTGTAGTATCCACATAATTGAGGATTTCAGATGTATACAAGCCATACAATAGAGGGGACAGGGTTGCTCCCTGCATTGTTCCCCTGTTAACATATTTAGGTCCATGTAGGATATTATTATACTTAACATAAACAGTTCTGTTTTTTAAAAAATTAAAAATCCAGTTTAATATTTTGCAGGGGAAATTTAAATTATGTAGCACATGAATTAAGGATTCTATATTTACATTATCGAAAGCACCTTTAACATCTAAAAATACACACACAACATTGGAATGACTTAATTTTGCTTTTTTTAATAGGGATATAAGAGTTACAAAGCTTTCAGAACAACTTTTGCCTTTTCTGAATCCAAACTGAATATCTGGCAATTTATTCTGTGTTTCAGTAAAGTAGTCCAAATGTAATTTTAACATGTTTTCAAATAGTTTGCCTAGACACGATGACAAGGAAATGGGCCTATAAGATGATGCACAGTTAATATCCTTATTAGGTTTCAAAATTGGAATAACACACTGGGTTTTCCAGGATTCCGGTATTATTAAATTCTCCCAAAGTTTATTGTATATATCTAATAGTATTTTAATTGCATTTGGATGTAGCTGTTTTATTAATTTATATGTAATATTGTCCAAACCTGGTGTTGTATCTTTCCTACTCTTAAGCGAAATATGAAGCTCGGCCAGTGTAAAGGGTCTGTTGAGAAAGGAGTCACTATCATTTTTATCAGATTGATTCAATATATCAACTAAATTTGCATCATTGCATTGTGATGGAGCTGTCAACATATCTAAGAAACTTTGTACCCAGTCATTAAAATTTTTGTTGGAAGATGTACCTATCCTTTTAAACTTTTTAATGGAACTCCATATTTTGAAATAGGTGTCATTCTATTGAAGCTACTACACAACTCTTGCCAGGAATCTATGCGTTGTTCCTTTAGAATTCTTTTTTTTTTAGCATCAACTTTTTTATAATTTATGAAGTTAACAATTGTTGGGGTAACTCTATATTGTAAAAGGGCTCTCTTAGACTGTTGAACAGCATCATCACATGTTTTGTTCCACCAAGGCACTGGTTTTCTTAAAGTGTGTATAGTTTGTTTAAACTTTGATTTTGGTACTGTCTTGTCTCTGATGTCATATAAAATATTAACAAAATTATTATAAAATTGTAATGGTGTGTCATTATTTACATTATTATGTACATTTAAGTGGGAAAAAATACTTTCTGATAAAGAAAAATATTTCGACCAGTCTGCTTTATTATATAAAAATTTTTCTTCTACAGGTCGGACCTCATACACTGTTGGCCTCACATTTACACTTACGTGAGTTGGATAGTGATAGCTGCCCATCGGGTCATCATGGACTTTCCACTCACAGAGAGGAGCTATTCGGGGACTAACTAATGTTATATCTATTGCTGATGCCTGCCTGTTTGGTGATTGAATGGTGGTTGGACTACCATCATTTAACACACATAAGTCAAGTTCATCTATGAGATTGTATATGTTATTACCTCTACTATTGTTTGTATGACAACCAAACAAAATATGATGTGCATTAAAATCACCCATAATGAGACATGGCTTAGGAGCACTAAGTAGAACTTTTTTCAGTTTGTTAGGACAATACACACATAATATGTTTAATTTGCCTATGGATGTTTCTATTGCAATACATATATTCTGAACTGATTCATAAAAAGTAGTAGTTATGATATTATATTTAAAATTTTCTTTTATTAAAATACCCACTCCATTGTGTGTATTTACTGAGTTTTTGAATATGAAATTATAGGATGTAAATTTAGGAATTTTACTGTTACTTTTAAGCCATGTCTCATTAATGAGACAGATATCAATATTTTGTTCATTCATGTATTTTTGCAACAGAGCTTTTTTACTCTGTAAGCTTTGTATATTAAACTGGGCTATATTTAAGTATGTATTCATTAAATTAAATTTGACAACAATATTTCTTTTATTGTCTTATTAGTTATTGACATTTTCTCTTTGTTGTTACCGAGAGCAACAAGAGATTTAACTAATGCATTAATTATAATTTCATTATTTACAATTTGATCTGCATTGAATGCAGTATTATTATTATTTACATTTTGTTTAAATTGTGAATTATATACATTTAAAGATTTCTCTAAAGTGGGATATACTTTTGGGGTTGTACTACTTGAGGGCATACTCACAACAGAGGCATAGGAGTGATTGACATATTTACTTCTTTTTTCTTCAATTTTCTTCTTTTTAATGGGACAATCTCTCGAAATTGCTAAGTGGTTACCACTACAATTGATACAAACGATTTCTTCTACATCACATTCTTTGTATGAGTGTTGACCAGCACATGATGAGCACATCTGTGAGCTACGGCATACTTTAGCTGAATGGTTAAACTTCAGACATTTGTAACATTGGACTAATGGTGGAATATAAGTGTGTACAGGATATCTAAATAATTGTATGTAGGCATATTGTGGTAAAGTGGTAGCTGCAAATGTGACGGCTACAGTGCCCAATGGAGATAGTTTTCCCTCTACTTTTTTCATAAAACGTTTGATGGATATCACTTCGGTATCACAACTAATACTTTTATAAATATCTTCGTTGGACATGTCTGTCGGTACGTATCTTATGATACCAGTTTTTTCTGTGATATATGCTGGTACAAAAGCCTTGAATTTATACTTGTTTAAAAAATTGTCCATTTTTAAAAAATTATTGGCTGGTGCGGGCTTTCGAAAGGTCACACCTATTTTATAGGCGTTTACTCTGTGTACACCTGCAATGCCTTTCACATTTTCGGTGAATAACTTTGTTAAAGTAATGGGGTTTTTATTCCCAACTTTTTCATTTTCTGTAGATTCTACATAGACAACACAATCTACACTATGATTTTCAGGAAACTGTCTTTTGTAATTGGGTTTTATATACATTTTATAGTCCTCGGATATAATTAAATGATTCGGCGACATCTTCCGTTTTTTGCCGCGTTGACTTTTTCCACGGTCGACGGGGTTTCCCCCGTCGCTACTATCACTCATTTTCTCTGCTTGATTTACTATTTAGGTATTTACAATAAGATATACAATATTTACAATAAAATTACAATTAAAATAAAAAAATCAAAAAGGAGAAGATTTAAAACACCCGCTCAATTTGACTTCCCGCCAAAAAACCTCTAAACAGGTTTTTTTTTTTTTAATAATGCTTTATTCATGACCATGGATACAAGTCCTTCAGTCGAATACATTTTTATAATGAATTTAATACAAAACATAAGAAATAAACTATTATACAAGCTTAGACAGTACAATTTTAGTAATTATTCATTAATATTAAATTTTTTCCACAGTATGTACAATGTAGTTATATATTGGAATAAAATATGCAAAGTGAGATAGCAAATCTTGAACGCGGCGGGGAATACTTTGTGAGTGTTCCTTTGCGATGTCACTAATGTCACTGACAAGAATCAACCGTTGTATGTTGAAAACTTGGCATTCAAATATAATATGGTTTATGTCAGCATTTATCTTGAAACAGTGGTTGCATCTGTTGTCATTTGTGATTTTAATTCTGTTGAGATGGGATGGAACTAAACAATGGCCGAAACGTAGACGATTGATGATAGTGATAAATTTTCTATTGTAATATTTGAATTTGCTGTACCAAGGTGTCACTGGTAAGTCTGGCTGTAATTCTGCATACCATTTTCCTTTATTTTCTGTGGTTATGTTCCAGTACTCTTTCCACACTCTTCGTAAGTTACTTTTAAAATATTGGTAGTAGTCGGTAAATGGCACTTTCAAAATGTCTGTCTGATCTTCATCATATTGTTGACGAGTTGCCAAGTCTACGACCTCATTTCCAGGTATGCCACTGTGTGAGGGTACCCATACAAATTCTACATTCTTATTTTTACTTAAAGTTATTAACCTATTTTTTATTTCATATATAATATAATTTTGTTTATATGTACAATTGCCACTGGATAAAGTCTCCAATACACTCTTGAATCAGTAACTATTAGTATATTTACATTATTTACAAGGTTATTAACATATAACAAAGCACTTAATATAGCATAACTTTCGGCTGTAAAGATGCTGCAATTACTTTTGAGTTTAATACATTTAGTATATTTCTTTTGTGGATCATAATAAGCTGCTTTAACATCATTTAAATTTTTAGAACCATCGGTATAAATAACATAAAATTCTGATTTCTTATTTAAAAATTCTGCAAAGTCATATTTGTTATATATTAAATCTAAATGAAATGTAGTGTCAAGGAAACAGATTAGTGAATCATATGGACATTTGTATACTGGCCATTTGTCATTTATATATATTCCACCTGTAGCATTTTTAACATGTGTCATTATTATTGAAATTTCAGGTAATGATCCTGAAATAATAACAGATGCTGATATGGGGGAACCTACAACTAACTGAGAAAGCTGTGCAGGATATAAAATATTTTTAAGCACAATACTATTACTGGAAGATAATTCCTTTATACAAAATCTTTCTGCCAGTTGCAAACGTCTTAGAAACAATGGAGGTATACAATTTTCAACTTCCATACTATTTATAGGCGTGGAACGCATAGCTCCACTAATGATTCTCAACCCTATATTTTGTATAACATCTAATTTCCTCAACAACGTGGTACTAGCAGTCATATAGGCTAAACTACTATAATCAAAATGACTTCTGACTATGCTTTTATACAGTATATTGAGTGTTTTGGGATCAGAGCCCCAGTAAGTTCCTGCTAAACATCTCAAAATATTTATGCTCCTCATTGCATTTTGACAAATGTAATCTATATGTTTATCAAATTTTAATTTATTGTCCAAAACTATACCTAAAAATTTGTGTTGATGGACAATGGGTATTATTTTGTTATTATACATAATTTTAAGATTAGTTTGTGTGAATGTATCTCTACTAAATACTAACACAGAGCTTTTTTCTGAACTGATTTCTAGTTTTAGAATATTTGAATAATACTTTTGTAATTGATTTAGTGCAGTATTTATATTATTTATAGCCAAAGGCAAACTTTGACTCTCAGTGTATAAAAGCAAATCATCTGCAAACTGTAGTATGTTAACTTTTGTAGTATCCACATAATTGAGGATTTCAGATGTATACAAGCCATACAATAGAGGGGACAGGGTTGCTCCCTGCATTGTTCCCCTGTTAACATATTTAGGTCCATGTAGGATATTATTATACTTAACATAAACAGTTCTGTTTTTTAAAAAATTAAAAATCCAGTTTAATATTTTGCAGGGGAAATTTAAATTATGTAGCACATGAATTAAGGATTCTATATTTACATTATCGAAAGCACCTTTAACATCTAAAAATACACACACAACATTGGAATGACTTAATTTTGCTTTTTTTAATAGGGATATAAGAGTTACAAAGCTTTCAGAACAACTTTTGCCTTTTCTGAATCCAAACTGAATATCTGGCAACTTATTCTGTGTTTCAGTAAAGTAGTCCAAACGTAATTTTAACATGTTTTCAAATAGTTTGCCTAGACACGATGACAAGGAAATGGGCCTATATGATGATGCACAGTTAATATCCTTATTTGGTTTCAAAATTGGAATAACACACTGGGTTTTCCAGGATTCCGGTATTATTAAATTCTCCCAAAGTTTATTGTATATATCTAATAGTATTTTAATTGCATTTGGATGTAGCTGTTTTATTAATTTATATGTAATATTGTCCAAACCTGGTGTTGTATCTTTCCTACTCTTAAGCGAAATATGAAGCTCGGCCAGTGTAAAGGGTCTGTTGAGAAAGGAGTCACTGTCATTTTTATCAGATTGATTCAATATATCAACTAAATTTGCATCATTGCATTGTGATGGAGCTGTCAACATATCTAAGAAACTTTGTACCCAGTCATCATTAAAATTTTTGTTGGAAGATGTACCTATCCTTTTAAACTTTTTAATGGAACTCCATATTTTTGAAATAGGTGTCATTCTATTGAAGCTACTACACAACTCTTGCCAGGAATCTATGCGTTGTTCCTTTAGAATTCTTTTTTTTTTAGCATCAACTTTTTTATAATTTATGAAGTTAACAATTGTTGGGGTAACTCTATATTGTAAAAGGGCTCTCTTAGACTGTTGAACAGCATCATCACATGTTTTGTTCCACCAAGGCACTGGTTTTCTTAAAGTGTGTATAGTTTGTTTAAACTTTGATTTTGGTACTGTCTTGTCTCTGATGTCATATAAAATATTAACAAAATTATTATAAAATTGTAATGGTGTGTCATTATTTACATTATTATGTACATTTAAGTGGGAAAAAATACTTTCTGATAAAGAAAAATATTTCGACCAGTCTGCTTTATTATATAAAAATTTTTCTTCTACAGGTCGGACCTCATACACTGATGGCCTCACATTTACACTTACCTGAGTTGGATAGTGATAGCTGCCCATCGGGTCATCATGGACTTTCCACTCACAGAGAGGAGCTATTCGGGGACTAACTAATGTTATATCTATTGCTGATGCCTGCCTGTTTGGTGATTGAATGGTGGTTGGACTACCATCATTTAACACACATAAGTCAAGTTCATCTATGAGATTGTATATGTTATTACCTCTACTATTGTTTGTATGACAACCAAACAAAATATGATGTGCATTAAAATCACCCATAATGAGACATGGCTTAGGAGCACTAAGTAGAACTTTTTTCAGTTTGTTGGTATCAAATCTTCCATTAGGAGGACAATACACACATAGTATGTTTAATTTGCCTATGGATGTTTCTATTGCAATACATATATTCTGAACTGATTCATAAAAAGTAGTAGTTATGATATTATATTTAAAATTTTCTTTTATTAAAATACCCACTCCATTGTGTGTATTTACTGAGTTTTTGAATATGAAATTATAGGATGTAAATTTAGGAATTTTACTGTTACTTTTAAGCCATGTCTCATTAATGAGACAGATATCAATATTTTGTTCATTCATGTATTTTTGCAACAGAGCTTTTTTACTCTGTAAGCTTTGTATATTAAACTGGGCTATATTTTAGTATGTATTCATTAAATTAAATTTGACAACAATATTTCTTTTATTGTCTTATTAGTTATTGACATTTTCTCTTTGTTGTTACCGAGAGCAACAAGAGATTTAACTAATGCATTAATTATAATTTCATTATTTACAATTTGATCTGCATTGAATGCAGTATTATTATTATTTACATTTTGTTTAAATTGTGAATTATATACATTTAAAGATTTCTCTAAAGTGGGATATACTTTTGGGGTTGTACTACTTGAGGGCATACACAACAGCGGCATAGGAGTGATTGACATATTTACTTCTTTTTTCTTCAATTTTCTTCTTTTTAACGGGACAATCTCTCGAAATTGCTAAGTGGTTACCACTACAATTGATACAAACGATTTCTTCTACATCACATTCTTTGTATGAGTGTTGACCAGCACATGATGAGCACATCTGTGAGCTACGGCATACTTTAGCTGAATGGTTAAACTTCAGACATTTGTAACATTGGACTAATGGTGGAATATAAGTGTGTACAGGATATCTAAATAATTGTATGTAGGCATATTGTGGTAAAGTGGTAGCTGCAAATGTGACGGCTACAGTGCCCAATGGAGATAGTTTTCCCTCTACTTTTTTCATAAAACGTTTGATGGATATCACTTCGGTATCACAACTAATACTTTTATAAATATCTTCGTTGGACATGTCTGTCGGTACGTATCTTATGATACCAGTTTTTTCTGTGATATATGCTGGTACAAAAGCCTTGAATTTATACTTGTTTAAAAAATTGTCCATTTTTAAAAAATTATTGGCTGGTGCGGGCTTTCGAAAGGTCACACCTATTTTATAGGCGTTTACTCTGTGTACACCTGCAATGCCTTTCACATTTTCGGTGAATAACTTTGTTAAAGTAATGGGGTTTTTATTCCCTACTTTTTCATTTTCTGTAGATTCTACATAGACAACACAATCTACACTATGATTTTCAGGAAACTGTCTTTTGTAATTGGGTTTTGTATACATTTTATAGTCCTCGGATATAATTAAATGATTCGGCGACATCTTCCGTTTTTTGCCGCGTTGACTTTTTCCACGGTCGACGGGGTTTCCCCCGTCGCTACTATCACTCATTTTCTTTGCTTGATTTATTATTTAGGTATTTACAATAAGATATACAATATTTACAATAAAATTACAATTAAAATAAAAAAAAATCAAAAAGGAGAAAATTTAAAACACCCGCTCAATTTGACTTCCCGCCAAAAAAGTCCCTCTAAACAGGTAACATTCCGTGTTGCCAACACGACTACAAAAAAAATATGCTAAATTGTTCTTAATATTATGCCAAAATTATGCTAAATGTCATAAAATTATGCTAAAATTTTGTCACAATGTCAATATGTCATTTAATTGTAATTCTTTAATAATCAACAAAATCTAGACTTTTATGTTTTAATCAACTATGTTTTTGAATAAGATATCAATATCTTGGTCTTCATTTTGGACGGATGGTGTTGCTGATGTAGATCTGGAAGCTTGATTGTCGAAACTGTAACTCTTTATGTTACCTATAGATCGCAGAACTTCATCCGGAATGGTGTAAGAATAGCAAAGGCCTTCTTTAGACCGAATCTGATGCACAAAATGGCATTTAAATTTTATTGATAAACGGTTGCGAAGTTTGTTTTTAACTATATTCATTTGACTAAAATCTCGTTTAATTTCTGCATTGGAATGTGGTAGTGACAGTAACGATATTACTAAATCTGCAAAGGTGTTATTATTAGAATCGTTTTATTTCATGATCAAAATATGCTAAAAAATATGTTATATGCTAAACGACAAATAAATATGCTAAATATCGTATATGCTAAATTTAGCATAAAATATGCCAAATTGGCCACACTGGTAACATTAATATGTGATATTTGTGAGATAAATCGCTATTGTGTTTATGGTCATTAATATATTATATTTTGTTTATTTCGAAGACTAGACTGAGGGATGTAAATGACATTATTTTTTTATTAATCCAAATTTCAAATGTTACTAGCTGCAGCGATATAGTGCTGTACTTACGGTACAGAATTGTTCAATCGTATTTATTTATTTAAAAATATAGTATAAACGTTTAGTTTAAAGTTTTATACGAAGTTTACAGAACATATTTCCACAATATTCGTACGTACACTATTGTTCCATTACTGTGTTTGAATTAAACAGTACAAAAATATTTTTTTGTAGTTCCCCAATTATTTTTATTTTTACGATAAAAAGTAACAGGTACAATCCAACTATTTTTTATTCTTTCAAGCAGATAAATATTTTAAACATAATATAATAATAATAATAATTTCAGGTCAAATACACAGTGCCATCTAGAACCAAGTTAAGTTAGCTAGAGCTTCGGTTATGGGTACCAGAGAACTAATACAAATATACAGATATATTATTTTTGTAAATACATACATTATACATAGAAACCACCCAGATACAAACAATCATACTCATGAATAGAAATGTTTGTGCCGTCCGAGGAATAGAATCCATTGGAAATAAGGCGATGTGTTAAACCGCTAGACCACCGCGGCCGTGAAACATATGTGTTTTATGAAATGTCACCATACGAGGTTATTTTATAAAAATAATAGTTATAATATGGTATATATAATATAATTCTGTTTTAGTCAACATGTCAATAAAAAAATATTGTGATAAAGCCTTATAATTATTTAGGGGAGTAAATGTTATAAATCTTTTTGTTACGAATTTCGATAAATATAATAAAATGACATGAATATGTTCATGTCGTGATTGTTCTAACGTTCAAAAATTCATTAATTTTGTGTTAATGAGTTTTGAATAAACACGACTTTGACAGCACCCAACACTATTTAAGAATCTCAATATGTTCCAATACTGTGAAGAAATTGTGATTGTTTTTAAGTTTTTGTCCTTTATATCGTAAAACTTTACTTTTTGTTGGGCTAAAAAGACTTATATCCAGAGCCGTAAAATATTAAATAAATAAAAAAAATGTCAATATGATGGCAACATAGCTAGGTACCATAGGTAATGTCAAATTTGTCTAACAGATAAAAAAATATTTATTCCGGGATAAAAAATGAAAATCATACAGAGTTGGTGTCAAAAGCTTAATTTTATAAAATCTCCCAATATACAAAGTAGATTTATAACCTATAAACAAGGGCAGGAACCCGTACCAAATATTAGAGAATATTTCTATTACATCGACCATCAAGGAATGGTAAGATGAAGCTGGATGTATTCTCGATTTTCCATTGACATAGTAGGCTCCAGTATTTATCATAGTACATTATTTAACTAAACTATTTGTTTTATTGTTAATTAACTAGAAATAGTAATTTTATCAGGAATTTTTAGAAACCTTAGTAAGCGGATTTGTTGGGGAATTGTTTTGGAAATTACGTCAAGAGAATTTAGTATCTATACATTGTAACAGGCAATACATACAATATCTGTACATTAGATATTGAGAAAAAAAATAATATGCAGATGTTTGTTAGACCAAAGTATGAAACAAATAATATAATTTATAAAATATGTAATGATCAATGTCATTTTTTATAAATTATTCCCTTGGATGTGTCAACATTAACCCATTGTAGATGATTGGGCCATAAATAGATTGTGCCGGCAACATGTCTCAGTATATGCCGGGCCTTTTCAACTCATCTTGACTTGCTGCAGCTGGGGATGAGGATTAACTTTTGGACTATGCAACCCATCAATGTCTATACATTGAAAGAGTGGTTGAAAGCCTATCAGAACATAACCCTTCTTCTTTACAGTGTGTAATATGTTCAGATTGACTTAATGGATCATGACTTCAAGGACAACTCTGGAGAAATTTGTCTGAAGCATTACTTATACTTATTATAGCTGACGCCATAGGCCTTGTGCTCTCCTTAGGGCCTAGTACTGCTTCAAATACAGGCTCTCAGATTCGCACCTGAAATGGAATTTACTCAGCATGTGGGATGGGTGTGATTCTATTGCTCTAAGGCAACCCACTCATCTACTTATCTTGTTCTTTAAATCTCTAATTGTCAGTAGTGGCATAAAATGATCTAATATTTTCTTACCCTTGCATATGAAAAAAAAAAAAAAATAATAATGGCATATTTTTCTAATATCCCTAACCCACATTCATTTATGTCGTGATAACTTGTTTTTTTCTGTTTTTGTTGCTTTGTTTACTTATTTATTTTTTCTAGTTATTTTTGGATGATTCTAAAATGAAAAATTTTACTTCATGTTACAAAGAAAAGAAATTTTTGGAGTTTTTCTTCAAGAGAGTTAAATTAAATACTACTGGAAGATATGAAGATGAGTTTCCTTTTGTGTCATTATGTGGAAGGGAGAGAAATTATATTAGATGTGATGATGTCCCAATAGTTTATACCCATTTGATTAATAACAGTAGTGGCATATATTTTTTAACATATGGTTATGCTGGAGATTTACTGAAAACACAATTTCTACCCGAAAAAATATATATGTCAAATACAGGCAGAATCTATCATCCTGCAGATGATAAATATGGAGGAATTGGATTGATACGATCGAAACTGGCAATAGAGCTTAGTAAACATTTTAAGTTTAACAATGGGAATAATCTATCACCTACACATTTTATCTGGAATAATGAAACATATGAACTAGACAAGAATTGGTTTTCTGACAAAATTGAAAAGTTTAATGTGAAAATAAAAACAGATCCTGATTAACAATTCCTATGTACTTAAAAAAATAATAAGATAGGTCTAGATAATTATTCATATTATGTTGTATATTATTTGTTAGTAATTTTATTAAGACAATATAAATTACAATATCAATCATTTAGAATGTTATTTGTTATGAAAATAAAATCATGAAAAATATTATTTTGAATTATTATTATCACAGATACCTTATATGGCAAAATAAATAAATATTATATCCATTAATACTACTTGCTCATGTTGTTTCCTCTTTAGAAAAAGGTTGGTATGACCCTGGCTGTACCCAAGATATTCCTTGTGAAAGTCCTTCATTTGGTTTCGGTGGTCTGAGCATTACATTTTTGGCAGTGTCATGAACCTCTGGATCATATGGTTTAAAAGTTATGTAATGTTTGTCATCTATAGGGGGATCATCATAAATGTGATCAATACTTGATGCTACACATTCTTTCACTTTGTCTATAAATGCTTTTCTGTTAGTTTTGTATCTGTAAAAGAAAATGCATGGTTAAGCCTAAATTTATATATTCCTCAAGAGACATTAAAAAATAAATATGGTAGTATTTTTATTATTATACATAAACACAGTCATAAGGCTTCACATTACTAAAGTTGTTCTTAACCTGTTCATATTTAGCTTCCAGTGTGTCTATTTAGTGTTTAAGTAACAAAAAAAAAAAAAAAATTGACATTTAGAAAAACCTGAGCACACAAATATAATAAAGAAAAGCAGTAGTTGATATAATGTAAGTTGTTGTTTCTGATGACATTCTTATAATTAATATAATATTCTATAGTGTATAATATGAATGTGGATGGATGTAAAGGGAGACAACACCCTAAAAAAAGATGGATGGATTGTGTGAAAGATGATATGAATAAAAGAAGTCTTAGATACCAATATACCGATGACCGATAGAGAGCAGTAGAAGAGAATGACATACTGCGCAGACCCCAAATAATGGGATACAGGACAGGCAATGATATTATTCTATATTGATTAATGCTTTTGGTAAATCAGCTATTGCAAGTAGTAAATACTAATGTATGTTTTTGTACAATTCAGAAAACTAGTAGCATTAAATTCTCTAGAATATTGTTAGAGAGCATTAGTTTCTGTTACCCTCCTTCATATACTTGAGGTGTTGCATAACTACAATGTTAGTATTTAGACTACCATAAATAGGATTGAACTTACACAACTGAAGCTTCTACATTTGCTGGCACTTTAATATTCAAGTTATGAAATATCCAGTATATGTATTTTAAAAGCTGCCAAACATGGTTGCGCTTCCTGTCCCATTGTGGAAAAACTTCATTTAAATGTAGAATTCCAGTATTAGGCTCCACAGCTGGATGATACAGGTTTGATACAAATGTTACAACCTATGGATACAAATTAATATAAGGCTTGTGAATATTACATACGATAAACAATAATGATAATTATTTTAATTGTCAACTAACAGGAAGATCATCATCTGGAAACTTATCTGGTAAAGCCAATGTAAATCTAAAAACACCTCCTTCATAATGGCCAGTTCTAACAAAGATTACACCGAACCATACTGAAAATAGAATGGTTAATTTGAAAATATGTGCATAATAAATTGTTTTAGAACGAAAAATGAGACAAGTAATTTCGCAATATTACTTACTGAGTGAGTTTTCATATGAAGGTATAACGTAAATACCTTGCAAGTTTTCAGTTTGGAGCATACGACTGAAATAAAATCAGTAATTATTATGTTATTATGAAATTATGACCTACCGTTAATTTAAACAACTTAAAATACACCAAAGTTTTGAGAGATTTACTTTCAAACAATTACTTACTACTCTGCCATTATAGTATATTCTTGGTGGAACATAGAATACAACTGTCTCATTTCTTTAACGTTGCTATTTAATTCTTCACTCATTTTATATTTTATTTAAATAATGACACACTTCTTCTTAAATCTACCAGAATGAAAAGAAAATGTATACAAATAAATAATAATGAAATATTATTTATAGAAACAAGACAGTAGTTTTTTTTTTTTTTTTCCATATTCGTCCATCTCCTTTTCAGTGATGGAACAGGCAAAGATCCTTAGACCGTACAGCCTAGTCTACTTTTAAACTTCTTCATATTTGAACAAGTGATGAGGCCAAAGGCCAATTCTTATGTATATTTATTTATTATGTTTTCATTCGTGTTCAAAATTTAAGTCTTATCCGTAGTCCATATCCTTGTATCAATTATTTAAAGTTTCATCGATATCGAGGTAACGTATAAATATATAGGTATATATGTTTCAAAATTAGTTAGCATGTCTTGGATGTCGCGCGGGATTTTTTCCGGTTTCTTGTAAATGTTCAGTAAATTATCAATAAAGACCAAGCGTTGAATATTATAAGCAGAACATTCGAAAAATATGTGATTTAGGGTCTGACTGCTGTTATTGCACTCTTGACATGCATTTGAATCAATTATTTTCATTCGGCACAAATGACTATTGAATCTAGCGTGACCAAAACGAAGTCGTATAAGGAGTGTGTAAAATTTCCGGTTTTTATAAACTCTAGATTTAGTGAACCAGGGTGAGGAATGAATATTTTTGTTAATGGAGTAAAACCAATTACCCTTGGTCTTTAGCGAAAGTTGCCACTGTTCAATCCATTTTTGACGAAAACTCTTGTAAACTATAGAAAGAATGTCGGAATAAGGTATGGCAACATCCTTGACAACGCCAATGTCATTGTTGGTGATAGTTCTTGCCAGGAAATCTGCGTTTTCATTACCGAAAACACCAATATGTGATGGTGTCCATAATAAAATAATATCATAACACTCCAATGAGAGCTCATATAATATTTGCTTAATGCTATCTATGATATAATTAGTTTTATAATGTAGTTTGTTACTTTGAAGAGCAGTTAAAACACTCATACTGTCTGTGACAATTAACCATTTTTTGCAATTGCCCCTATCATCTTTTATATAACAAAGTGCATTTAAAATAGCCAAAGATTCTGCTGAAAAAATACTAAATTCTTTATGTATTCTAGTTCCATGACCGGTTCTGATACTTGGTAAGTATAGAGCAAAGGATGTTCTCGATTCGTTTTTAGAACCGTCTGTAAATATGGATTGATGAGTTGAAAATGTAGACAACTTGTTATAAACTTCTTGTTTGGTCCTTAACTCAGAGTCAATTACAATATTAATATTTGGAAATTTACTTTCAAATGGTCCATGGTAACAATTCCAAAATCTATTGCTTTTGTGAATTTTGTATTGCTGATCAATATTGATTGAGTCAGAGAAATCATGAAGTATATAGGGAACTGTTTTAGAATTAGAAAGGGGAAATAAAGAAGTAATATGTTTGAGCTTTTGTAAGAGTGGGTCTTCAGAAAAGGATAATAATTTTAGGATGAATCTTTGTTTTAAGTACCAGAATCTCAGGTTTAATGGTGGTATACAGCACTCTACTTGTAAGGAATTTATAGGGGTTGTTTTCATTGCACCAGTTATGTATCTTAAATTATTATTCTGAAGTACTTCAAGTTTATGAAGCTTGTTTTGGTCAGAACCAAAACATAGATAGCCATATTCAAAGTGGCTGCGAATCAAGGATTTGTACAGCATTAAAAGGATCTTAGGATCACATTTATATAGAGCTTTGATAATATTAAATGCTTTGGAAGCTTTACCTAGTAAATAATCAACATATTTGTTCCAAGACAAATTGCTACAAAAAATAACACCTAAAAATTTAACTTCAGCAGTAATAGGTAGTTGTGAATTATTATATAATATTTTAATGTTTTTGTATGATTTATTAGTTTTAGAAAATATTACTACTTTAGATTTGTCAGGGCTTACATCTAAATTGAGGTATTTAAAGTAATCTGTTAATCTTAACAATGCATTACTTATTATTTCTGTAACTTTATTAATGTCTGGGCCTGAAAAGTATATAACAAGGTCATCTGCAAATTGAAGATTCCTGACATGTGGTCCTAAAATTAAATTAAGTTTGTGTATGTAGAGGATAAAGAGTAATGGACTAAGTATTCCACCTTGACACACACCTTTATAAGAAAGACGAGGTCCTATTAACTGCTTGTTAACTTTAACAAAAACTTCTCTACCATTTAAAAAGTTATAGACCCAGTTTATAATTTTTCCAGGTATACCAATAGAAACAAGTTCCAGAGTGAGAATGTGATGATTGACATTATTGAATGCACCGATAATATCAAAGAATACCCCAATCAAAACTTCATTGCATTTAAGTGCTTTAAATATATCAATATGAAGATGAGTAACACTCTCAGAGGCAGATTTACCTCTACGAAAACCAAACTGATTTGCTGGTAATAAACAATTACTCTCTATGTAGAATTCTAGTCTTTGTTTTAATAATTGCTCAAATATTTTTCCCATGCAGGAGGTCAGAGTTATAGGTCTATAGGAATCTATATCATTTGCATTTTTGTTTGGTTTTAAAATTGGAATAATACAATCTTTTTTCCAATCGGAAGGAATAAGTGAATCTTTCCACAGTGCATTATAAATACATAAAACAATATTTTTAGAGTTATAAGAGAGGTTTTTTAATAATTTATATGCTATGCCATCGAGACCAAATGCTGTATCTCTTCGGGTAGATATGGCTGCATTAAATTCATAGAAAGTGAAGGGTTTATTTAAATAATTTAATTTGTTACTATTTTCATTAATGTGTGATTTAAATTGGGTCTCGACAGTGTCAGGTGTCCAGTTATTATTATTTGAAATCTGACTATATACATAAGTTTTATTGAATTTTTTAACAGTATTCCAAATTTTGGAAATGGGTGTGGTGCGATTAAAATTTTCACAAAACTTATTCCAGCTAATTGATTGTTCTTTTTTAAGTATTAATTTTTTTTTGGCTTGTAACCTTTTAAAAGCAATATAATTTGCCTCTGATGGGTCGTTTTTAAAATTAACATATGCCTGTTTAGAGTTATCTACTGCAAGAGTACATTTTTGATTCCACCAAGGTAATGGAATCCTTTTATTTTTAAAAGGAATATCATTTGTAGAGCTTATGGGTTTTGATTTTGGTATACAACATTTGTCTATAGCTAAATTTAAAATATCAATTAATTTAGAATAACACTGCAGGGGTGAATTACTATAAGTGTAAAGTGTAAAATCTTGTAACAAACTATCTGTGGTCTTCTTATACACAGTCCAATCTATAAGATTGTAATTATGAAATTTGGGATAATCTAAGGATTCTGGTAATCTAGAGCAATTGTTATTAATTACTATTTTTGTTATTACAGGTAAATGGTAGCTACCTAAGGGATCATTATGTACTATCCAATGTGAAGCAAGAGATATGCAAGGGGATGCAATAGTAAGGTCAAGCGCATTACTCTGCCATCTGTGTGATCCTACTGTAGTCGGTGTACCATCATTTAAGAGGACCAAGTTGTTACCATCAATACATTCAAGAATGTCACGACCGCGAGCATTAATAGACGAGCAACCCCATGCTGTGTGATGAGCATTAAAATCACCAGCAACCAACATGGGCTCTGGAATACTATTAAGAAGATTACTGAATTTATTTTTGTTAAAACGTGGACTACAATTATTTGGGCTATAAAAACTAACAACTGACATTTCTGTGTTTTTATATTTTAATCGTACCGCAATATTCTGTAAGGAATCATCACTATATGTATCAATTTTACTGAATTCTATACTTTTATGAACTAAAATTGCAACGCCGTTGTGGTCATTGCCTGAGTCTAATCTAACAATGTTAAAGCCTTTAATATTTAATTTATAGTAGGCTTTTAGCCAGGTTTCTGATATCAGAGCAATATGAATATTGTTCTCCAATAGAAAATGTGTAAAGATTTGTTGATTACTTACTAAACTTTGTGCATTCCACTGGACTATTACTATATGGTCCATAAAGAAATAAAAAATTAAAGAAAGAAAGATTAATCTGGATTTTTTTTATTCTGTAATGTCTCTAGGAGAACTTGTTTTATATTTTCTGTACATATTGTTTTGTCATTGGTTCTATTCAATGTTATAATTTTAACAATTGATTCTAATAGGGTATTTAAAATTTGGTCAGAATTAAGTAGGGATATAAATTGTGCCGAAGGTGAAGTTTTGGTACTGCCTAATTGAGGAAATGATTTCTCTCTAACAATATCAGCATAACTTTGTACTTTATTTTTATTCTCCTCTATTTTCTTTTTCTTAATAGGACACTGTGATGAAATGGCTATATGATTACCATTGCAGTGACAACATTTGGCTTCGTTAATATTTGCCGAACAGTTTCTGAAATTATGATTATTTCCGCATACTGAGCATCTTTCAGCGTTCTTACAAAACTTAGCGATGTGACCATACCTTAAACATTTAAGACACTGCTTTACAGGAGGTATGTAAGGCCTCACCACAAAGCGCCAGCTATTCAGGTCGACGGTGTCAGGAAGTACAGGACAGGAAAATGTGATGGAGACGGTTTTAGTTGGCTGCATTGTAAAGGTGTTATCATCACCTTTAATACGCCTCATGAATCTGCGTACACAAACAATATTTTTTGAGCTGGTTATATTAGAGTATATTTGTTCGTTCGATAGATGCGTAGGAACATGCTGAACTACTCCAGTTACTTCCGTGGCTGAAGCTGGTATACTTGCCTTTAATTTAAATCCGTCTAGAAATTTTTTATTAACTAAGGCTGCATTAGCTAAACCGGGGCGTTCAAAAATGACGCCGATCTTAAATTTATTCATCCTTAATAATTGCTTAACTCCTTTATTATATTTTTTCAAATTAGTAGCTAAGGACATCATATCCCTATCACCGATTGGCTTATTACTATCTGTACTCTCCATAAATACAATGTATTCAAAGTTTCCACCATCCTCAGGATAGTACCGAACATAATCTGGTATTTGAAATGCCTTATACTTATCCACATCCTCAGGTGCCGATTCCGAGTCAGACCCTAGAAAATTAATATCATCGGATGTATCATCCGATATTTCCTCTTTCTTTTTTCGCTTCTTCCCGCTCCTCTTCGTCATCTTTACTAGTTTTGACTAAAAAAACTCAATAAAATATTATTTTCCAAAACTAGCGCGAAAAAATACGTGTAGTCGCTTTGAAAGTTCCCGCGCTTTTTTCACTGTATACTTTAATCATATTAGTATAGGTATATTTTATCCACAAGTGGATAGGCAAAGGTACGAGACCATACAGCCTAATCTTCAGTAGTATTTCCATGAAATTCAAAAATTCTTCAAGGCGATATCGCCAAATCTTTTCATTAATTATAAGTTTGTGTTAAGTCCTTGTATGTGTCCATAATTGAAATGTTTATAATTCTCCGATAGTTGCTATGATGAAGTCGTAAATTGGTTTAAAAGTTGCAGTGCATTTGAATAGTTCTTGAAGCGATGGCGGAATAATCTTATATAGTTCTTGAAGCTTGCAATGAGCAAAATTCTGTTTAAATTGAAGGCCGGGCAATAAAAAAATATATGTTCTAATGTTTGATTTTCGTTACTAGAGCATAAAAGACAAATCGGAGAATTAATGATCTTCATTCGGTGTAAATGTGCATTGAATTTACAATGTCCAAATCGCAGTCGACAAATTTGAGTATAAAATCTTCTCTCTAAAAATATTTTTCCCTGAATAAACCAGGGTTTTTTGCCAATAGTGAAACAAGACAGGTGAAATTGTAGATTTAGGCACAGAGCAATTAAAACCAGATAGTCGTACACTGAAAACGGCCATAGAGTTAACTCTAGCGATACTACAGACTATACTATGTGCGCTGTAGCAAAGTGCGGGTGACAGTTGCTTCATTTAACAATTGCTACATTTGACAGGCAGCACATGTGGTATAATTAGTTTGAAATAAAAACACCGTACTAGTTGGCATTAGCTAGCGCAGTTAAGATAATAATACACAGTAATAGTAATGCGATTTGAGCACCGTTGTCACTCGATTTAATCAGTCATTTATTGAATATGGAAAATTTAAATTGTAATGGAAACATATTTGTCAGGTAATTCACCATAATAATAGTTTTTGGTGGGAACCGCGTGGAGATCGACCAGGCACGGTACATTGCTAGCAATGAAGTAACCAATCCCTATTTCTAATAAACGTCTCCCGCCAATATACAATTATTTTTGTAAATTGTTAACAGTTAATAAACTACAATATATAAATTTATTAATTATAAATAAATGGATAAAGGCAAGTTTTAAATAATTAATCATTAATACCTCTCAGATATACCCACTTCGAACTTGAGTACCTGATGATCCCGGATAAGCGCGGCGGGTGTTCGCAATTAGCTGGGATTATCCTGCACGTGGCCCGAGATTTATCCCTTATCTATCTTCATTCATAATACTTAGCTATGGGTAGGTATACCGTATATTAGATGACAACAAAATTATTAAAGGTTACTACCTATATGTAGAGGTATTTATATGTGATATTAAGTAGGTATGTGATCTACATAGTTTTGTGCAAACGAAAGAAGCATTCAAAGGTACCTATTAGAAATTTAGAAATAAGTTAACTTAATTTTAACTTTGTTAGTTTTGTTCGAACTTTAATAGTTTTTATGAAATAATAAGAAAATCGCAGTCAATGACATGTTTTTGAGCACGGGACAAAGATGGAGCAAAATTTTGCTTAGTTGGGGCGTACAAAAAGATTTGTTATATATTATAATAGTTATTCTATTGTAGGGGAGAAAAATAAAATACTTGGTGTTCAAAAATCACAAAATATCATTATTAGCAGATTAAATAACAAATAAGTAATTGTAAATCAATAAAAGTAGTAAATAGACTAATTTAAATAGAATTGTATGATATGGAATCAAAAAATTTTTTATATTAAAAAAGAAATTTACATACTGTTGTAATAGGTACTTTTGACTTTTACATATTCTATCTTTAGGTAGGTACGAGTATATTAAGTTATGCCTACTGTTGCTATGCCTATTTCAAGTATGACTTATCTATACCAAAAAAATATGACAAGTGAATACAGATTATAGAGTTGTTGCAAAGAACACAAAGGCTAAAAACAGGCTCTAAAAAGTTAGGTGTGTCCTCTTAGAGCCAGACAGTATTTCACGCTGGCCCATCGTTTGTATTGTTTATACGAGATACATATCTGATTGCATATGACATATTGATCTAATTTTGGGCTGAAGGTCCACAATGTCAACTACTTGTATTTGACCCAATTCAGAAGCGAGCAGTTAGAATCGTTGAATAACGTCTTATTGACAGATTCGACAGTAGGTACATATTGTGGAGAGTGTTCTGTTCTCAGTAATTATTTGTATTACTGCTGAATTCAATATTCGCACAACCCGCTAGAAATTAAAATAACCTCCTCCGCAACTGTACCTACGAATTGAAAAAAGGCTGAGCTTTTGTCAGTTCCCAGAAATGACTGATATTTTCGAACTCATACGATATGATTGAAACCTTTAAGAAAATAATAATTCCTATTTATAAAGCTTTCGTCTTATCGACGACTTCCCTGATATTGCAGACGAAAATGGGCGACGGGAATCAGTTAGCGTCAGATGTGCCGTAAGTCCGTATGGCCCTATGATATAAAAAACCTGTATAATCTGTACAAGTTTTTCATGTCATACATATCTGCGCATACTGAGTAAAGAGTAAGTTACGAGTAACGAATCTCTATAATACTTTGACGTGAAATTTGATTAAATAAATTTTGATTGACCCTTACTGCTTTTTTGCTGCAGAGCTGAGTGGTGCGTTGGTTAAGGTCAACCATTCACATACTCTAGACATTAGAACATTGTTATTATCAAATACAGATGAGGGTAGGTATACATTTCTTATGCTGCACCTATGTATCTTAGATCTTAATGAGTGAATGAAATACCAAAATAAGTAAATATTTCAAGAATATTTTTGACATACCTACATATTAAATATAGATACAGATTATATTATATACGCACACTGATATATAGTATAAGTAGGTTGATATAATTGGCCTGCTTTCCGCCCAGAGTATATACCTACATGTTTACTACAATACTAATTTCCTTGCTGCAGGTTCTTTAATGTCCTTTTTTCATTATAAACAAACAGTTAATATTGTTTTATGTAGGCAGTAATCCATAACATTTTATGACAGTCGTTTTCTTCGTAGAAAACAGACGTTAATTCGAGGAAACATATGGACGTGATGGCGCTACTCGATTTCAAAGTGCCGCTAGCAGAGCGTCTTGATCATAAAATTTAACCATTTGATGTACGCTCTGCAGTCTCGGTAATTCAGACATGTTGTCTAAACAAAACTAAAATCAAATTAAGCTAAATTTGATTTTAGTTTCGGATGATTTAATATAAACGTGAATGACCGAGTTAGCTATATATCTGGGTAGTGTGTAAATTAGGTTTGCAATAAATGTAAAATTGGGTAATATAGAAAATCATACCTATAATTATAATAATATACCTAATATAATCATACCTACTATTAGGTACCCATAGGTGAGAGTGGACGGACTATCTGTAAGAGGGACTATTCACCTGATTGTTAGCAATGAGCATACATGATCTCGAATTTGCTGACTCAAGCAGAGTGGAGCTACTTATTCGACCAATTTTTCATTTTATCTATGTAGTTTCGCGCCGCGCGCACTTGTCCTGTAATTCTTCTCATTATTTTATAGTTGAGTGACTATATTAATAAATACTTCAGCAAATATCAGTGTTCCGTCACTCGTATCAAATAGCGAGCACCAGATACGCATATAACTGTACCTATAATTAATTTATTAAAAAAAAATGTCACCATTCTCCGTCGCGTCGAAGATTTGTTTCGGCGGTTGGGCACTGTGGAAGTAAAATAAAACAATAACGTATATAATAAAGATAAAGAAATAATCTTTATTGAAATAACTTAAATCTGGGCACTGGAAATAGTAATTTTTATCGGACTTCAATAACGGAGCATTCATTTATTTCTCAAACAAAGCAATAATACCTATAACTACAATATAGTATCTTTTAGAATCTAAGTATTGATTAAACAAAGTTAATAGGCCTCTAATGAGAACGGCTATTAAATTTTGTAATAACACACGTAAATTTAGTTTGTTCCTAAATGTCAATAAGTTTGAATTATTGTTATGTAATTATAATTATTGTATGTAATTTTATTGTCTCGGTGAACACACCGAGACAATAAAATTACATACTGCCAAATTTAACTAGGTATATAATTACATAATGTAGTTGCGTTACTTCCAATTTATATTCTTTTTAAACAAAAATGGTTAGTAGATAACCAAGTTACTTCAGTCGACAGAGCGAAGATTACTTAAAAACTTAACAGAATTTTTATTTAATTAGAATGTCATGTAAGATGATGGTAAGTGGTACCCGTTGCCTATATATAGGTATTACCTACAAAAAAAATCATATGGAAATCACATCATCATGTGAGGCTCTTGGTCACCCATAAGTTGCCATTCTGGAGGACTACGATATTATGATCCTGCATACTGTAATTTTCACGCTATATCTCACTTTTCATTTGAAATACAGTCTTCATAAATTTTAAAACAGCTCAGATTTTAGTACGAACATAAATGTCACAAGGGCTGACATAGCCTATAGGCATATTATCTTGCCTATTACCTTTAAAAATAATCTGGAAGTGGGTCAAAGACTAAACCAGTAAGTAATAAGTATGCATATTTGTTATAACTACACATAAAAGGGCGTGAAATGCGATTTTAAAGATAATGAATGTAATTAGTACGAAGGTTGATAATGGACAATAACGATAGAGAAGCCGGCTAGTGTCTACCTATACTGTATTCTACATCGAAGACAACACAAGTTACAAGTTGTGTTGAGAAGCCCCATAGATGCATCTTGCTTGGGTCTGCGTCGTTCATGCGTGTTATGAGACCGGTCGAGAAGCGTCACTATATCCAAGAAGCCATTTCAATGTTTACTTTCGGATAATATATCAGTTGTATTTTCTTACCTAATTTCTGTTATTACCTAGCTATCTAAGTCTTGTACTTGCTATGGTTAGCAATAATTATATATACATACTTAACATAATTAATCAGATAGGTATACTGTGTGGGTCGGCGCAGTACGTCCTCTTCCAAATGAATTTTATTGGACGTCGTATCTGGGTATACCGGCTTTTTATACATATCATCTTTCATACAGTCCATGTATATTTCTTTCAGTCATTTTCCGATATTTTTTATACAAATAGTTGTAGGTGTACGAGATCTCATATTAAGCAGTCTTTATAAGCAGTTTTTATAAAAATAATTGTATGTCTGTTTATATGAAATAAATGGGTAACGTGGATTAGAATTTTCTAGTTTTATATTAATAGTAGTCATTAAATTGAACCGCATAATGAGGTTTGGTTCTTGGATAGTTAGGATGATTTACTTCTTAGGAGAGTAGTCTTTCTTATGACACTACTAACATATGCCTCTCTTAATAAACTGTTTTTAATTACAGAATTTACGGTATATTTTAATCTATCTATGAGCCTACCTATTATCAACGAAGAATGAATTCCATACCTCTATCATTATTAGTCGAACTGAAACATGAACTGTATAAAAATACTTATTACCAACATCACCACTGCATGAGTGGTAAATATCATCTATATAATAAATATCGTATACTTATCCATCGAGGCAAAACATTAAACCAATAAAAGAATAATTTAAATTAACCTATGTAACATGAAAATTATCTAAGTACTTTCTACGGTTATATCTGATATATGCATACATGTTCGGTTTACAACAGAAAGCAAGAAGTCGTCTTAGTATCTTTGTTGTCTGTGTGTCATCCGCCAAGCAGCGTGCTTTGTACGTTATCATCATCATCATCTCAACTCGGAAGACGTCCACTGCTGGACAAAGGCCTCCACCAAAAATCTCCACGACGATTGGTCCTGCGCTGCTCGCATCTACCGTTGTGTTTGGGTGGAATGGTGAGATAGTTTTTTGAGCTTGTGTTAAGAATAGGTACTAGGATTACTGACATAAATACTTATATATTTTTGTAAATATGAGCATATCTACTATACATAAAATACACTCAGAGTGATACAAACAATCATATTCATGAGTACATTTTTTTGCGCAGTGCGAGAAATTGAACCCGCGTCCACCGAAATAAAGCGGTGTGCCAAATCACTAGACACTCGAGTCCGTCAAAGATAAGCCAAGCCAGTGACATTACAGAACAACCGGCGTAAGATCTTACTTCTCCGGAATGGCAATGCATGAGTGGTATTAGTGAAGTCACAAGATAAACGTAATGGTTGTTCATCTATATAGACGACGGTGACCACATACCACTAGGGGGCCCGGTAGCTTGTTTGACATTACATAAATAATATAAAAAAATATTCCTATGGAGCTCTGGATAAAAAGAGAATTTTATCAAGAGTTCCATCTGGATATTATTGATTACATAGAACTGTTGCGACATTAGATTAATAGTAGTTACTAGGGGTAAGTATAATATCGGTATTCGATACCAAATTACAATAATTAAAATTAAATTCAAATTATAAATTGAAATTAGATTTGTATAAAAACTAAAATTTCCCGTAAGATTTACGACGAAAGCCCCTGATAAGTATATACACGAGTATCTACATACGCAGTGTTTTTTTTATAATATCAGTAGTCGTACTTACGTGGTCGTTCCCACGCTTTGCAACGGATTACATGAAATGCCCTTTCGGTGCTTCGCTCCGACACTGACCTGTGCTTTTTGCGCAAAAAGAATGGTCTGATAAATCACGGGTTCGTTGTATGAGATATGGATAAAATTCTTCGATTTTTGCCTTTTACTTGTCCAAGTTTTTTGTTGGTATCGATCACAGATGATCAACAATAAAGGTATTAGGTACCTGCACAGATTTGACAGTCGAGGTGCCTTGCGTCACAATAAAGGAATGATAATATCAAAGGTCCATGTTATGAATGCTTAGTTCCGCATAAAATGTTGGTATAAAATATATGTAAGTAAGAGTTTATTTATAATAATAATAACCTTGGACCTATCACTAGTGCTATTTAATTCCAAGCTGAGTTGAACTTATTAGAATTGAAACTTACTAGACAATTAATAGAAATAGTTAAATAAATGTTATTTCTGTAAGTACATGCTCATGAATACAAATATTTGTATCATCGAAAGTAAGTCAGTGTCCTAAATCGCTAATCCACTGATTTTTACATTATTCTCTAAGTGGGATACAGCCACATAACAGCTAAAAACTTTTCTTATTCTATAAATATTACTACATATGAGATACTTTAAAGAATGTTTAGTTGTTTAGCAATTTCAGTCACCCTTAAATGTCTAGATTAGATTATGACTAGACTACTAGACTAGATTATGCATATTTCACAATTTGAAAAAAATATTATTCTATGGATATTTTTATATGGGTATTCATTACTCTTATAGTATCGTTTATACTAGCAGTTTCCGGTCAATTTATTTAGTTTTTTTTTTATCAAAGACCGCCTATATTTGGCCTTGTATTACAATCTATCTCAAGCCCCATTAAAATTTGTTCAACCGTTTATTCATGAAAATGTAACAAATATAGCCTATGTGTTATTCTAATATACCTAAGCTATATTATTATAAAGTTTCATTAAAATCCATTCAGTAGTTTTTTCCTGTAAGAGTAACAAACTTTCACATTTATAATAGATAGGTATTAGATAAAACACTAGGTACTAGTTTAATAAGATCCGACGGCAACACTAGTAGATATCGAGTCGGCATTGCAAGTCGTAAGTGAACTGCCACATTTATAGCGCCATTAAAATAAGCAACGAACCATGTATCGTGTTCAACGAGTATGAATGTAACATTTCCTTTAGTTAGCTAAATTGCGTATAATGAGCGAGGGCGGTGAAGGGCGGCGCGGGCACCCATTGCACAGGTGCGCCGCGCGTGCTAATATCACTAACTGCTGCCGACTGTACCGTGCCGCCCGGCGCGTCCTACCCTCCCGCATGATATCCTTTGCACCACCTAATTCACGTAATTAAATATATCATTCTAAATCTAAAGTGGCCTAGCTTAGTTGTTTACTACCCCCACTTTTAGAGATCCTGTGTTTCACTCTGATGTTCTGATATAAAATAAGGCAGAAAATTACAGGATGTGGAGACATAACGTCATAGCAACAGCATAGTGGTACCGTTGGTTGTTCATGTGATCCCTTATCATTCCATTTATATGAAGAAAGGTAGAGGAACTCTAAAGTAGACAGACTTAATAGGAAGTTTACCTACCAGTGATTCACATACTTGACTCGATAAATCTACATGAAAAACCCACTGACATAGAACCGTCGCTAGAAATTCTTATTAATGTTTGTTTATGAATCATCATCGATATGATGGTTTTTACACCAAAAGAATAAAGGTATCTTGTATTGTAAGTTCTTAAAGGAACTTAGAATTTAACCATTAGTCTTAAAATATATATTTTTAGATATTAATGTAAGTATACATAAAATGTAGATTAGAAATGACTATTTTCCAACAATCAAAATTTAAATGCCAGTAAAGCTGTAAATGTTAATTCTCACAACTTTCTGTATGATATTGGCGTATGACAGGATTTAGCATTGGGTATAGTCGGAGCAACGTAAAATATAAAAAACAACAATTCGTAAAATATTGTAAAGATTTATTTACATTACTATCACAATATACTCGACTATATAGTTAAGTAATAAAATCAATTTAAAAATAAACAACGTGTTACCTAAGATAAACAAGAACATAATTACAAGTAATAGACACAAAATTAATAATGATAACGATTTGACACATTAGGTACCTACAGGGTATATCATGATTTCAATATCGTATTAATAATATTTATATATACTGCCATAAAATTAATTCATATTGTTTCTTTTATGAATCACTAAGTAGGTAAGTACCTAAAGCCTTTAAATGATATCTTTAAGTACATACCTAAACCTACTAATAAAATATACCATGAAAGATAAATGTAGTTTATACTCGTAGTTCTAAATACTTAGAATCATAGATTTTTGAGATCGACAAAAAACAATATTGAATAATAGTAATCTTTCTTCGAATTAACTTAATTTTTAAGTAAATATATTATGTAGATCATATAGCTTACACAAAAAACTACATTAATTAAGGACTTTTAATATATTAATGTCCTTTTTGGCGATAATGTCATTGGCATTAAAATTAGTTATTCTGGCGATTGATATTTTTTCAAATATGTACCTATTAACGATTGCTGATTTAGAAGTCGAGGAAAATTAAATGTTATTGTTTGTTCTGCCTAGTATCAGTAGGTATACATTATTACACCATTGTTAAACAATTGTATAAATATATTCGATAAATCAAGCCGTCCATTCAATAACATGTAACTTTATTTCCACTAACTGATGATTTTTAGGTGATTTCATACAGTAGCTAATATTAATTCATATCATATATTGAAGTGCAGTTAATAGATAGCTCGCACCAAAATTCCCATAAAAATAATTAGATGCATATATGAAAAGAAGTATCTTCTGTGCTATTTTCATTTTAACTGCAATATTTACGTGAATGATTCATATTAAAATATGTGGTGCAGTAAGATGGTGATTAAAGATTATCAATGTTTTTTTGGAATGAAAATGTCTATCTACTCAGTGGATTAACAGTACTATGCCAATTAAACATCATAGATAAGTACTAATTTTAAGTATTATGACCCTTTCTGAAACTTTTTAATTTTGACAATAATAACAATCAGTCCATTATTAGGACTTCATTATTGCATTATAATTTAAGATATAAGCGCGCCTTGTGAATGTGGTTTAATGTGGACGGGGTGGGGCGGATGGGGGTGAGGAGGGTGGGCGGCATGCGGTGGCTGGCGAGCTTGGTGGCAACGTTGTGCGTGAACATGAGAATGAGCGCGCAATTCCTCGCCGTGTTCTCGATAGGCTCGTTGTTTATCTTCGAAATCTCTTAAACGCTGGTTGTAGCGTTCAATTTGATCTCGGAGTGCAGCATCTTCTATGGCGGCACGCTCTTCATCAAGTTCCAGACAACCAGCTCCGTCAAGCCGCTCCAGATCAATCCAACCACGCCATCGTACACACACTCCGTTCATAATGAATCTGGATACTATATGTGCCTGATAACAAAGCAAAAAATATCGTTAGTTGGTGCTGTGTGGTACAGTAGTTCATTTACTAAAATAATTATTGGCAGAAGTTAACCAATTGCATTAAAATTTACATAGGCCAAACGAGTAAGTATAAATCCTTTATAGCGAAAACAATAATGAAAATCCAAGTATTCGTTATTATTTTCTTATCAGTAATGTTTTAAAATGAATTTGCCTATAAGGAATGCTATTTCTAGAATATATTGGTAACTTTTGACAGTTGCTGCGTAAATATTCGGAATGACGAAAGGATGAGTTTTAATAACAAAATTGAAAGACGTAAAAAATTACGTGGTCAATTGCCAACGAGGAATGGATACTATTTAAAACAGGAAGTAAAGTTTTATTCCGTGATACTATCGCGCTTTATTTTGATTTATCCAAGTTACAATTTTTTAAAATAAACAACTATAATTAGAATATTTTCAACTGTTGGGAACTATTGGGCATGTTTATCTATATCTAGAATTTATTAAACATAATGTCGATACTATTAAGTAATAGAAATATAATTTACGTCCCTATACCGGAAATCTTCGGACTACATTATTTATGGCAGACACAAAAAGGTAGAGACCGAAATTAAAAAAAAAATGAATGCGCCGTTGGTGGCAGAAATAGCAAAAGTCCACCAGTAAGCAAGCAATTATTCATCGGTCATATGGTGAGCAGAAGTGGTCCTTCCAAAGATAAAGTTTTTATGGCACGTGAGTTTCTTTTAGTTGCCCCTTATTGAGGGTCGCCTACCTATGTTGTAGACAAAAACAAAGACGCCAGCTATTTTTTTCTGTCACATGCAATGTTTCATTATCTTAGAATTTTAATTCTTTTAATATTTAATACGTTCATCTGAATGTTTCACGCAATATTTTCGACAGATTCAGCTTAGACGAGACTTGATTGATATATGTAAACTTATCTCATCATTTTAAATGCGTAGGTAGTTCTCGCTTCATGTCACTATTATAAAATATAGTATTAAAGAATAGATAAGTATTGCTTTCTTTTTATTTCATACTCTTTCTGTTTATTTAAAAGAATATTTAATATGTTGTTTTTTTTTCAATATTTATAATAATAGATACCTAAGTCTCTTTGTTGCGCACTACAAAATATTTAATCGGTTAATCTGTACTGAAACCGGCTAATTAATTAGTCAATTCCGCAGAATTAACTAATTAATTTCTTTGAGAGAACTTATTCTCTAGTGGTAAATTATTTACAAACGCAACAAAGAGACTTAGGTATCTATTATTATAATTTAAAAAAAACGACATATTAAGTATTCTTTTAAATTAATCTAACCTAAAATGTATATTTTAACTACATTTCAATTCAATAGGTAGTAGTTAAAATATACATTTTAGATTACTTTTGGTATTGACTGCAATTACCTTTCTCTTTCTCTATAGCTCATTCTACCACCAGCGGCCTATTTCAGTGTGAAAAACAGACAGAATCGAACGACATAAGGCAAGCGAAGTCATTCGGGATCGCGTGCTCACCTTGTTCCGGCATCCGCACCGTACAATGGTTTAATTGGGGTGTATTGTAGCCACGAACCTTGCAATTTTACTAATAACCTCCTCTGTCGTTTTTGTACTTATTTTTTTTTAACAATTTATAATACGCTTGCCGTATGCTTTTGTAACACGTTATGCGTCGGCGTCAACTCTTTATTTGTAAAAAAATTAAGTCCAGTAAGAATTAAATAACATCTATTAATAGAAATGTTACGTAAGTCTTTTAATAAACTATATAATTAGAATTACCAGTATCAATACGTCAGTAATTTTAAAAATTACCTAATTTATTTTTCCATAATTGTCCCTAGTTTCTAACTGGTGGGTAGTTAATAATGGAAAACCATTCCATGAGCTATAAACTAAACATAGCGATCTGGTATAAAAGTTTGATTAGTTTTATTATTGTTAATTGGTATCCGAAATTTCTATATTATATTATGTAGTTACTCCTCTGCATATTGTATACAAAATCTAATTAATGTCTAGTCAAGAGGGTAGATTGAATAAGATATTAAGAAGAGGGATCGAATGGAAAGCGTCGACGGCGGCCATTTTGTCGGGCGGGTGTTACGCCGCGACGCCTACCAATCGCAACGCTGTTTTCCCTTATTGATTTTGGGGGAAATGTTTTTCCGACTTCTCCCTACGCGATACGTACCAAGTGAATTTTAAACTTATAGTTCTGAGTTCACATTTAGATCTTTTAAAAACATTTGTCATCATGATCTTGTATGGAGTTGTAATATCGAAGCAATCCAAAAAATTATTAACGTTTTAACAAGTGTGAAAACTTCAACATTTCCTTTCACTGCTCCGTGTCCACTAACAATGCTGTGTTTCTTCTTATAAGAGAAGACTACTGTTATTACGCTATCTGGATTACTTTCGGTTTAATTTTAGTTTCTTTCAATTACTTATACCCATCTGTTCCGTGATTTTATCAGTGTTTATTGATTGGTAGGAATCTAATGATTTTCTATATAATGATATTAATCTACTTCCAAATACACATATACGAGTTCAATATATCTCTCTATAGAAAAATTGATATTTTCTATGGGAGAAAAGAACCCTAGCTTCATTACACTTCAGTGCGTAGTTAAATGAACCGAATGTAAATAAATATAAGTATTCATATGAATGCACAACGGGCGGCCTGTGATGCGTTATAGAGGGTTCAATTCAATAAAACGAGCACGAATGTAATACGTAAATATTATACAATTACATAGTTACGTATAGCCATATACCTCAGAAGGCCAATTAGACATATTAGAATATGTAGTAATGATTATATTGCTAGTTCTTAATATTTATTCAGAATTAGGCAGTTGCCTTGTACTTATCTAGATAAGTATCAACAAATATTATTCTATAAGCACTGTTTATAAAATACACATTGGTCATTGTAGCACATAACTTTATTAAAAAAATATTCCTACATGAACATAAAAAATTGGGTATTTGTTCAGAATTCGCAAAAATATTCTTGATGAATTTTTATTCAATTTATTTTTCATTCAATGAAAATTTATATATTTATACCTACCTACTAAATTTCATCTGGAACGATTAACAGTTAGATTATTTATTATCCGAATTCACTGAGACAGCGCCGCGGAAAACAGCTAGATAAATCCATTCCTCCAAATTAATGCCTCGACATGTTTCAAAACGCGTCCCAAATTACATGAATCAAATAATGAACCCGAAGAAAAGATGTCATTCACTCAGCCGCATACTGGAGTCGGACGAACTTAGAGCGTGACCGAGACGTTATATGCGGTGTTACGGCTTTATACTTTTTCATTAGCGGCTTCAATGTTATTTATGTCTTAATTTCGGTTATGAAAATGTGGGCCGGAAGCAGTATTAGCCGTTGATGACGAGCCTTCGTCTGGTGACGAATGATGTCATTAGCAGGGTCTACTTACATTGTTGTTTATGAATCACACTCCTTTATTTTATCTATAAAGGTCTACATACGTACTATAATTTATATTGACCGATCGCTTTTGGCGTGTTTGTATTTTTATAAAACTTTACTAGGTACTTAGATAGATTCTGTCTTTCCCCATAAAAGTAAAATTTGATTAAAATCTGATATAAGTATGTGCAAAGGTTTAGATTTTAATAATTTTTTTTCTTTACGTACACGTTTTCTACACGTCCCAGTCGATGTTTTTTTGTTAATGCAATGAAAATTTATATCATATAGAAAATTCGGAAGAAAGTTTGGGTTCGGTTTCATTACTTATTTTGAGATTGTATGATATTATTATTTTGTATGACTTACAAATACAATTTCAATATTTTATAAGACATATAATATAGTACAGTAAGGTCCCAGAGGTTGTTATACTTACTTGAAAGTTTAAACATAAATTATATTGTAAGGATTTGTATGGTATTCTTTACATAATTGCATTTGCACTATTACATACTTACACTTTACATAATTGCATATACAATATTTAAATTTACATTTATTGACATTGCTACTGTATTCAAAGTCAATCGACATATTGATGATATGGACGAAGTAAACGGTTCTCTCTCTTATGTTTTAAAATGGTTTACGGCAAATAATATGCTACTAAATGCAAATAAAACTAAATGTATCAAATTTACTCTCCCCAATGTAAGGCCGGTAGATTAAAAAATCGTATTGGACAATAAATCTATTAATTTTGTTGACGATACTGTATTTCTAGGTATCACATTAGATTCCAAGTTGCAATGGGGTGCTCATATTACTAAATTGGCGAGTCGACTTAGTTCTGCCGCTTATGCGGTAAGAAGAATTAGACAATTAACAGACGTGGCAACGGCTAAACTTGTCTATTTTAGCTATTTCCATAGCATTATGTCGTATGGTATTTTGTTATGGGGCAAAGCAGCTGATATAAATACAATATTTACTTTACAAAAGAGGGCCATTCGCTCCATTTATGGTATGGGTTCCAGGGAGTCATTGCGAGAGTGTTTTAAGGAATCAAATATCCTCACCGTTGCTTCTCAATACATTTATGAAAATATCATCTATGCCAGAAGGAATATAGACAGTTTCAAAAGAGTTAGTGATTGCACTAATAAAAGCTTACGTAACAATAACAAACTGATTTTACCTAAATGTCGTTTGGCTAAAGTTAGTAATTCGTTTTATGGCAATTGCGTAAGGTTTTACAATAAAATATCAGAGTCTGTTATAAATCTGTCAGAAAAAAGATTTAAATGTCAAATAAAACAGTTCCTTTGCAAAAAAGCTTACTATAAAATTGAAGAATTCGTTAACGATAATAATGTTTTTATAGAAAAACTTTAAATCTATAGCACTGACAATATTATCTGATTACATTAATAATGAGTGCGTAGTGACTTCTATGTTGATTATCGCATGCCTCTTACTTGTTATGCTGTAATAATTTATATAAAAAAAAAACATCTATTAAAAAGAGCAACACACAAGTTTCTTGCTCATTCTTCTTGTGATGAATCTGCATTCCGAATGAGTGGTAGGATCAAAATATGACTATTCAAAAGTGCTTGTTTTTTGCAAAAATTGAGTTTATTTGAATAAAGATTATTTCTATTTCTATTTCTACATAATTATGTTATATTTGTATGATTAATTAATTATATTATATTTGTATGAACAAATATCACTTACCTACTTTAGGTTGGGCCATAATAGAAAATAGTTTTAACTCTTTAGTTTCATAATTATTAGGTACTTGTTTTAATTGTCGTTATACTTTAAATGATTGATATCATATATAATTATAATGACAAACGATGACAAGTAAAACAGTAATCTATATATATAAATAAAATTGTGAGTGTCTGCTTGTAATATTGAAATAACCGTTTTTTACTACACGCATATGAATATAAATACGGTACATACACCAAAATAACATTTTTTACAATTTTTGTTTGTCTGTTCCGGCTAATCTCTGAAATGGCTGGACCGATTTTGACGGGATTTTTATTGGCAGGTAGCTGATGTAATAATGAGTAACTTAGGCTACCTTTATTTTAGAATAATTCTCTAATTAACTTTTTGTTAAATTCGAAGACAAAGTCGCGGGTACAGCTAGTCTTGTATATAAGAACAACATTGAGGACATCGTTTTACTATGTGATACTATTCGAGTAATAAGAGGATTTTGCCTCTTATCTTGTAATTTTATTGTTTTGTCTCACCATCTACCCGAAAAATATCTTACAAAGAAAGCTTGACAACTAAAATAGATAAGACCAAGGTGCCCATGTAGATACTTTATTTCAAAGTCTACCTCCAATAAGGTAAGTTGTGCAAAGTCGTTTACGACATGAACCAAGCAGCTTGCTTCATAATTACAGAGCACGGAGGCATCTTACTCCTCCAAAATAATCATGCATTGGTATTTAGGTACCTCTGGCGCCACACGATAACGTGATGGCCGTGATTCTGTAAATTATGTATATGTTTGCTATTCCACTTACATAATTAAAAATATTTTATCTTACCTTTCCGTTTTCCTTTTGAAAATCACAACCCCGGTTATTGTAGGGCGAGTGGTCGAACACGAGCTGTAGGTTGGTTCCGGTGGCAGTGAACGCAATCTCTGTGTGGCCCTCTCTACAGCCGCTGGTGAACCGCATCTGCCGTTCTTCTGGTGGACGGTCACGATAACCGGTGTACCTCACCTAAAACAATAATATTATTATTTACATGGAATACTCGTATTACGCCGGAACTATGAAGCCCCAACTTTAAATTCTGCCGCCGTTAATAATTTCAATCGATTCCAAAACTTGTGTACTTTATTGCTTGAAATTTAAAAACCGCTTTGATGATATTTTTAAAATTTATAAAATATATGTAGTATAAGCTCTATTTTGTATTTATGTTACATTATATATCCTATACTCTGTATTGAATCATAGTGCTGTCATGATGTCCGATCGTAGATACATTAAAAGGCACGTCGTAATATATATTCATCTTTATTCAAATATCAGGGAAAACGATATCAATGCATTCCAGATATTTTTTTTATATACTTGTAATGTAAACATGTCAAATTTACGATGTGCTTATTCAGTGCGATCTGGCATAATCTAGTCAGCCCCTAGCGCCATGCGTTCGGGAAAAGTATGCAATATTATCTAATCTGTGTATTTAGAAAACTAGCTTACCCGGCAAAAGCTGTTTTGCCAAATAAACTTAACTAATTAGGAGTTGATGGTAGAAGAGTGAAAATTTTAAGTTATAAGTAATAAGAAAATAGCTTGAGAATGACCACTATTATCACTTAGATGCATAGGGACTGGTACACCAGGTTACTAAATTTGCTGTCAAGGTAGGTACCTAGATAAGAATAATTAGGGAGGAGACGTTTCGAAGAAGTGGTATACTGAAATACATTAATAATCCATATAAAGTATCTATCATCATACGTCCATCTACGCTGTACCAATTACTACTGGCTAACAAGTTCCTTTCTAAATTTTCATGCCCCTATACAATCTTAGGTGGTCTAAACCGGTATAGACCCTGCGTTGTATAGTAACTGCCCACGATGGTATTTTTTGCTATGTATTATTATTATGTTACCACTATAAATTGATTAACTATACATATCGAAACTTATTAATGTATTCCGTATCTATCTATATTTTATTATTATTAAGTTATAAGTATTTAGTTAGGCACATAAATTACTCATTTTTAACGTAGAACATTAATTACCCTTGGCCCTGATTTTTTAGATAACTAAGAAACATAAATGGAGCTTCAACAATTTAAAAATATCTGCGCTAATGTGGCTAAGTATCTGCTTACGCGAATAACTGGAATCTTACTAATGATATTTATTATTAAGTCGGTAGGTATTCGTTATTTAAGTAATTGACTATTTTTAAATGAAATTGTACCTACATATCTACTTTTTAATTGCGTACTTCTTACTAAATTCTTTTTCTTTTATTTACTTTTGGGACAGTAACATGTATACAATATTACTGGAAGACATTCACAGAAATATAAAGCTGTTTTCCGAATCCTCCTTCGAGTTTATAAAGTCCAAACTGAGTCTAATATAATTTAGCTGTACTTATATTATCTTTGTCTTTGATCAACATGAAATTAAATATTAATTACTGTAAAAATATTGTCAAAATGGTGCAGTAGGTGACTAGTGTACGTAGGTGTAATAAAATTTCAATTATTGGAATAACATGTAAAACTAACAATGACATAATAATGTATCATATTTTCCTGTTATTGTCCTTACATTATTTTTCATAAAGTTTATGTTATATTTAAAAAATATGAATTATTTTAACCATATCAATAATAATATCCTGTCGGTAGTTACTAAAAAATATCCTAGATATTTGCTTACCTCACTTTCTCTGCTCAATCTTTTAAATAGGTCATCAGATTCAAATTTCGCTTTCTGGTCTGGAACAACTCTTGGCATTTTGAATATGAACCTTGGTTTCGGCTGTTCGTATAAACCAATGGAATCAAACGGTAGCATGCCAGCAAGGGCAGCAGGGTCACTCATAGCGTGCATAAAAAATATTTGGTCACACCAGGACACAAGCAAACGTCACTTATAGTACGCACACCACGTTGACTCAGCGCGATACGATGATTCAGACTTATAGCTTCGAAAAATCCCTAATGAGTTGCGACACAACTACCTGTCGCTGTGACACCCGATCACTGAATGACTGAATGATCGTTCGCCCTGCGATCCGAGGAGAGTTTCCATCAGGGCGGAGTCTCCAAATGGAGGGGATTTACAGAACCAATAGCAGGGGCCATCGGCGCCGCCCGACGCCTTTTATACGCTTTCGGGAGCTTTCAAGCGAAAAGAGGGTTTTCTCCCCTTGACGTTTTCAAAATAAATACTGTAAACGACAAAAGCACATGAATTTATAATAATGATAGGCATTATCCACTTTCAACGTTTCGAGTGTTTTATGTATTTGTATCAGATCTTTTTGTTCCATTGTAACGACATCAAAATGTACGTTATGTACGGGCATATTTATGACAAGGGGAGCTAAATATCAGGATTCGTATACAACGAATGAAACATGATACTTTTGTCAGACACGTAAGCTGCATTTATTGGCCATCTGATAAAATTATATTCCATTATACAAGGGTCTAACATACGTACTTTTAAATTCAGTTATAATGTTGAGTTTATGAGTAGTAGTGTAATATTTCTTTTTTTTCCGTTGTATTTTATTATTTCTTTATTATACTTAGGACACAAGTAAGTACTTTCTTATATTTTTGTTTAATTTCTGTATCTATTATTTTTTAACAAATTATCATTCAAACGAATGTGTTTGCGAATATACTTCAGGACTATGTAATGAATAGTCTAAGTCAATAACAGACGCGACCTCTAGTTGGTCACATATTGCTTTTTCTGCAAGTACCTATATTGTGTAATTTTCTCAAACACTTTCAGAATGCTAACAGCCACCTAGGTAAAATAAAAGTATTCAAGCCCTACTTAGGTAGGTATATGTAGATACTTATTCGTTCTAAAGTATTACAGTATTCTTATGCTGGCATTTTAATTTTTATTTCGCTTACATTTAATACGAATTTACTTTTCTTTTATTTTACTAATAAGTATTATAAAAGTGAAAGTTTTCGAGAATGGATATTTGTTAGATACTATTTAACGCAAAAACTACATACTAAACGATTTTTACGAAACTTTATAGTAACAAAGCTTATATATATCAGAATAATAGATGGGCTGTAATTTAAAAAGACATCATGTACCTAAACCTAAATCTTGCGAAATATAAGAAAATGTCAAATAGGCGTGATGCAGACGAAGTTATGCGGTCAGCTGGTGCTATACGCAGGCAAACTTTTGTTGCTGGCAAACGTAATTGAATAGAATATTTAATTGACGAGACTATACTAGAATATTTTATTGAGTATAGATTTTTAACGTTTATTGTTACTGTATAAGCTATATTACTGTAAAGCTTCATCGAAATCCGTTTAGTAGCCTTTGTGTGAAAGAGTAACAAACATCCATTCATCCATCTATCCATCTATGTTCACAAACTTTCGCGTCTATAATATTAGTTAGATCCAAACACAAGAACGTTTTTTATATAGGTATATAATTAAGTACCTACATGTGAATAGATCACAATTATTAGTAGAGAATCGTTCTGTTTAAAACGAAGTTGCTATTTATGTCTGTTCGCTTAAAAGGTCTCTTTTAAACTACTAACACAACGGATTTTAACGCAGATTTTAGTAATATTAATTCAAGAGAAAAGGAGTAAATTTATATGTATAATACATGTACCTACTCCAGTGCAAAACCGGGGCGAAAAGCCTAATAAATTAATAATTATGGATTTACCTACCCATCTATTAGCTGCATTTAAATATATAACCTTTTATGAAAGAAGTGTCATAAAAAATCTATAGCATCTTAATTTTGGTAGTAATGACATTAATAATAACAATTACCTACTTAGCTACTGTTAAAAAGGAATTTTGATATAGGAATTGATAGAGCGGCCGTCACTTGAATATCTTGTCGAACAATAAGGCGGTGGGCTTTGTGAAATGTATCAAGTGTGTCTGTCACACTATCAGAAAAGTGATCGGCTCAAGACAACAATGTCGTTAACTGTTGCTGCCTATTGTCAATCACACAACAGTATTCTATGACAGAAGTTTCGCTACCAAAACATTAGGTTTTCACGCATTTATAAAACATTCTCCAAAAATATTTCTAACATTATGCGGATTGCGGATGTTTTCTAAGTTTAATAGGTACCTATTTTTTCCAGAATGCTAAATCATCATTGTAACTAAACGAATAGACCGATTACTATGAAGTTTTCTTTTTGTTTGGAAGCTGATACGTCAGAGAGATAGTTCTTAGCTACAATTTATCAGATTTTGTTTTATTCAGGAGTTACTGAATTACCTATATAATCATTAATTTACCATATTGACAATAAGTAGAAAACATACATTTTTAGATATTATTTATTATATATTATTATAATCTTATAAGTACAATTGTACAGCTAACATTACTCTACAGCTACATTTTTAATTCCTCTAATCTATAGATATCTATATTAAGAAATAAATTCAGTGTAATACTTTATCAATCATTAAGGATCGAAAAAAAAAAATTAAATAGGTATGAAAAATATACCTAAATTATTTTATTTTTTTTCAATCAATGTACCTACCAGATAAAATATACGTTACCATTTTTTAATTTTGTATTTTTATTGTTGTAATAAATTATATTATCGATAAAGTACGACACAGAATTTATTTCTTACATACTTAATTCTAGGTGTCGTATATTACGAATATTTGATATGATCACGATTCACGACTTTCATTCATTGAGAATGATGCGACACGTGTCAACAGGGCAACCGTTTGATCTTGTGCAGTCCCTCTGCATTCTTTGCATTGAGGGATTTGATAATTACAAATCCAACAAGCAGTTACACATCACTCTCCGGGAGTAAATAATAACCATTGATTGCTACAATATTTATAAAATCACGTACGTAATGAAGAATTGTGTATCGACAAGTCAAAAAACACACAACTATGTGAATAGATTTAAGAATTAAATAATTCCTAGTATAGAGCATTTATTCTTGGATAATTTGTAATGTAATAGGGAAAACAATATTACTGATTACTACTACATAGTAAAAAAATATGAAGTAGAAGATAATGCCCCCATTGCTAGTAGCTACTATAAGAATCCTATCGGATGATACTTAGATACTCCTGGAAACCATTATAGTGAAATCCTGGTATATTCGCCAATGGGAATGATGGGTGTTCATGTTAGTGACCTATATCAATTCTATATGGATTAAATAAGACGTCAAGTTTTGACATCTTTCCAAAATTACCTACCACAATCGTTTTTAGTATTTAATCTGTACTATATTATTGGGAGGTAAAGTTTGAGAGTTTGATTGTTCGTACAAAATTCTAGAAAGTTCTTTTGGTACAGATCATTTAGCGAGGAAGGCTACATAAGATCACAAATAGGAGTAGATAGACAAAGTAGGAGTAAAGCGATCAAGTATTTAGATATATATAAACAGCGCATAATAAAACAAAGTTAGTTAGTGTTACATTTTGTAATATTAGATATTAATATCAGTTCCCACTCTCACGCCCACACAATGCGTAAAATTATCAATACAGATATCAAAGACATAATAAAACAGTAAAAGGATCCAAATAAGTCACTTTAATTGGATGAATTCGAGTACATATGTTATTTTTGAAATGTGTCGTACTTTAAAAATACCGAATTATGCATTATTTAAATTATTAACCGGATCTTAACACGAATAATTTTATGGGAAATAAAGGTATTTACCTCTCTCGACGTTTCGACTAGGTTGCACTAGCCGTGGTCACGAGCTGACTGGAATAACAGCGATGTCAATGTAGATAGGTGACAGCAGTTTTTTCTTCATCTACCGTCACTAGATCGTTTAACGAAAGTTCGCGACACACAGCACTCACGGTATCAGTACACTTATTGACTATTGATTCTACTGAACTTTGCAGTTTTGTCGGTCAGTGATTTCGACCTTTGTAACCGCGTAACACACGGACAGGCAGAACGTATAGCCGATCTCAAACGTGAAGTTCATAATAAAAAGTTACTAAAATTGTCAACGCACCAGAAACATAATAAAGTGGTTTCACATATTGGTTTGATTGATGTACAGTCAGACAAGGTACAGTCACTAAAAAAGTGGATTCATCAGATGTGGTGATTAAACTGTTGGGTGAAAAGTTGGAAAAGGAACTAAAAGGACAGGCAGGCAAAGGACTAAATTTCGCTTTGATACCACGCAGGGTTCCTTATGAAAGCATCATCGGAAGTGTCGAAGAAGCTATCAACCGAAATAAAATACCATATAATGACGCAAAATCACTGATACAGGACGTAGCAAACATCTTAAGGAGGACAAATCTGCCAAAAATGTTACAGCCGAAGAACGATATGCACTGAAATGTATTCGTGAAAATGAGAACATCCTGGTACTCAAGGCCGATAAGGGTAATGTTACCGTAATAATGAACACTTCTGATTATGATAGTAAGGTACGTGTCCTATTATCAGATACTAGTGTATACAAACATGTATCCAACAATCCAACGGCCAGAGTGACGCGTCGAACACGAGCACTTATTCAAGAACACCGTAATATTTTCACTGAAGAGGAGTATAATAGTCTTTACAGGGTCAAACATATTCAACCACCAAAATTATATAGCTTACCCAAAATACACAAAAAGAACGCCCCTCTTTGACCAATACTAAGTCAGATCCATTCACCAACTGGCTAAACATGTTGTGAAAATCCTGCAGCCACTAGTGAGTAAATTCTCACCATTTCATACTAAAAAGCCCAAAACTGGAACCTACAGAGATAATGGTGAGTTTTGACGTTGAATAATTATTCACCAATGTTCCAGTGCATGGAGGTGGTCAAGGATAGGCTATTGGAAAAAGACCTGCCGTCACAGTATAGTGTACTTCTGAAACATTAGCTTAGATGCAGGCTATTTTTTTTACCAAGGTGAATACTACCTTCAAATAGATGGCGTTGCAATGGGGAGCCCAGTGGCACCGTTAGTAGCTAATATTTGGATGGAGCACATTGAGACAAAGATTCTTGCTCTCAGGCCATTAGAAATTAATCTGTGGAAAAGATATGTAGATGATGTTTTCTGCATATTTAATGGTACACAACAACAAGCAGACGAATACTTAAAATACCTAAATTCTATACAAGCTAAAACCAAATTTACATTTTATGGATCTGTTTTGTGGATCTGATGGCTCGGTTACACATACAGGATACTGGAAACCAACATACACAGATAGATACCTACATGACTCCTCAAATCATCACCCGCGACATTTACAATCAGTCGTCACTACTCTCAGAAACAGAGCGCAAGATCTCTGTGCCCCTGAATTTGTGGAACAAGAACTATCCCATGTTCAAGAAGTACTTAAGAGAAACGGGTACATAATGAGTAGAAGGCAAAATAAGCGTGTAACAAAAGCTAAAAAACCGGAAGTGACAGCGTCCATGACTTACTTAAGAGGAATAACGGACAAAATTGGAACAGCACTAAATAAATACTTCATTAAAACTGTATATTATCCGCCCTCAAAAGTAACGAACAATTTACGTTCACCAAAGGATATGCTACCTTACGAAGCTCCAGGTTTCTACAAAATTTACTGTAGTTGTGGTAGCTCTTATATTGGCCAAACAAAACGATCAATAGCCGAGAGGGTCAAAGAGCATATCGCAGCGGTTAAAAAACGACAACCACGCAAATATGCGATTACCGATCTACTACTGAATGCCGGAACAAATCACGAGATTGAACTACATGCGCCTAAGGTCCTCTCTACTGATCGCCACTATTATCCACGAATGGTCCGGGAGGCGATTGAAATTAAAAAACATCCCAATTTCAACAGAGAGGATGGCTTAAAATTATTATCTGCGTGAATCCAGCCATAAATAAATAGCCAATATAGTTTCTAAAATAACTATTGTTATTTAGTCACGAAGCTATTTGATAAAATCCATAAACCACTTCCTGTTTGATAATAGTGTTTTCGTTTAATGTATATTGTGGCGAACTTTGTTAGTGTCAAATAAAATGAGTATAGTCATAACAGTACCAATTTAATTTATTACAGACCAGTCGAATCATGCGACGTTGCCTGTGTGTATAGTGATGAGGTAGATTGTGAAACCTATACGAAGTACTGAATGACAATGTATTATTACAAATATTTTTGAGTTTATCCATTACAATTAAAAAAACCGTAGAATGAATTATGTCCTCTTTATAATGTTAGTAATGATAATACTGGGTTTCCATGTATTTGATACTTAAATCAATAAAGTAGTTACTTATATACTCTATAGTAAGTCTCAGCTCATCACGAGTGAATGTAAATAAATTTATAACCCTGAACAATTAACACAGCGCCATCTAGACCCACGGTAAACAGAACTTATGTTACGGGTACCAGACAACAGATATAAATATATAACTATATATTTATGTATGTATTTAACATACATAGAATACACCCAGACCGATACAAACAATCATGAATACTAATGTTTGAGGAATCGAACCCGCCACCATCGGAAGTAAAGTGGTATGGTAAACCGTTAGACCACCGAGGTCGTCAATGTAAAATATGATTGCTAACGGTACCCATTTCCTTTTTATCTGGATTGTAGGTATAAATAATAGCTTTGACTTATTTTGTTTTTGGTCAGATCAAATGCATTCTTAAGATCACAGCTTAGAAAGCAAGCTGTTTGACGGCTAAAATAGAAGAGACTGAGGTACATATGCAGCGAGCTTTTTACCGTCTACCTCTGGTAAAAAAATAGGTAAGAACTAAAAATATTATTATACACGTGTAGACGGGCCGACTGACTGACAAAACTCACTGAAAGGATATAGGTAAAATTATTAAATTTTGTTATTGATTCCACAAAAAGGGTAACGGACATATAAGGGAACCTATTTAAACGCAGATTGAAAAAACTATAATAATATGGGCAATATTTATCTAACCTTTCTTTAAGATAGAAATACCATGTTTTTTATAATTATCGTATATAAATACTTGTAATAAAAGAGGTTAGGTGTTCGTATTATTTTATAATCAAATTGGCAGCCAAACAAATGTTCTACAATTGTCACTTTGGGTGTAATTTTTTTATAGCGACTACCTAATAAATCAAAGCATTGTTACTTACCGGTTCATTTCCATATTGACTCAGGGACAATGACCGTTGAGACATTTAATTAATTGATTCATAAACCTTTTCATATAGTAGCAGTTGTAAAGCAAAAAGTACACATTGACCCATGAATAAAACAATAAAAACTATAAGCATAAAGAAAGGGTTACAACGTGTTCACATTAACATGTATTTTAATGTGTGACACACATTTGGGCAGTATAGTCATTTGTTACAATGTTTTATAGGTACTTGTTTTATTTTGTTGCTACCCTTTGAACTGCAGCGTTGTCGGTTCCAATATTTTGCATTGTTATGTACACTTATATTATTATTATGAATATTATTAAAAATTAAACGTAAAGTGTTAAAAATAAGAATAGTTTGCTATCGTGGATTCTTTACTGTTTAAAATAATTATGTTATTTAGGAACAAATTTCAAGTCTTCGACACAAACGGCCGGGTGATCATAAACGAGCAAAGAAGCCGTCAAACATTGTTTATGTGAATGATTCCGGTCAGTGCTTTGTCTTTCACCGCGTGGCCTTCGGACGACACCCTAATAAAAGGCGTGGCAAAAAGCGCCCTAATGACTGCTGATCCTATTTCAAAGCAATAAAATTCAACAAAATTAGCTTTTGTTAAACTGTAAATGTCCAAACTACAGATATAGTTACGGACTTTGAGTGAGATTTTTGTTTTATGGGGCGGAATACACAACAGTTATACATTACAGTTGAATATATAGGTATTATAATAATAAATTAATGGTACATTAAACAAATATTATTATCTAACAGATAATAGACTTCTACCTGAAGAATCTGTTTATAACCAAAATATTACTGTGTGCAATATTACCTACCAAGATAAAAACAAAAATAAGTTAAAAATTACCTAACGAAACAAGAAGAATAAGTACAGTACGACACGTTACATTATAAAATACATATATTACATTATAATATACGTAAAAGACAAGGTTACATTATAAATACAACAAACTCATAAAAATAGTCCAACATATAAGATAATACATGTTTTCTAAGTGCTTATGCTCTCCTTTTATGCATAATATGCATATAGTCCTTCACACAATCCATCTATCTACGTAGAGTTCATACATGATTAAAAAATATATCTACTTACCTAATACTAACTAGGTTTGATCATTTATGTTACCAGAATCTGTAGGTACAGATTTTTTTTGCCTAGACGAGTACACTACACTCCAGATATTACAAAGTACACAGATTTTTTTCGAATAAACGTCGAATTGTTGAAATAATATTTTTTACAAAGAATAAATTACCAAAACTAGATGTTGATAAAATTATTAGGTACTACAATTTGCGGAATACGGGGTAAACCGGGCTGATTGACGTAATGTAAAACATGTATTAACTTTTTTGTCGTCACATTCGAATATATTAAATTATGTTAATCAAAGTCCATTACTAAGTCTAAGCAAATATATATAGATATAAACCTGTTATTGTTATATTTTGTCGATAAATATTGTTCAGTATAGACTTAAATTATTTGTAAATAGCTGTTACTATATAGCTGGCAATGCTACCGGATACATAGGTAGACCTCGTCCTTTCATCTTTAACCATCATGATCTAGACCATCTTATTCTGTAAAGATATTACGACGACGAAGATATACGACGCACACTTAGCTAGAATTTTAACGTATATGCACATATTTAAAAATGTAACAATTTACTAAATCCAATTTAGTAATACCAGTTATATCTATAACAAGTAGCAGCAAAACCAGTTCAGAATGATCCGTCATTGAGAATGAGAAAACGTCATTGACTAGATATTAAGTTGCAGAATATTTGTTGTTCTATACATAAAACTGTAATAATGTTAATTATATCCATTATGTAATTTACAAATTAATTATTATTTAATAGAAAGTATAGTACGAATGAAATATAGACAATTTGCTAAATAAAAATTATTTCCTTCTTCAAATTATATTATAAGTACCTACCTATATATTTTTAATTATGAAAATAATAAGTGAACTCCACTTGATACTTCTGTGATATTTGTGTTAAGATTATTTATATTTCTATTATTATTTTTCCTATTTAGCAAAAGCTTAGTATTGAGGAGAAATTATTGAAGCCATTCATTCAACTTTATCATTCCAATATTTTGTAAACCATACGATAGTGATGGTATTCACATATAGATAAATTGTGTTAATTGCGTATTTTGGTAGGTATGTAAACCTTACAAAGATGTCTGAGTTTATACATATAATAAATAAAGAATAATGTGTATATCACTACATATAGCTCTATTACCCTTATGTACCATTACGATAAAACACAGCCGTAGTTTAAATTCGTCTATAGTTTTGAAAATATTAGGTTACAAAGAATCGAATGCCGCTTCGCGAGCTTACATACTAGAGATATATAGTAAAACCCTAAATAATATTGAACCTATAACATTTGGGTATTTATGAAATACTTCCATTAGATTAGAATATTTTTTTTTTATATCTGGTTTTACTATGGGAAAAACGTACTATGTTGGTTATAAATAAATACATAATCAGTATACCTAAGTGACTATAAGTAAATAAGGAAAACGATGATTTAATCGACGTGACGGCTTTTACGTTGTTCTCAGAAGTACGCGTACAGCCTGACGAGCCTCCGGCAAACCTCGATAAGATTGCGTCACAATGGTCGTATCAAGCGTGATCGGAAATTCCTCTCAGTGACTATCTCAAACCAGTAAACACTACACGAACTGCACGATGCGAGTCGCCAAAACCGTTATATGGTTATGAGGCAGGTTTCATCAACGATGTCGTATCGCGCATCCTTGAATCAACTTGTAAAAGTAGGTACTGCGGTATTATTATGGCGCGATCCATAATTATAATTATGAGCGCACGTCATTGTTTAATAATTAATTGTCTATTCACATCAACAGCTATTAGATTTCGGCATGAGGGATTTCCCGTTTAGCCGTAAAAACCTTGATATTTGAATATAGTTAGACTTTAGACTGATATCATAATTTTTAACAAACATAGTACATGTTGTAATAAATCTGCTTAATATTTCTATCAATGAACTATTACATGCCATTAATCAACAGTTTTTACACCAATCTCTCTCCAAGCGAACGTGTAAGGGACGCGTTATTACAGAAGCTTATTTTGTTAGGAGCGGACGGCACCGTTTATAAAACGTTATCTTCAAATGAACACAATAACACATTTAATAATGGAAGTGATTAATGTGCTCACAGGATGACGCACACTTTGCGCTAAGGGTTAAGGGAGGCGCGAACACGACACTGCGCGACTCTGCGCAACAACGCATCAAGTCGTGCGCTGCGCTGCGTCCCGCCCGTCGCAAATGACCAGACATTATTTAATTGAAATGGAAGTGAAAGGGTGACAATTGTAATAGAAAACAAAAAAAAGGGTTCACGTTTTGCGAGAATAGAGCGATGAAATATTGCTCCAGCTCCAGCCGTGCATTGTAACATTTGTTTTTTATGATTACTATTTGGGTGTCTATTGGGACTACTACTCGGAAGATAGGTGTGAGATTTTAAATTTCGGTTTAAGCAGTCGTGGATTATAGTGCATGTTTTTTTTACATAATATGTCGGAATAAAAAATTTGTAGATTCGTTCTTTAAAATATAAACGTAAGTATAAAATCATAGATTGATAGAGTAAATGTAGTGTTGCACACTCTATGGGATATTGTATGCCGGAGTATGGGCCTACATCCTATTATTTCCGGATTTAAATATCACAGTCTACTATAAGAAACAGAGTAAAATAAGATATTTGTCTATTAAATCTACTATCAAGATAGCACCGCTAGCACTCGAGCAATGAACACAAATCATAGAAAATCCAAATATTTTTTTCAATATGGTTTTTTGCTAACTTGCTTATGTTACATACATATTTCTTTTATTGAATCTGATTTGTGGAGTCGTTGTCATGGCACTTTAAATATTGTCTATGTAGGTACTACATAGCAACATATCTACGTTATACTTAGCTACAAGATAAATAATGAAAATCTTTATCTTATATTGGATAAATAGAAGACCTATTTTTGGTTCGTTCACTGAATACCATATTCAGTATGTATTAGGCTCAAATTGTGAATTTCTCTATATTGAAATACAATGTGTTAATATAATACATTACATCTTAAGCAAATAAGTATTAGTGATTTACTACCACAAATCTAACAAACATATCGAAAGTTTCTAAAAATATCGTAATATATGTACGTTGATATATGTACCTACCTATATGTATCTACCCATACTTAAATATAAAGTATCTGTGATAAACTGTTTTCTAAATAAATAATTTTGTTTCACTTTAACAGATCAATAAATCTTATTCGAGGATGTTTACGTCTTAACCTTTTTGTAAAGCAAACGAAAGGCAAGTTGACTGTATCAGAATTGGTATCGGTGTGACAGGGTGTGACATTTCTTAACTAATGATTTGGCGGCACAATGTGCCGTTTGCTCGTTCTTGTCAACTTCATCGACTTGTAGGCTTTGTTAACGAAAAGTTTTAACACTTCAATGTTTGATTTGTGCGAATTTACGACATTAGCAAAAAATGCAATTGATACGTCTCGTTTTTATTGCTGTTTGTATTGCTACCTGGATCTATTATGTAAGAATATAAGGGTAGTTTGGATAACGCGTCGACAGACAGCCCTTCACGCCGCCGCTCTACAAAAATGCATGACAGTTTCATTGCCGAGTCGTTGACTTTATTGTGATCCAATTTTCTAAAAATATCAGGACACAGGACGATAAATATTGTTTCCAAGAATTCGTAAAAGAAGTTATATAGGTACGAATTTCTCATCAGTATTTGCAAGATAACGAAAGTTAACAATATTTTATATTCTCGTATCTACTGCTCTTTTTTATTTAAAGCCCCTTAGTTTTATATTGCGATGAATATTTACTAACTACTGAATAACTTTTGTCAGAAAAGCAATAGTGAGGGCGTTAAGCGTGAAATCAAATAGTCGACACGGACTCCAGTAAACATATTGATATTTTAATTAGATTTACAAAGTCGCTCGCAGCACCGTCGGTGACACCCAACTCTTTGAGCCCGGCTAATGGCACCCCGTGGACTATGTTTAAGGGTTGTCGGTCCCTGTTTTGTGCCTACTCAATATTTACTCGCAAATGCATTACAGTAACAATGTTGGCTAAGTTTTTTAAGTTTTTATCGCAGCTTCCGTGTTATCGTTTTCAATAGCTTTGAAAATGTCATTCACGTCGTAATTATAGAGCAGCGCAGCAGGTAACATCGGCGTTTATAGTAGCGACTGCTAACAAAATCATAATTGCTTTTTCGTCTAAAGGCGATTGTAACCCATAAAAAAGGTTTTCTGAACACCTTTTGTTGTAAAGTTAACAAAATTCAAGGAAGAAATAAATTATTATTCAATGGGCTAACTGTTCGTTGTAAAGATGAAACGAATGCCTAAAAGTTTGTACTGTATCTACAAAATGAATGTATTGTACTAAGTATGTAATAGACAATGAAGCTGTTTTGTACTTCTATTATTTATGGGTATGTACAGTACGTACTTTTACAATACATTTTCGGTAAACGTGCACCTCATTACCAAATAGATAATAATACAACAATTACATAGTTGTGCTATATGTTCTAAAATAACAAAAATTGTAAAGATATATCGTTAATAACCGTTAATAATGATATTTAACATGTGCAACGTCATTTTAGTATAAATCAATGCGATAAATTTGTCAGAATATGCAATGAGAGTAGGGACTGGAATGGCTCGGGGGCCGACCGTGCCCCGCGGAGAGCGGCGCCACACGCTGTGTCCTCAGCATACAGAACTCTAATTGACACACTAAAATACGTCATGTCGTATAAAAGCATTTATTCTGCTTCGCCCTTCATTTCCTATTAACAATTTCGTCATTGTTTCCCTCCAAATATGACTTGTGTTTGTAGTAGTTATGTATATTAATAGTTTATCAGAAATAAAAATAATTTTTGGTTGTATGAAAAAATATGTATTTCATAATGGACAATTTTTATGCCTCGACCAGACTCAAGGTTTCTCCATCCTAAGGTTGACTGGAAGAGATTTAGTGATAAGATCGTCCACTCTACGTCCAGTTATTGTATATTTATGTAATTACTTTTTCTGTGAAAGGAACAATACTTGTCATTTATTCATTTATTATATCCTAATATACATAATTCTTCTGTGTCTACGATATCGATGAAATTTTATGTATATATTTCAATGGATTCCGGATGATTTTAAAATACAATTAATACTGATACACCGATATATGGTGTTGCTTTTCCGGACAGGACGACATCTGTCGGCTCTGCTGCACCTGACTCTCGTATGTTTTCTGTTCCAATTTATTGTTTCGAAGTAAATTTTAATGTAATATATTATACTCCATTAGTGCTAAGTAAATGATGAATGAAGAGGGTAGAAAAGTAGGACCTAACCACTTTACCAACCAGAAAATGAGACAGCAGTTTGGAAATCCACCATCGGCGACAGAAATAACTAAAGCAAGTTGTTGTTGTCTTTGTACAAAGTATGTGATAAAAGAAATGGAAATAATAAAAGGAAGTTAATATTGGAAAAAATTGTAATCTACAGAATTTAACGTTAGAATAGAATAGAATAGAAAATCATTTATTCAAATAAACTTAATTTAAGCACTTTTGAATAGTCATAACAATTTGTTTTTTATCTACCACTCGTTCGGAAAGCTGTCTCATCACAAGAAGAACGAGCAAGAAACTTGTGTGTTGCTCTTTTAAATAATCCTTTTAAGTTTACATTTACAAGTCGAAACGTGTGAATACAAACTACCAACAAACACTAATTTTTTGGGTCAAATATAATCATGCAATAAGATTAAATCAGTCGTAGTGATAAGAGCAGACCAGTCCCTACAAGCAGCACTCGTTCACGAGTATGACGGATGAGCCAGTCATCACTGCGCTCGACCATATTTTAGGGAGCCCATTGACCCGGCCCACCACGCCGCCACATGTCTGGACATTTTAGTGAGCATGACTACTCATTCCACACGACCACGTCACAGTTACAAAAATTACTATATGGTAGTTACAGTATTCGCACTTTACATAAGGATGCATGCGGCAATCAATACAAAAGCCGCTACGCTATCATATATCAAGAAAGCAGTATGAAAATTAAAATTATAACGTTGTCCGCAAATAAACTTATTCTTGCTATATATTGCTATCATCTATAAATTCATCTATCTTATAATAGGCTTTTTTACATAACATTTGTTTAATATAAGATTTGAATTGCCTCTCTGTAAGATTTAGCGTAGACTCTGGCAGTTTATTATAGAATCTTACGCAATTACGTTACGTTCTTGCTCTAGTGGCCAAATCTGGATATGTTTGAGTAGAATGCACCTTAAACTTACTTGAATCCAAGCAATATGCCAATATGTGGCGGGCATAAAATCGCGGGTATAAACTAGTACAAAAAAATATCCACTAGTGAATCCCTGCGTCGTTGCTCCCCTGCGACAGGCGTGCTCTCGGCGCCCGCCCCGACTGCCCCGAGCCAAGTATCTGCAGAATGTGTGTAATTATTTATTTGCCCTCTGTGCCCTCACTATACCCACTCAGTCTTTTCAATATCCAAACAAATAAATGCAATACGAATAGAATACGATATTTGAGGAATTTGAAGTGAATATTACAAACAAAAGTGCATTAGTTATTAGTATGTTAGGTATTATATTCATTTATTTAATTGGAAATCAGAATATATTTACACTGCAATATACTTCATTCAGATTATAATAAAAAAATAACAGTATAAAATTGACACTGCTTTATTAGTTATTATGAGTATACAAATTAAGTGAATTAGTGTAATACAATTACACTAATTAAAATTAATTTAACTAAACACTCGTACAGAAGGAAAACGATATACGTTAACTCTAATAAATATCCGTATTAAATTAATAGTTATGAAATTTGGTTCACCTTTTTATACTAAGGTGTTTTTAATATTAGAACAGATAAGATAATATTACATGTAGGTAATATTAAGTCGCATACAGAAGCCACTAATATTCTGTCAGCTGGTTTGGTACATATTAGCGCGGATTTTTTTTTTCTCCGAGTACATTTGCGATCAGTCCCAGAACTATAAGCGAATATGTTCTGTGATGCTGTCATGTAGAGCGGCTTCCCATTGGAAACCTTACTCATCTGCATCCCAGAGCTACTGCCGATCTTCTAGCTCCAGGATATGATGGCGTTTTAGTCGTCTCACATGCTGTTCTATGGTGAGTTGTCGAGCAAGTTTGTTGGGATGATGAATCATCCGTTCTTTATATTTGGCTGCCAAGTTCCGAATTTCCTCCTTCACTGTTCTTATTTGAAGGTGGTAATGGACTTCAGTGTTGGTTATGTACCATGGTATTTGTGCAATTGTTCTTAAGATTATGTTTTGTTGGCGCTGGAGTTCTGTGATGCTGTCATGTAGAGCGGCTTCCCATTGGAAACCTTTCATTTGCATCCCAGAGCTACTGCCGATCTTCTAGCTCCAGGATATGATGGCGTTTCACATGCTGTTCTATGGTGAGTTGTCGAGCAAGTTTGTTGGGGTGATGAATCAACCGTTCTTTATATTTGGCTGCCAAATTCCGAATTTCCTCCTTATTAAGATTATGTTTTGTTGGCGCTGGAGAATATTTATGTTGGAATAACTTGCCCATAGTTGCAGACCATACGTCCAAACAGGTTTCAAGATAACTTTATAGATGAGGAGTTTGTTGTCCATGGAGAATCTAGAGTTCCTTCCTAGCATCCAATATAGGCTATTGTACTTTAGCTGTAGCTCTTGCTTTTTGCGATTGATGTGATATCTCCAGGTTAGTCTACGATCAATGTGGAAGCCAAGGTATCTTACATGGTCACTGTGAGGTAGAGTAGATTGGCCTAACTTAACAGGTGGGCAGTCTTCTTTTTTGAGAGTGAATGTCACCTGGACAGACTTTACAGCGCTAACCCTTATTTTCCATTTTTGGAGCCATTCATTCAACTTGTTGAGGCCTTTCTGAAGGTTCTCCGATGCCAGTCTGGGATCTTTATTGCTTGCCAGTATGGCGGTATCGTCTGCAAATGTAGCCGTGATTGTCCCATGTGTAAGTGGTAGATCAGCAGTGTACAAAATATAGAGCATTGGGCCAAGAACAGATTCTTGTGGTACCCCAGAATAGAGTTCTTTAAAATTAGAAGTGGCGTCACCTTCTATCACATAAAATATTCGATCTTCTAGGTAAGATTTTAATAATGAGATTGAGTGGGAAATTCTTTGTGTCAGACTTTTTCAAACGCCTGCTGGATATCTAAGAACGCTGACGGGCAGTATTCTCTATGTTCAAGAGATGTTCTTATGGCGTCGCATACTCTGTGGGCTTGTTCTACTGTGCCATGCCGCTCTCTGAAGTTAGCGCCGTTTAACATCGTTTAGGACTCAATTAGGTTAACTTATTTCAATACTTAGAATATAACTGATCCAAGTCTTCGTGTGCTTTTTTTAGATAAATGTTACTCTAAATCTTTCCTCGTGATTCAATATAAATTTACGCCAAATTTCATCTAATCCATTTACTATTATTAGCGTGAAAAAGATTCATACAACAGGCAGACTACTGTGGATAATATGGATTACTAAAAAACAACGTATATAGTAATAGAAATATGTAGGAGTGCTATAGCTAAGTTGATCTTATATTTCATTCCTGCTCACATTCGGCGACGAAGTGATAAACTTGACAAATGTTTTTCGAATGTTTACATATAAACACTTTTTGCATTGCTTATTTACGTTGTACGTTTAAGTTGACAATTAAGTTGCAATGGTGAAATTCGTATATCTATAAAAGGTCTTTGTGAAAAGTGTAACTTACACAGCCATAAACAAATATTGTGTTCGATAAAAATATTCTAAAACATGCAGGTAAAATATATTTCTTTACACAGGAATAGATACAACAGGAGTTTATATTTTTGATGAATAAGAAGCTTAAACGGTATCGTTTTTCACTCGAGCTTTACAGTATTAAGTGTACAATGGCTCGTATAAAGGTCGGAGACAAATACTTCGCAGTCTGTTGCTACTATTTTGACATTTTAATTTCACCCTTGCTCAAAATCCTTTTTGAATGGTGACGGGGGCGCAACGCGACGCGAACTAAGCTTTCGTGATACATGTATCTCAGAGAGGTTTGATTGACATTTATCGCTGGGATTAAAATACAATTAAATTTTATTTTAAATTGAGCACGTTTTTTCAACCCTTTATATAGCATATGTTAAGGTCAGTCCGAGACATTTCTAACATCGTAAAGTTTGTTTGTATGTTGAATAAAGATATGTATCTATTACTCTCATGAATTTTAAACAATGATATATTTAATATTGTCTTATCTGACTTTGTTAGAATTTGCTGTTTTAAACCTACATACATATTTAGAGTCTATCTGAATACATGCACAAGCAGTCTCTATATATTTTTAAACAGCTAAAGAAATGTAGTAAGTATAACGTTGTTCCAATAAAAGCATGATGGATTATTTGGTTGTATTTACTACATTATTTAACTTGTTATATTGCTATCTTTTAACTAAGACAACTTATATATTTTTACGCCTTTAATGTACTTTTCGATATTTAAAAGAATTTTATGACCTATCTATTAGTGAAATATAATTTTCGATAATAATGCCATGGATATGATTTTACTTTTTACAAAATATATAAATTAGTACACCTAATGTAAAATATGTGAGCCTTTTTTTTATACTAGAGTAAGTTTATATTAGACTGAACATTGATATCCTACAGAAATGGGGATAATACATCGAAATCTATAGTTCGGGACAGGGTTTTCTCGATTAGAGGTAATTTGTGTCAATCACTAGCATTGTACCGTCCACGTCTGCCTCCATTTCGGACCATTTGCTATAATTAAAAACCGAGCCCCCATATACAAAAGTCAATCGCGGGATTAATGTTTGACGCACCGTTTTCAGACAGCACTTTTGTGCTCTCTACTGTTATGTAGGTACGTCTGTTATTATGCCATCAATCCGTATGAGATTAAGGTTTTGTGTTCTCCCACTTTTTTTAAATCGGCATTGCTGTTATTGTTGTCAATTACAGATATAAAATTAGACAATAAAAATATTGATACTGATCAATTTTATTCTTATATTAATATAATTAAAGAGTCTAGCGAATTAGTGGATATTATGTTACGAATAGTAGCTCTAAAGTTATTTCCCAGCACTTGTAATTTTATTGCATCTAACGACAAAGGGTTCGTAAACCTCAGAGCGTGACACATATTTTCATTACAAATAATTTCCTATTTTATCGCCTCCACAAAACCCATTTCATGACTATATTTGTTTGCATTTTCTATTTGCGCAATTCTTGATTTGTGGTGTAGTTTATATATGGTCGTAATATTTCTATCCTTTTTTGTTATATTTTGAAAAGCACGCATGAAAGGGACATAAAATGTTAGGGTTGTAGGGTAGTATTGGTCACGCAAAGTAGTAACAACCCTTTCATGTTGCATGTGACTGGTAAACGGTAATTTGATTTCACGCGTGTCTGATGATTAATGCTGGTACCTTATCGCTCCATATTTTACCGATTTAGGCAAATATTCTTTTTTATTCGATCATGTTGTACGAACGTGCGAATACCTCATAATCTAAAAGACAAACATTCTAACAAAGGCTAATGTACTGAAGGGTAGTTGTGGCGGTTTATTGGAAACTTTACTATTAAATGTTTGTTCCAAAGGGAGACTTGTTCAGTCGTCTGTGTGCGTGCCTGTATCTCACCTATTTAACTCGTCCGTAGATTGCTTTGAACACTATTTTCCGCTTTGAAGGGCAACTCTATAAAAAATGTGTGACAGTAAAAATACAGGGGACAGAGACATAAAGCCGCCTTAGGAATATTACAAGTGAAAATCCAAAAATACTAGTACGTACATGTTTATTTTATGCAGCACTCAAACATCCTAGTTTTCCTTACAACATTATTGATCGTGAAGTTGTCTTATCATATACATATATGAATAGGTATCTGTTATATGCGTTATGTATTTCTTCATTGCGCATGCGTTACGTATCTACTTTTGTTGCAGTTTCTCCGATGTTACCTATATGTAGATATCCTCCTATTCCTATATAAAAGTTAAAATCATACTACCTTTCTACTGCTATGTGATTAGTGTCATCATTGTATATATCTTTGTAGTATTTATTGTTTGATTTAGTATATATTTATATTTATTATAAATGTAATTTTTTGTTTAGGTATTCAAGATATATTCGTTTATATTAATATATCTTTTTTTATCTTTATGTATATTGTATTAGTATCTGTATTTTGGACATTATATTTTTATGTTTAGTTTTAATTATTTATGACATTTTTATAAAAATTATTATTTGCCCATTTTGACCCACACAAGACTTCCTATGCCACGCTCTATTGGGTTGACTGGAAGAGATCTCTTTTAGAGATAAGTCCTCCTTTGTTAATATTAGTTGTAATGAATATACTTACAAATGTATTTAAGTGCAATACAGAATATTTATATTAATATTAATATACCTACTGAGAACAATAAATAGCCAAGTAAATCCTTGAGTAATGTCCTTAGGCACATTGATTTTATAAGAAAAATTCTAATCCATCACATTTAGTATTCCTGTTGCTAAGTAACAGTTATATGTAACGTGTCATTGTGAACAAAACAAGAATAAGTTATATTTGCTGCTATAATTCACTGAATATCTTCATTGGCGCCTTTTTTTAGCAAAATTTTTGCAACCGGCTTCTACATTGCAAATGCTTGATTCACACATTCTGCACAGTAGTCGCATATTCACCATTTTTATTCTAGTTTAGTTATTTTATTAGACATTTCGCCATACAATACTTATATAATATGTACGGACTAGTGGCGTTTTTTCATAATTTTATTCATTATTTTCTTCGCGTTCAGTTTCTTTCTATGTATTCAATTCTTGTTATTCATAGTTAAATTATTATTTATATTACCAAATTATAAAAAATATTTAAGCAAACGAAGTCGCGGGCGGCTTTTAGTTTATTTACATATTTTTTTTTGCCTAGGTACTATGTAGAACATGTGTACATCTAAAATCACCATACTCTGCTATATCTATATAAGACATATTAAAAAAATATATATACACAGACACCAGCTATCAAGTACACTCTATTAACTATGTAATATCGTAATAAGATAATTTTTGAATAGTTTGTTTAGGATCCTGCACCCACTTAAATCCTCTTAACTGAAAAGCATCGCTTCTTTGTGTGAAGAAAAGAGGATCCGAGCGATGTTCTCATATTCGTATGTGTAAGTAATCAAATGACAGTAATGCCTATCCTAATCCTCGCTTAATACCTTTGTTCGCCTGTTTTTCGCTTCACTACGCCCTCGCTCAAATATTTGTTTATCTTCTGTATGTCTACATTTATCGCGATCTACAAATCTATTGTTAAAACCTGGATAGGAGTATTTTTTGCAAAAAAAGAACTACTTTTTTATCAAAAAATGTCCGATTACGAAGCACGTGGCTCATGATCGATCACTGGCACTCTGGCACATTACGTACTTCATCAAAAATCTCTAACAATGTATGGATGTATTTTTTCAACTAGCGTATTTAATAAAACGTCGAGGGAAGTAAATACCTTTATTTGCCATATATATAATCGATATAATCATAGGTATAATCTACATTATTAGAAATTTTTGTATAATGGAGGCTGAGTGGAAGATGTAAGTAAAATTTCCTGAAATTCTAACTTTTCAATCACACAGTACTAGTAATATTTCCTAAATGAATTTTTAGACATCACAAGGCTTTTAAGAAGTAGTGAGAGGATATGTCATGATAAACATTTCAAAAGATTATAGTTATGACTCATTAAAGGCCATATAAAATTACTAATTCATCAAACTTTATTAAACACATGCTATTGGTGACGATAACAATGTTATGCTTTTGCATCTTGTAAAAATGCATCAATAATTAATGGATGAAGCTAAATAAAAATGATTCAATAAAGTTAACAAATATAATTGTAGATTTTAGTTTTTTGACGATGACACTTAATTATTTTTCATTCCATTAGTTTTGCTTTAAGCTTATATCGATCTGCACGAACAATACAACAATGATCCCTAAGTGTTAACATCTGTATTTGCGTACAGCGCTCCCACTCGCGTAAACCTATCGCTATAAAGCTGTATTCAAATAACTTTAATCATTTAAGTACACAAATCCATGCTCGCTACTAACGAATTATAATTATTCATAGCCGATGGCGACAATGCAATCCTTTCGATCCAGAGTTATTTGCATAATAGCATATATATTGATTTAGTGTCCAACTAACACTGTAATTATTTATGAAAAATGATTTGCATATTATTCATGCTGACATAAAGTATATATAAAATCTTATAAATAATAAGTGTTTCTTAATAAGAATATATAGATATAATAAATATCTATGCTACATATTTTTTCTTTATTCGTTAGTTTTACATAATATTATAATAGAATTAAGTACAGAAATAGAAAGTTTGTGATAACTTGCTCACCCGTTATAGATACTTGGGAGCAGATGCTACTTATAGGGACTAGTCTGCTGATTTATTTTATTACTCAAGTAACTATTTATTTACCTATTTATGTCAACTTTGGTATTTGACAGTTTGTTTTTTCGCAAAATTTTTAAAATGTAAATTTATCAATATTTTCAAAAGAGCAACAGGTAAGTTTCTTGCTCATTCTTCTTGTAATGAGTCTGAGTTCTGAATGAGTGGTAGAATAAAAAAAACTACTATTCCAAACTGCTTATATTTAGTTTATTTGATTAAATATTATTTCTATTTCTATAGAATTATAAAACTTTCATCATTGAGTCTCGCAATTTACTAGATGTTTTCTTATAAACACTGTATTATTAATAAATTTATTGTCTAAATTCAAACCCAATTAATTTAACATTCAGTAAGACTATAGACAAATAATATTAAAGACAAATAATCCTGTTCTCTATTTGTTCTCAAATATTAACAATCAACAAAAGTTAAATTCGTAGAAATTCTCACTATCAGTGTAAGAATAACAATTATTTTAATTCGACTCGTAAATTTCATAAGTTATTATTTTCAATTCAGTTCCATGTTATAACAAGTACGTATCTACTATCTGACAGCTAAACCCTTTTAATAGTTTTTTACTAATGCGTAATGACACTAGTGAATAGGTGATCAATAAAATTATCTGCGTTCACGCTTCCCGTGCGCAATCGGTTGAAAATGTTAAGCGGGGCACTCAATACTCTTTATTACGTGCATGGTGACACAGATCGCCGTGACATGTTCTCGTGGGACGTGTAACGTGTACCGACCCGTGCAGTCATTCATGCACTCACATGCATCATTTCACTAAACAACCTATATGAAACATTATTAATTTTATTAAGATTTTTTTATTAATTCATAAAGAACTCCGACAACTAGAGATGGACGGGATCGACGGAAATACTTTAAGTATATGATGACTATACGTGGCACTGAAATATCTCTCTTGCTATGGTGATATAAAAGCTATTTATATATTTATAGCCTACGTCCTCCTGCGCTAAAATATTACCAGTAATTATTTTTATCAGTCATATATTTTACATAGAAGCTTTGAATCAGAATTAAGTTATTTTAATTTAGTATATATATAGAGTCATAAAAATGTCAATTGGCTATGATATCTATCAAGAACGATAGATTGAGAAAATATAATATAAAACATGAACGGCAATATTTTTTTTCATTTCCACCAGATGTGCGATAAACGTTATCAAGAGGGTTAACCGTGACCTCATAAAAAATGGAATTTATTACGTCTCACGACCCTTGCCCGAAACTAAGACAGCAGAGAAAATAATAGAAAAATATCGTAATTAAAATCCAACCCTTCCTGTCGTTGTACTATTTTATGGAGGGATAAAATTGGAGCGAGGCGCGCGTGACCGATGCGATGATATAGTGTGTTGAAGTTCTAAAGGCCTGTTATGGGCTTGAAATGCGCGGATGGGGGCGGGCAACGCACTGTGCTCGAGACGGGTTAAGCGATCTTTAATGACTCTGTTAGATCGTTTATTAAAATGTAAACATATGACGACTCCAATTAAATTTTCTCCAACAAATGCCCGTTTCCGGTTTCATTTATTATAAACTTGTATATAAAATAAATTATAAGTTATTAATTACAATATACTATTGGAGTGATGGCATTTAATTTAATACGAGTTTTTATAAGTTCCGGAACAAACGTGTAAAAAATCTTATAGTGCGACTGTATACATCTGTCAGTCCATACGCCACATTAAGTACACAACCTACCTAATAATATACAAATATATTTATTATATATATTTTTTCCAATGTATATCGAAAAGTATTTATTTCAAAGTAATTAATTTCAAATCAATAGTATCATTATTTGAAGTACCTATATATTGTTGCCTAATAATGTTTTTTCTCTTTTTATGCAGGGAGATAAGAAATGACGTTTCAAAATTTAACAAGGCAGGTTTGATACTTATTTGTATTATATTCGAAATCTGAACTTTTGTATTTATTATGCCTTCTTTATTAATAAAAGAAAATGTAAAAAAAATATCCGCTACTCCACATCACCAAAACTTCTAATAAATAAAACATGAAATAATTACTGACGATAAAGGCGTACTATTTCCTATTACGTGAAAAATATAATGATGTTCCTCACTATCACACTTTTTAAGAATTCAACAGAAAACTTCCGACATCGAATGAACAACTAGGCGCACTTTTGCCGTCGGTCGAATCGGATGTCACATACGATCGAATCGCGACTATTTTATATCAATGGATAAATCAGGAATGATTCCACAGGTCTGCAAGTAAAAAACTGGATAGGATATATATTTATCGATGTTACATGGTAACATAAAAAAATAGGTAGATAATACTAAAATATTCCATCTCATCATTTGTTTTGCTATATCTACAAAAAATTTTATCTGTATTTCGCATATAATTTATAATTAACCTGAAATGTTATTTTTAAAGAAATGGCCTTAAAACTTTCTCTCCTTAAGTTTATTCGTTACAAATTAACTTGACAGTAAATAGAAGTTAATGGTTAAATCTTAGATAGTGGTAGGTATCGTGGATGAAGTACAGAGTTCTTGCATTATACTAGCATAGATAACATAATATTACATATAACAGGAAAGTCAGTAATAAGAATAATAGCATGATATAGGTAAATGTTGAGAGTAAGTAACCTAATATTAGTTATTATTAGTTGTGAGTGCTTAGATCTGATTACTGTAGTGCTAGGAGGAAATATAATAATTTTCTATTGGATTAGATCATGTCACATAGGTACTGGCAGCTTATGGAGCTTAGGAATGCAAGATAAGCTTCTTTCACAGCAATATATGTATGTTCTCGACCACTATGGCCATTTTACGTCACATATTATAAGGAACATGTTTTAGGCTTAGAATATATAATAGAAGGCCGCTTTAGAATCCAGCTTTAATTATTTCTAAAGGATTCTAAATTTACCATTTCTTGAAAAATCTGACTACGCTGATCTATAAACATAATTACTTTAGGTAGGTACTTTTGATTAGGTACCTATATCGATATCGTCGATCATGACGTGTTTTCAATTTAAAAACAATAGCTAAATCAAAAACAGATTGTAAGCAATTTTCGATGAGATTGATATAATGGATAATTTTGTGGTATTGCAGGCAAATAACAGAAGCCTATCTTGTCTCGGCTGGGACGTGACGAGGCGGAGCCGAAGCTGTCGAGTATCGGGATACTACACTTGGATTGTCACGTTTTATATTAACAAAAGTTGTACAGTAAACTGACAGATCTACATAATTACTAACATTAACGATTCCTTTTCCGACCATTATTTCTTTAATACCCCGAAATAAATTACAACAATTCAGAGACAATTTTTTTTTATTTTAGAGAAGGTATTTGTCCTTTGCTGGACAAGTGAAAATGAAAAAAGAAATGAGATTATCGTCAATAAAGGAGATTTTGCTCTGGATCTCGATTACATCTATAAGAAAGAGCTATTGTAACTATTTACAACTGAATTTCTTTTATCGAATTACTAGCATAGAGAGATACCAAACATTTCAATAAAAGGCTTTAAAAAAAACTTGAGTGTATACAAAAGATTAAGTAACAATAACACTGCCTTATGTTAAGGTATGCCGCCTCCATTTTATCGAATGTGCAATTGAAATTTAACTTTAAGGAAGGAACTTAGAGTATATATTATGGTTGATTGTGTATCGTAAAAGCCGAGGTGCGATGCGCAATGCAATATTGTTTGCTGTTTGTTAAAGTATGCGTGAACAAGAGATCTTCAGACAAGTATTGATTGATATTCAAAAGGTACGCGATGAATGGCTTCTCTACAATACGTCCATTCTGCTATTAACAGAAATTAATGTTATACGAACGTTCTAATATACACATTATAGTTCTGTACACACAATTTTCATTCTTAATTTATGATATACTGAAATGTTTATTTTTAGAAAATTACAGAATATAATCTATACGAAAATGAAACTTCAAAACTGCTTGAGTACATATAAGATACAAAAAACTATATGAAATAACTATATGAATAATAATGCGCTATACTCGTATTGACTAAACGCACATATCTATATCCACATTTTTAACTTTCTTACATTTAAAATAACATACATACTTCCAGTTTCACGATTAGAAGCCGCAATGCCCAGTCGACTCTGGTCTAGTATATATTACTATATTATCGGTGATTTTACTGTGACTTTACAATAATAAAAATAAATCTGAAGAACGTAGAGACATAGTGGCTCGCTAAGATATATGTAGTAGATACTTACTAATAGAGTAGAGTAGCGGTCGCAGTAGCTATTCGTATTTATATACATTCTAAGTACAAAGCTGCCGCCGACGCCGGTGGTCTGCTTACTCGCTGTTCATCATTCTTCTGCTTTTAAACCAGTATTTTGCAAAAATGAGGACTCAATGAAAAGTCCATTGCAACATTGTTATCTAAATCTCAATCGAGTGCATTCTACCGCACTATTTCACTTATTGAGAGACCGGCAGACATTTTGACGTCCTACAATTGTATGAATTTATTCGGTGAATTCTTGTTCATTTGTCTGCATATAAATATATTAAAATGATCCAACACATAGGTACATCCATTCTATTGATAAGTATTGTTCGTATGATGAGCCTATTTATATCATAAACAAAATATTTTACATGTACAAATAATGTAGGAAGACAAGATTTAAAGACGTACTACATATTAACATTTTTAATGGGTTATTTGCAATAACATCACGAGGGTGGATATAAAGGCCGTTAGGTCTGAGTCTGTCTGTAGTGAGGCGTACGACGCACGCGCCACTTGATGCTCGTTAGCGACGCACTCACTAAACAAATGAACTAAAACAATACAAAACGTACGTTGCCATTATGCTAATTGCGCATGGCATTGTTTTTATTTTGAATTTGCATTTCACTTCAATAGACCTCCCATGAGTTACGAAATAATAAAATAGAGTAGATCATACATGACAGGACTAATGTTTTGTTATCGAATTTTACCGTGCAACAGCATTGTACCAAAGTTACGTGTTGCCTGATTTACCTACTAAACATAGGAAATGTTCAATGTGGTTTTATACATGCAAAGGGAACATATTATTACTTACTAGTAGGTATAATCTTATACCAGGTAGAGTAATAAGTAGTGTAGGATATATTTTTTATATTTATCTACATTAAAATTCATAATACTTTAGGCGTTTAAAATATTGTCGTTTAGTTCTTGGATAATACGCTACTTCTACATATATACTTACTCTTTATTACTGTTGCTAATATTTTTTTAGGTATAATATAATTATAAATTCTTATCAGTGGGTATTGTTTTAAGCAACTTAAGTAATAAAGATAATAATTTAACAGTTTTATAAAATATCATTGTTCAGGAATATTCTACAATACAAATACTTAAGTAAGATAAACATATTTCTTCAGAATATATCTATATATATATAACTCAAAGGTGACTGACATAGTGATCTATCAACGTACAGCCCAAACCACTGGGCGGATCGGGCTGAAATTTTGCATGCAGATGTTATGACGTAAGCATCTGCTAAGAAAGGATTTTGATTAATTCTACCCCCAAGGGGATGAAAGTTTGTATGAAACTTTGTCAATTTTAAACTGACCGTACTGAGACTTTGCATGCATAAAGCTACTACGACGTAGGCATCCCCTAAGAAATGATTTTGAAAAATTCCGCCCCTAAGGCGATAAATTAACGCGAGCGAAGCCGCGAGCAAAAGCTAGTCATCTATATACCACAAAAATAAATAATAAATTCCCATGGAAATAAAGATGAAAAGGGAAATAAAACTGTAATAGACGGCTAATCACTTTATAATTGCAAATGCGGATTAATATTTTTCACTACTACATAGGTACAACTCTATGGTATCTATAATATATTGTACAACAAAGCTATTGTATTGTAAGCGTACAACTACGTGATGTGTACTATAAGCACGACAATATGTCAGCAATTAAGAAGCGACACAAGCACATTTAACTGCTAATGTATCTATTAACAAATGTATTTGCCGTGTTTGGATCCGCTCGTAAATACCATGAACAACTGGAGCAGTTGGCTCGTGGCAATTCACATATATCATTCTGTTTTAAACAATCTGACTCCGACAAGGACGTCACAAACTATTTCAAAAATATTCGTGTATTTACTTTTTTTACAGGACAGAAATTTATGTACATGGATATCGATCCAATTCCTTATTAATTATATAATTAATAAGGAATTGGATCGATATGCTAAACCGCTATGATACTTCTATAAGTATCATAGCGGTTTAGCATATCGTCTTACTTGCAACAGTCGCGGGTTCAATACCTCGTACAGTAAAAACATTTGCTAGGGTTTTCTATGTATATATTATTATTTAAATATATATATATATATACATCTAATTATACAAAATTAGGTATCCCAAGCTAAGCTAATCTAGTATGCGAACTAGATTAGCTTAGCTTGGGACTAGATGGCAATTTGTGAATTGTCCTAGGTTATTATTATTATTAGTTTGGGGCTGTAATAGATACCTATCTACTATAAAATTGTAGTTATTTCTTTAAATTTAGACATTAATTTGACTCTGAGATACAATTTATTTAACTGCTCCTCTACGCAACGAACGCCACCCGCGCGCTGGCACGCGCTCCCTTTCTGCTCCTAATAACTTAACCCCCTTTTGTTTTTCTATACAAAGCTCACAATTTATTTATGAGATCAACTGATTATGTCCCGGCACGCGTTTGGACTAGAACTTGAACGTTTAAATTCTCATCTTCAAAACAAACAGATTAATAGATGAATTTTCTATTATATAATTTTCTCTTACACAATTTTTCAGATTATTCCTAATATTAACTTTCGTTTTTAATTCCTTTTCATTTTTAATTCCTCACATCAAAATAAGTATTTGTTTATTTTTTTATTACGACTAGGTATTGCTTGATATTTTGTCACTTTGATTAATACGTGATTTCCTTGTGGATATTTTAAACAGCAAAGTAACCTTTTATTCCTAAACAAAAAAAATCTGAAAAGTCACTATCTTTTAATGACATGTCTTTATTAAGTAATGTTAAAATTTACTTAAGTTTTCATTCTAACTATTATCCACAGTTAAGACTTTTTAAATTGCAATATTTTTAGAAATATTAGTTTTGTTAGTATTGATAGCAATCTAAGTACTCCTGTCAGGTCGACCTCCACGCAGCCTCTCCTTGAATCCATGATCGTCCGTTGTTACTTTCTGATGACTTCGCCACTGTGGCCTAACTAACCTGATCTCATCTCGACTTATCATCTTCCACTGATACCCAGCCAGTGTTGTACTGTTAGAGCAAGCGAGGAGAACCATTCTTTTATTATTATCTTTTAAAAAATCAAAACGATGACTATTAAAATATTTTACTTTGAGGTTCTTTATAATATAATGAATAATAATATCATTATCTCTTCTCACTTACTTCATAAATACTGAAAGACACAAGACGTTAAACGAGGAAATATATCTGTTTATTTTTAGACATGACTACGGAATTGTATTTACGCACATTTTATCTTTAGTAAGTATAAATATAGGTCGGTAATCCATATCATTACATATTCATGATAAATTATTTTTATAAAATGTATAGGTAAGGTAACAAAAATTTTAAAAATTACCAATTTTTAGCATTTTAATATATTTTGCATCTACAGTTAAAAAGTATTACCATAGCTCAAATTACTTTTCTTGAAATTGACTCTGTCGATTACAGAAAACTATATATAATAATATAGAAGTATAATAATAGTCTTCTAAAATTATTGTGATCTTTCATTTGAGATAAATTTAATTTTTGACCCACAATATTTTACAACATGCACCCTTGGGTGCAATATTTAGAAGTGTAAATATAATCACTAGCTGCGAAATATTTTAAATTTATTTTTTCGACCCCAGGCAGTAATGAGATGCTACATGTTGAGATTTGAAGAGGCCCTCATTGAATTGTCCGAATATGCCTTTCACGTCGTACAGCGTATGAGTGTCGCATTGCTTGTCATTTAAATATGCGACACAAAGCAGTATGACACATCGTGACAGGCCATTGTCGTTGTCAATACAGATCCCTCAAACGCCATCAATGTTGTATATATTACAAAAAAATAACACTGTTTTCCCAATGAAATAAATAATATCTGTTGAGAAGAACATAAAATACTTTTTTTACTTATGCTAGTGCTAGTACCTACTCTATATTTTAGTTTATATATGTAAAAACCGCAAATTGAAATTACTATACGCTTGGATATGTAGGTATCTACAAAATATATTTCTTTACAAGTTTCTTATGCGGGCACAGCAGAAGAGAAAAGTATGCGGTTAGGATGAAAGTGGACGAAGACGCACTTTGCAGTAATTTCGTGGTTAGGCCGGAAAGAAACAAGCAAAGTAAAAAATGTCCATCTTCACAAGCTAAGGCGGTTGTAAATCAAAAAACTCATTTTGTCTCGTTCTCAATAATGTGCCACAAATGTCATTATATTCTGATTTACAAAGTAACAAAACAATTTTATGCGATTAGGAGCAATTTAAAAATTTTAAAACTAATAGGAACTTTAGATATTCGAGTTTGAACCAAACATTTTGTGATAATTAATACGAAACTAGATGACCCGAAAGACACTATACCTACTGTCTTTACTATTAATTTGAATATTTCACCATAATTGCTCTGAACTAACAAGAACAAACACTTCTTAAAAACTCCAATGTACAAATGAATTAAGTAAATATTTTAAAAATAATAAAAACGACTGAAGAATTCTGTGTGATGCCGTGACAAAGGGACATAGGGATTAACTTTTATATGTAAATAATATTTACAGAGACTACATTCTGCTTGCAGAATTTTAATTCGATCTTTTATCCCTGCTACTTACTACAATAGTTATGTAATTACGTCAGTGACTACACACTGACATAATTATATAACTACGTCAGTGTGTAGTACGGTACGATATGGAAGATAATTCATATGGTATAGGTATCATATAAAAGCTATGCCCTGTGTAAATATTAAATACTATAATAAAAATAACTATAGACAATTCACAAACGCCATTCTGGTAAGGTAACTACAATTATTGATAACAATACTAATAATACTTACATTTTGTTGTAAATCTATACTTACTAAACACACCCACATAAAAAAATTGAATACTCAACCAATTACAGAAGACACACTCGTGAATACAAATGATTGTATTTAGCGTGGATCGAACTCGCTACCATGGAAAAATGAGGCCATGTTTATTCACTACAGTCGTGAAATGAATTAGTAGGTAATAATGCACATTTTTAATCAAAATATAAGTTCCAGAATCGCGACAATAATTAGAAGTTTTGTACCTATTTCGTAGAATAATAGATAATACCTACATAATCAGAATCGATTACGTAGGATCACAATGATATCCAATTTAAATCACAAAAGTCTAATTGAATTGTAATAAGTATAGTAGATATGGGAGAAAACGCTTAATATCAAAAAGAATCATCAATATCCATTCCAACTATCGTAAGATATTGCATATTATACTTACATATACTTTACACAAAATTAATACAGTCGACTTGGGAATTTATTCCTTTTGACGACTTGAAAATCTTGATTGTGAACACAAGTGATAATAACAGGACTAGAGTGAAATTGAATCTGTTACTCGGTTGTCAAGAACAAAAGGAAGACCACACGTGAGCCGGTTGGAGTTGATTTGATATCTATGCGTCATCTCGACTGCCTTCCGCTTCACTTGACAACAAATACACTAGTATGTAACAGAACATGTGGAAGTACACAGTAACTTTTTTTGTAATGTATATAAGTCCAAGTTAAACTAAAATATACCTTTACATGTGTAAAGATCTTATATGGACTATCAATCCATGTCGAAAGCAGACGAGTGGGAAGTGCAAGACACTTACCCACTAATAAACCATGGGAGTTCATCAAGGTGCCATTGACTATGATTCCATACAAACATAGCAGGATTAGGTGATATTTCGTGCAAGTGTTATTTATATCAAATAGTAATGCTAACTATAAATTACCGATCCACCTAGGTATACAATACCTATCTTAATCTTAATATAATATATTATAAACACGAAAGACTGTATGTATGGATGTTTGTTTCTCTTTAGCGCAAAAACTACTGAACGGATTATGATGAAACTTTAAAGTAATAGGTATAGCTTATGCATCAGAATAACATATGGACTATATTTATATTGAAATTTAACGCGGGTAAAACCACGGGACACAGCTAGTATAATGATAATAAGGGTAGTCCTTATGTACAGATAAAAATATCGTGCATTTCGTATATACTCCAAATGACCTTCGGGCAATACCTATTAGCAGAGATCGCTGGTCCGTTGGGCGACAGTTTTATTACTATAATATGTCCCCTAACGTGGACAGATAAAGAGGAGTTAAGTATTCAAAAATGTATCACACTAAATATAAAAAATACAGAAATTAAAATACGAGTAAATCACATCTCTTAATGGGACGCAGGAAGGGCAATCCGCTTCGGACTGCGTACTGCGCCTGAAGTACCCGCGGTAGTGCAGGCTTGTAGGTTGATAGATTTGGTTGCGGCTGATGGCATTCGGGAGGAAGATAGAAGCCACGGGACTGCGGCGAGGCATGTCCTCGGCGAAATGAGATAAGAGTTGTCTCCTGATTATTTGATAGAGCAGGAATTTCTAGGAAATTTAATGTATTATTTTAATTATTATTTCACCTGTCTACTCCGAAAATACAATAGACTAAATATACAATTAAAGTACACATATGTACTTGTTTAGTTAGTATGCAGAAATAGAACTGGTATAAGAAAATAAGAAACTAAGTACTATATACCTACTAAGAATTGGAAGCTTGCAATGACAAACTTTACAGTAAGTAGTAAATCAATAATATAGAGTTTTAAAAATGGCAAGAAAGTATAATAATATAAACAAAAAGAGGAACAAGGAGTGGAAATACGTGATGGACGATGACATTAAATACTATATACTCCAACGGCACAACACAGAAGCGAATCGTTGGAGTGCAGCATCCACTACATGCAAACCATTAGCACCCAAGACCGCAACCAAATTCCAGCTCCTGTATATACAATATGAATTTATAAAAGTGAACGATGTGAAATATTTATAGATACAAATTCGTTATAAATAAGTCTATATAATTCCGCAATGCTATAAATGTTAGGTAACCAAATCAAATATTACAGCCCAATAGTACCAAAATTAATCGGATTTTGTTTTTTGTATCACCATATTTAAATAGTGATTTGTGAATTTCAGTAGTCGTCATTCACGCGGCGTTCATTTGATGTGCCCCTAGAACGGCAGTGTTTCGTGGTAGTTTCTGCGCTATAGAACTGTGAAAGGCAGCGGTGCCGTATGTTTTCGCGGGGTAATGCATTCTGCTACGAAGTGCTGTGAGTTTGTTTGGTTTTATTTATATATGGTATTATGTAAAATGCAATTTATGCATTAGAGATTAAATAACTATAGGTATTTATATATAAAATATTTCAACTGGCATTTACTTGATGGAATGTGTGTTATATAAATGAGTAAACTTAATTTTAAAAATTAGCAACACAGTGGAAATACGTGATGGACGATGACATTAAATACTATATATGAAATGGACGCTGGCGGCGGGTCAAATTCGTTATAAATAAGTCTATATAATTCCGCAGGAAATCCGCAAACTATCCATGCCTATAGGTATTTATATATAAAATAAATAACTACAGCGTATCGAGCGAACGCTTTTTGTTTTTGTAGTCTCAAAAGCGAGTAATATCCGTTAATTGAATGAATCAAAGAAAACTTGTTACTTGTTTTAGTGAATTTTAAAACTCACTCTCATTTTACCAACCAACACTTAATTTAGTATCCTCTCCGATCGATCCCCCGTCCAATTCAAACGGGGATCGAAATTACGACGGCCTGAGCCGAGCTCCGAACCCCTAACGGTGCCTTCAGACTAAAGTCGTATCCATTAGGAGTTAGCCTTCAGCCGCTCCATAAGTCCTTCCGCAGGTTTGGAGTGCCATCTGCACTCGCCTCCTATCGTCCGGTGAAGCTGTAAAGGCCAGCTGCTACCAACAGCATTAGAGTAGTCCGAAAAAAAATCTTAATTTACCTAAACTCTATAGATTTGCAAGCTATAGGTATATATATGTATAGATGACGATTAAAATTTCAGGTACTGTCTGGTTATTTTTACAGTAAAAATCATAATTAGTGAGCATTGTTAACAATAGAGACTACTGATCATTGTTAGTAGGTACCATCTCAAGTCAACTTCCATACGGTTTTCCCGGTAAGACATTGTGGTTAATTCCTGGTAAATAACGAGTAGTCACGATGGGCTAACTGACCTGATCTATGTTGATCTAATCATCCTCCACTGACGTCCCGCCAGTTCAGGATGATTAGATCATTAGATCTACCATTTTTTATAGATGATAATGGGATGGAATGCACCTGCGCTAAAGGATTATGCTGGCGAGGCACCAATGGAAGATAATAAGATGAGCATGAGGAGAGATCAGTTGGCCTATCGTGACACATTCACCAGTCATTTATCTCGATAGTCTCGAGAGAGAACCTGACATTGCTAGCAGTGGTGTAATTAGTCCAGTTAGAAACACGCAGGTTCACCTTTCCATTATAATCCACACAAAAAATTAAATAAATAAAATGGCATTGTATTTGCCCATCATGAAAAACTTACCAGGATTGTTTCCAGACCACGTAGAGGTCCTAGTAGCAGACCTATATTACAAGTAACCGACAAATGGAGGAAGGGTATATGTAAGTTGTTTGTGCAACATGTTGGTAACTTTGGTATGGCTGGTCAAATATCTTTGCGAGTAGTTCTGATTCTTAGAAGTATTATATGTATGGATTGGGTATAATAAATAGATAAATAAATGAATATAGCATACCCATATACCATTAGCGTACTCTTAATATAGTGTTTATAAAATATCTGGCTATACTAGGAATTGTGTTGTACCAAATGATACCAAATTAGTTGTTAATGTGTGAACACGCTGATAGGACACCAACGAACATAATATTTTAAAGTAGAAAGGTGTCAACTCAAGTTAACTCAAGCTGTGCTGAATTCGAGTTAACTCGAGTTAAATTCTGCCTACTGGAGTTCAACTCTTTTTTTATCCCCGTTTCAATTGGGGGGATCCATCAGAGGGTTCGTGATTTCGATCGTTGGGTTCGTACCTTAATAGGTATGTACTCAAGTATTTTTTTTATGGGTGATAATGGAATAGTGCACCCGCCTGCGCTAACGGTTTAAGCTGGCGGGGCACCAGTGGAGAATGATAAGATGACCATGAGGTCAGGTTAGCTAGCCCATCGTGACTACTCGTCATTTACCAGGAATTTATCACGATGGTTTCCAGGGGGAACCGCGTGGAGGTCAACCTGACATGGTACACTGCTAGTAATGGAGTCATGAGTTCACATTACTAACAATCTCCTTCCCCCCGGTACTCTAGTACTAGTATTCTGAAGTTTTTGTTTTTAAACATGTCATGCGGGCGAGTTTCATTACTTGTAATAATGGGGTTTATTACAACTAATGAAACTGTCACCCGCACCATGCTACAGCGTACGTGGGATAAGAGGAAATCCCTTGTTTGGAACATTTTCGAATCGCCAGTGAGTGGCAGTGTAAAATGTAAAAAATGCTCGAATTCACCTAAATATATAAGAAATACAAGCTTGTTACTGAAACATAAAAAAAACACTCGAATAAGAGGAGTTGATCTGTAACCACGCATGCGGTCCATAAGCCCTTCTGCTGGTTTGGAGTGTCACTTCTGCTCGCCCTCCATAGTTCGGTGAAGCTCAGCCAAAGCCAGCTACTGCTAACAATATTAGAATAGTTCGAAGAATTAATTAAAAAAAAAACTGAGTCTGGTAACTCGACGTACAGGCAACTCGAGATATCTGAATTTCAACACATGTCATGTTTATTACGAGTTAGCACATCTCTACTTTAAAAGAAGGAAACTAAATTCTTTGCTAATAACCAGTCAATAATGACAGACATTGACCCTTGACACAGATATTGCAATTGTAGTCCTACCGTAGAGGCAGTATTACCTCTAAAGCTCTTTCTGATCTGTGCTGACTACTGTACTGTTACTGTTATATACCCGGTTGTCAGTTACGTCAGTTAAAGTCAGTTCACGTCACTCGTCAAGCATAAACAAATCTATAATTTACGATTTCGATTAGTTTTTATCTAATTTGTGTAGTAACCGTATATTATAATCCTGGTCTAGGTATACTTATTATACACATAATATTGAATATTTAGTTTAAATGGTAGGTGTATAAATTTAAAATTACATCTTTTACAGTAATGGATAAGTATTCGATACCCATTTTACCTACTACACAACACATATTGGACGATCTGTCTGATCTTAATAACATTCAACACGATTTACTTGAAAATACATCGTCATATAAAGAAAATGAAGTTTTGGAACACGCAAGTCATTGTTATACGCGTTTTAAACAACTCGAAGGAGATTTGTTGAAGCTAGATGACCTAAACATGAAATTGGAAGAATTGAATCGCAAATTGGTCGAAAATATAGACAGTATGAAGAAACAAACATAGTTCATAACTACTAAAATATCATTATAAACATATATATATTATCATGTCACTGTTTGATTGATATCAGCTACAAATACTATTTTTTCATCAAAGTTACACAATGGAGTACCCATTGTGTAACTTTGATTGGCTAACATACTTTACCATATTACCAAGTAATTAATCTTAATATAATACCTTTACTAATTACACAATTATTTCCCATTGATTATATATAAATGTTATGTATGGTATAAAGTTAACAATGTGGAATATTGTTTAAAGCATAACTATATGTTAATAATGTAAGTATATTATTAGCCACAATTTTTTTTTACCATTAACTAGATATAAGGATTGGTGTGTGACTGTTAAGTGTAATGGTAGTAATAAATTCAAATTAAGAACATAACAGTTTATAAATTCATTTTATTATACTTCCTAACTGTATTAACTCTTCTTGTGTTACTAGACCAAGATTGTGTAGACAAACTAAAGCAGCACCCTGTTCTGCAAATTTCTTATTTTTTTCCCAAAATGATGAGGTGTACTTATGACCATTGAATGTAATAATAGTACGGAATAATTTTTCTATTTGCTCTGTTTCATACACTGGAATCTTGTAGCGATTCTTTCCAGCCCATGCATGAAGGCGCGATTTTGGTAAATTGAGGTCATTAAAATTAGCCCGTATGAAACAGACCTGCAATATCAGAAAAGTATACCATATGTATTATAATTATTAGTGTAATCAGTACCATAAAATATTTATTATACAGTATATAATACTCCTATATATATATATATATATATATATATATATATATATATATATATATATATATTATGTATACTAACTTTCATTTGAGTGATTCCATCAAGTTCTTTTTCAGGTAATTTAATTTTTTTATTAGGTGGCTCTAGTTCTTCAGGATTAACTTGCCACCTTCCTTGAATTCCCAGTTTTTGATACTGGGATTGCTTTTGCTGACAGTAATCACCTAGTCCCCAAATTGAACTGAAATATATTAGGAAATTATGCCAAATAAAAATTATCCGTAACCTCTGGTTAAGGTAATAATAGTTAGAGAAATAGTTACCATATCTGCTCAAGAGTCTGACATTCTAGAAACTGCCTTCCTCTTGGAGTTTCTTGTAAATCTCTCAAAATATTTTGTATGCAGTATTTTGTATTAGATGGTGAATTATCATAATCAACTGCAAGTTTAAGGTAATCTTTAATTACTGTGTCCATAGGTAGTAAACCTTCTTTTCTAAAGATTGAACAATTCCACTCTGCTGCCCTTGCAATCATTACGCTGGTGCAACCTGTCTGTTCTTTAAATTTATATATGTCATTATGGTTTTCAATTTCTTTTGAGCCTCCACTAAAATATAAATAGTAATAACTATATAAAATTTGTAACTATAAATACCCTCTCAAGCTTCTAGAAGTTTAGCCAAAAACAAAATAGAACTTAATACTACTCTAAATTTACTTACTTAGCAATTACTGGTATAGATATATTATCTGCAACATAGTGAATGATGTCGGCATGCACACCATGTTGTGGTCTCTCATCACGTGTTCTACCATGTATTGCAATAGCTTTAATTCCTGAACTCACCAGTTTATTCACAAGATTTAAAGTTTCTTCTGGACTCTCAAATATTCTTATTTTACAAGTAACTGGAATGGAAATATTTTCAACCAATTCTTTTAATATAGCTTTTGCTTTTTCTGATTGAGCCATAAGGGCTACACCCATCCCACCTTTTATGGAAAACTCTTTAGGACAGCCCATATTTATGTCAATAGCAGCTACATCATTTTCACTGTAATTATTAAAACACTATAAATTAAATCCTTATTTATCAAGAATGTGGTGTGCACAATGATTACAGCCTAAATGACTAGAAATAGAAACTTGAAATTATTGATATCATAATCATAATAATATAAACCATGAACTTACACCATTTTTCCAACTTTCAGTGATCGTTCCGCATCACATGTTCCCAGTTGCAACACTACTTTCTGTCTTTCCTCTTTACATGTCCTAAACACAATTGTGCCATCTGTTTGGTCAACATAATCTACAGTATCCAGAATATCTGAAATTAATATAATATTTTTTACAAAACATTATACTTATCTACTATTATTTATTATACGGTTATACATGTACATGTATAACTGACTTCAAGTTGATTTAAAAATAAGAAAATTAGGGCAATTTAATTTTCAAGAGTATAAAAGCACATCACAGCAAAAGAGTGTTAAAGGGTTGTCAGAAAACAAAATATTTAGCGTTTGATGTTTCAATTAGGAATGACATTCATATTCCAAATTTATGTGGACAACTAATTTTTCAACATAAAGCCTGCTCCTGTGACATCTATTACCAAAAAAAAAATTAGGGAATAGTCATAATGATAGGAGTTAGTACTATTATTATTCTTTTTAGTATCATTTTTCTTTTTTGTTAGACTATTTAAGTGAAAGAGTTCGAGCAAAGTATGGATTATTATTATATCAAGGTATATCAGTTTTTAATCTTAGAATATAAAGAATAAAATTCAAAATTCATATAATTGTACTTAATGAAAAATAACACATAAAAAATTTATTACCATTGTATTTCCGTTTGGAACGTAAGAATTTCCAATCGATTAGTTCTTCTGTGTATACAATATCAGCACCATAGCGAAGAGATAATAGTCTCATCGGTAAGGTTCCTATTCTTACCATAGGTGCAAGTATTAATTTATTCTCGTAATTCATTGTAAATAATATAGTAAAAACGTGATCATTTAAATTATTTTATAAAGAATTCTTTATAACCTAAGAATGAAATGATAATTCTGATAATACAAATCAGTCAGGGCACAGTCTACTTCAGTCTAGTTTATTATACAGAATTGTCATAGCTCTGACAGTGACATATTTTGGCAGTCCATTTGAGTTTAATTTGATGGCAACATTGGTTGTTTTCATTGATCCTTGTAGAATCCGTTATTAATTTATTCATAATTTTTGTAGTTATGTTATAATATTTTAATTAATTTACGCCGACCCCAAATAAATGGGATAAGGAAGAAGCAGATGATGATGATCATGATGATGTCATAATATTTTAATGTCTATGTCGTGCCAGAACTTTATTTGATTTAAACTATTTCCTTATGGTCTATGTCGTTTTATATCACACTACAGGCAAAAATGTATTTGTAATAGAAGGAAGAAGATTATAATTTTATATCTTAAGTTATAGAATTATTATATTTTATATTAAGTTGTCATATATTTTAATATTAAGTAAATAGTTGTAATTAGAAAATATAAAACAGTTAACAATAATCGTTCCAATGGGTGAATGTTATTAAAGTTTGCATTTACGGGCTTAAAACTTTAGACCTTGGTAATCCATGCCAATAAGCTCTATTTTCTTTTAAGTTTTATGTAGATATAAGTTCATTAGAAATAATTGTCAGATGAAACAGTTCTATTTGACATATGTCTTTCATTTTTGTAATTTGTATTGTAAAATATTGAGTTATTGACTTGTTAAGTTAGGCTAAAAATAACTAGTGTCCATAGCCGTAAAACATATTAATAAAAAGCTCTATTTTCATATTTTGTAACATTGTAACACCTCTATTTAATCTGTAACTCATCGAACGGCAAAGAACAATAAAAACTAGAATATTTTTGTTTATTTTCTTGCACATTATATTATTTATAATAATTTTACATTTCGAAACAAATCAATTTAGTCGTTTATTATTCGTATATAATAATACAAGCACGGAACAGTAAGACGACTGAGCTGATTAATACAGATTTTTTTAGTTTCATTATTCAAAAAATATTCTCAGGATTAGCTATATTCGTGCATAGTTCTTATAAAAAATATACTATGAAACCTGCAGTGGCTGCTGACGAAATGTTTCCTGAAGGTGTGGGGCCGTATATGGACCTGGAAGAAGTATGTAATAATAAAATATTTAACTTTTTTAAAGTAGTACCTGATTTTTATTCCATCTAGAATGCATTGTGCCATAAAAGTAAATATTGTATCATAATACTAAAATCGGTATATATACTAACGGAAAACGGTTTTTTAAAGGCCTATGTGATCCATATAGCACCTCAGTAGTCAGTAATGATTAATATTGACTTAATGGAATTTGTTGCTAGTTTCTATTCTTTTATAATAATAAAATTTTTACATTATTATGGTTTCAGTGCCTGTGTAATGGCTACTATTATATTTTATGTTTATAATGGCTAGACACTATGGCTTATATAAAATATAGATAAAACATAGCAATAAAGTAAAAAATTCATATTTAGAAACCATTTACAAAATCCGGTAGTAATATTGTTATTTTCATTTTAGTGATAGTAATTATCCTGTGCCCTACAGTTGAAAATGTAATAAGTATAATTGTTTCAACTTTCAATACGATTTTAAATCATTAATTTTAATCATCAATCAAATTAACTTTCATCCAATACTAGATGGTAAACAATATCTGGAGTTATTTTTAAAAATTACAGTATAATTGACATTCTTATCTACAGGCTGGTGGGCCATCTAACCTGCTTATGGATTTAGCCGCTAACGAGAAAGCAGTTCATGCAGATTTTTTTAATGGTAAGTTCCCATTGTAATGTACACAAAATAATAAATTTCTTAAAAAAACTGCCTATATATAATAATTACAACTATATAATAAATAATAATGTTACTTTTAAAAGTATTTTGATACATCCAATAGGGGAATCTTCTATATACAGATTATTATTTATTAATCAATTTTCAATTCTGACTAGACAGAATTTTATGTCATTGTTTAAATGTTTATGTAAAAATCCGAATATTTTAATGTAAAATGGATAATGTTATGGACATTTAGTTTAAAATTTGCTAATTTGCAAACTTTGCTTTTTTGCATATTTTTATTCTGCCCTTTTTTTATAGATGGAAAAGACATTTCCTATAATATTGTATAATAATAGTCAACTAATAGAAAGCATGTAATTATTTTATGGTACAGTTTATTTCTTATTAGACTAATTAAATATTTTTTTGTTGCAGATTTTGACGATTTATTTGATGATGAGGATTTAAAATAAGTAATAAGCAGTTATTTTAGTCAGAATTGTTTACATTATTGTTAAGTTTATTAATGTATAATTTTACTTATTAAAGAGAATAAATTAGATCTCATCAAAAATGTATGGTATTGTTTTATTATTCCGTGAATTCATATGCGACGTGTCCAGCATAATAATTGGTTTGCAAATTGATTATTATTATTTCCCATAATATTGAATCAGAGCTTAAATGTTACGGGAAATAAATCGTATAATATAACTATTAATTTATAAAAAAAATTTTTTCCCCGAGTACATTTGCGATCAGTCCCAAGACTATAAGCGAATATGTTCTGTGATGCTGTCATGTAGAGTGGCTTCCCATTGGAAACCTTACTCATCTGCATCCCAGAGCTACTGCCGATCTTCTAGCTCCAGGATATGATGGCGTTTTAGTCGTCTCACATGCTGTTCTATGGTGAGTTGTCGAGCAAGTTTGTTGGCGTGATGAATCAACCATTCTTTATATTTGGCTGCCAAATTCCGAATTTCCTCCTTCACTGTTCTTATTTGAAGGTGGTCATGGACTTCAGTGTTGGTTATGTACCATGGTATTTGTGCAATGGTTCTTAAGATTTTGTTTTGTTGGCGCTGGAGAATATTTATGTTGGAATAACTTGCGCTGCCCCATAGTTGCAGACCATAAGTCCAAACAGGTTCAAGATAACTTTATAGATGAGGAGTTTGTTGTCCATGGACAGTCTAGAGTTCCTTCCTAGCATCCAATATAGGCTATTGTCCTTTAGCTGTAGCTCTTGCTTTTTGCGATTGATGTGATATCTCCAGGTTAGTGTACGATCAATGTGGAAGCCAAGGTATCTTACATGGTCACTGTGAGGTAGAGTAGATTGGCCTAACTTAACAGGTGGGCAGTCTTCTTTTTTGAGAGTGAATGTCACCTGGACAGACTTTACAGCGCTAACCCTTATTTTCCATTTTTGGAGCCATTCATTCAACTTGTTGAGGCCTTTCTGAAGGTTCCCCGATGCTAGTCTGGGATCTTTATTGCTTGCCAGTATGGCGGTATCGTCTGCAAATGTAGCCGTGATTGTCCCATGTGTAAGTGGTAGATCAGCAGTGTACAAAGTATAGAGCATTGGGCCAAGAACAGATTCTTGTGGTACCCCAGCATAGAGTTCTTTAAAATCAGAAGTGGCGTCACGTTCTATCACATAAAATATTCGATCTTCTAAGTAACATTTTAGTAATGAGAAGTATGAGTGGGAAATTCTCCTTGATTTTACATAGTAGAGCAAGAGCCCACGACGGCCAGACATACGTCATATTAGTAAACGTGAAAGTTCTTGTATGTGTGTCCCCAACACAGGTAAGAACGATCCCCAAACATGAAACCTGGATCGTGGTTACTTTGGCAGGTAACAGGTAACAAAGGTGTAAAAAATTTCATATCAAATTCGTTATTTTAAGAAACTCCATATTTTCATATATTGTTCTTAGCATTATTATAACTTGCGCTGCTCATTGCCAGACACTTAGTGTGGTTCCAAACCCCCGCCGGACCCCCCTAAACTATACTATTTTATAAATAAACTTACGTCATTTTAATAAAGCTGAACTTTATATATTTTATTGAGATTTCTCTCAAACTGAGTTTCCTAAATTGCCAGACAGGTTTCTTGGTTCCTTATCCTACCAGACTCATTGAAACCGTATATTGGGTAACAATGGTGTATACAATTTCATATCAAATTCGTTATTTTAAGATGTTCCATTTTTTAACATATTGCTCGTAACAGTATTATAAATTGCTCTGCTCATTGCCAGACCCTTAGTGTGGTTCCAACCCCCCGCCGGACCCCCTAAACTATACTATTTTATAAATAAATTTACGTCATTTTAATAAAGCTGAACTTTATATATTATATTATTGAGAGAACTATTAAACTGAGTTTCCTAAATTGCCAGACAGTTTTCTTGGTTCCTTATCCTACCAGATTCATTGAAACCGTATATTGGGTAACAACGGTGTATACAATTTCGTATCAAATTCGTTGTTTTAAGATGCTCCATTTTTTCACATATTGCTCGTAACAGTATTATAACTTTTTTTTATTTTTTTATTTTTATATACAATTTTCCACAGACATATTCGTCCGTGCCTTTTTTAATTTACTTTAATATTATAATATTTATTTAATTTCCACTTTTGTACAACTCCAGCCGAGATGTTACAATTTGCCTAACAGTGACACCGAGGCAGACCTTATCCGTCTGGCCCAGAACCACCGCTGGCCGGCCGGGTGAGTTGACAACATGCAGTATCACCCATCTTTATTAGGAGGAATTAATTTACCAATATGCATATACAATTATATAAATCTTACACTACTACTAATTTCACAGTTTTCATATAATTGTATATGCAATGTAAGAATTCATAATGTAACAATACACATTATGAATTCTTACACTGCATATGCAATTAGGTATATGAAATTTTATTTTAACATTATTTTCAAAGTTCACTATTAGTTATAGTCCAGGTTTTGTTTAATTATTGATTGTTTAATTTCACAGTTCACTTTTTGTCGTAATTCGGCAATTTTTTTTTTCCTTTTTTTCCTTTTTTTTTTATTATACTTTTAGCGAGCATGTTCCGGCCTTTCTAGTCCAAAGCGCCCCGACGATGCATCAGCTGTTCCGGTTTTCTATGTGCTGATTATTTTAGCGCAATCAGCGCATCAATGATCGCCCTGTCTCTATTTTTAATCGCCATCTGCAGTGAGTACTCACGAATGTCCGAGTGAGTCACGCCTTCGGCCTCTTGTATAAAACGAGCAACTGCGTCTTCTCGATTTCTCGTATAATATACGCAGTCGCCTGTGTGCCTGGTGATGGCTACCACGGCATGAGAGTAGCTGCCATGCACTTCCAAAGGTTTACTTCTAGTATTGATGATAATAACCCTCTCCGATGTCAGTCCCTGGGCCTCATGAATCGTCAGCACTTTAGACTCCTCGTCCATTCCATATCCCTCGGATATTAGCTTTGCTTTCTCCGCTTGGGTATGAACCAAGTATAGAGTCCTGCTTTGGTCCGATGGTATGACCTTGCTGTCGTATTCCATGAGTTTCAGCGACCTAGTCCGGAGGTTGGTCGAGTATATCCCGTTCTATACTTCTCTCAGGGCATACGCTACGTCCAAGTGGTTTCTGTGAGTGCATAGAAACTATCTACCTAGTAATACCTGCTGATTTGTTAGGTCGCCCGTCTGTTGTCAAAAAAGCCAGTGGAGATCTACGCATCTGTTTAGATCCCCGAGATTTAAATAAGGCGATTAGGCGGGAGCATTTTAAGTTACCCACGTTTGAGGAAATTACGTCAAATTTATGTGGTGCAAAATTTTTTACCACTTTGGATGCTAAGCAAAGTTTTTGGCAGGTCATGTTACACGAGGACAGTACCGATCTATGCACGTTTAATACAACATTCGGTAGGTATAAGTTCTTACGGATGCCGTTTGGTATCTCTTCAGCGAGTGAGATATTCCACAATAGACTTTATAATCACTTTGATGATATAGAAGGTGTTATTTTGTTCGTTGACGATTTATTAGTTTATGGGGAAACCAAGGAAGTTCATGATATACGTTTAGAAAAGGTGTTGCAGCGATGTCGTGATATAAGCATAAAATTAAATAGAAAAAAATGTAAAATAGGACTAACAGAAATAAAATATTTGGGACATAAAATAGCTAAAAATGGTGTGTATCCTGATGATGATCATATTAAGGCGATAAAAAATATGCCTACTCCTAAAAATAGAAAAGATATTGAGCGATTTTTGGGGTTGGTTACTTATGTAGGTAATTTTATCCCTAATTTATCGGAGAAAACGTCACTGTTACGCGAATTACTGAAGAAAGAAATTGTGTGGCACTGGGACGACAGACATGAACAGTGTTTCAGCAATATTAAACAGTGTTTAATTCGACCACCTGTACTACAATATTATAATTTAAATAAGCCAGTCACTATATCTGTAGACGCCAGTAAAAATGGTCTGGGCGCGTGTCTATTGCAAAACAATTTACCGGTATGTTATGCATCAAAATCTCTAACCAAAGCGGGACAATCATACGCACAAATAGAAAAAGAGTTGTATGCTTGTTTGTTTGCTTGCGAAAAATTCTATACATATATATACGGCAGATCAGATGTAACTATAGAAACAGATCACAAGCCGCTAGTAAGCATAATTAATAAACCTCTGTATAGTACCCCCGCACGTTTGCAACGGATGTTGTTACGTTTACAACCTTATTCATTCTTATTCGCGGGCTACCGCACCGTCGAACAACTCAGCGTAGCTGAAAAATAATTTATTTACAGCGGTCGGCGTATTCAAATAAAATAATTTTGGTACATGTACCGTATGGGAACGGAACTTTGGTATTTCTATATTTAACTCTGCCAACCACTGTCGGCCCACCAGAGTCGTAGTACCATTATTAATTACATATAAATCTAATATTTTTGAGCAACCTTTATATTTCACTTGTACCTCACAATACCCTAAAGGACAGACTTTAGTTCCGTCGTAAAATGTTAATATTACTTAACATTTTAGTAATGGTAGGTGACCAAAATTACAATTATATGTTTCTTTACTTATACACGAAAGTGCGGAACCCGTATCAATTTCCATAAATAAGTCCCTATTATCTGCAGTTAAATAAATGCTCACCGGTTTGTATTGCGATAACGACATCTGCATTACTGGCTCCTCCTCTAGGCTGTCTTCACCTGCTATCTCGTCGCTGTCGATTGATCAGGCATTTCCAATAAAATTCGTATTTCGCACGCCACCTGCGCCGATATTGTTATATCGTGAACCACGCCGATCTCTTGTAATTCCGCGTTGCTGACGTTGTCGGTGTTCCCTTCCGCCACTTCCAGACGTTAGCCTCTCCATGGGACAGACTCGACGCAAATGGCCTGTCGTACCGCACTTACTGCAGACATAACTGATAAATTTGCAGTTATTTGCTAAGTGATCTCGTCCTCCGCATGACCCGCAAATATCAATAATACGGGGCACCATGCCGCCCCCTGGCCTTGCGTTTGTTGTCGCCGGTCGTGTCCTATTACCGCCGCGCTGGCTTATGAATGATCCCATGGTATGCAGCCCGCTGGTCCCGCCGACTGCATTATTGGTTAATTCTGATGAGTATTTGCCTGAATCGACAAGGGACGCATCCCGTTCCGCCGCTTCTAACGAGCCTGCCAACGTCACCGCTTTTTCGTAGGTAATTAATTTTTCCTCTGCAAACAATCGTTGTCTGATAACGTCACTTCGAATACCACATACCAATTGGTCTCTTATATTATCCTCCAGTGTGCTGCCAAAATCACAATTTTTACATAACTTCTTTAAAACTGCTACATAATCACTGATGGATTCGTTGTCTGTTTGTCGCCGCTGTCTAAACTTGTACCGTTCTGCCAACGGTGATGGCTTCGGTTGGAGGTGATGACGCAATAGCTCCACTGCTTCGATATATGTTAATTCCGATGGTTTTTTTGGATTTGCAAGTGTCGATAACAATTCATATGCACTATCCCCCATTACAGATATTAATGTTGGTAATTTCACATTGTCTTTTATATTATTTGCTAGAAAATACATTTCTAACCGCTCCACGTAAGCCGTCCAGTTGCCCGTCTGAATGTCAAAATCTACAATTTTTCCGATCGACATTATGTGCACACAGTATTCCACGCGTTTTTCGTCACAAACTTCCAATTTAACTATATAATCTTCCGTTTTTTGCATTAAAAATCCTCGTCGCCAATGTAATAAATGAAACACGTCCGTAACCAGTGATATCTTATTTTAATGAGAGCGTCACACAAATATCTACCTACATATTTAGTTACAAAAAGGAATCACAATTACCTACATTACAATAGACAAGTGAAGGACAGACAGACAAGGTCATTTATTATTTCCTCTAGTACAGAAGAAACTTCTACTAACAAAAAGTGTCATATTTGTTCTGATTTTCATTTAGTTTATAAATGTGAACTATTTAAAGCTATGTCTCTAGAAGAGAAGTTCTCTGAGGTTTCCAAGCATAAACTCTGCCATAACTGCTTACGTTCAGGTCATCGTTCTAACTTTTGTAGACATCATTCATGTAAAATCTGTACTAAAAGACATAATCTACTACTACACAAACAAATAAATAACTCTAGAGTACATGTAAATACTTACCTTGGGTCTAACAATCGGGTTGCATCCTCTCAATCGGCAGTGTCACCTCAGGCAGTTACTCAAACACAGTCTGCTATATCTACTTCTACATTGTCTGTTCCTACTGTGCTTACTCCTACTAGTAATGCCTCTTTTAATCTCATTGTTGCAACTCCGAATCTTGTACTGCTGTAATAGAATTGATTAATACTAAAAATAATAAATCTTACCTTACTAAAGCTATTGTCGATGTAGGAAGTCAGTCTTCGTTTATATCTGAGGAAATGCACAGAAAATTAGAGCTTCCTTATCAAACGACGAGTCCTGTATCAATTGTAGGTATTAATAATAGTTTCTCTAAAACTTCAAAACTCGCTAATGTTAAGCTAAAATCACGATTCAACTCTTTTGAAACGAACGTATCTTGTCTCGTGATTCCGCGAATTACTTCAAACTTACCAAGTGTAGAGATAGACTATTCGCGACTGAATCTTCCTTCTGTCGAACTTGCTGATCCCACTTTCTATTGTCCATCTGAAATTCCTGTACTATTAGGAGCAGACATTTTCTGGGATATTGTTAATACTCGGCGAATAATTCTAGGGAAAAATAAACCTATTCTTCAAGATTCTAAACTAGGTTGGCTTGTATCTGGACCCACAGGCCAAGATAGTACTTCTGTAACTTGTAATTTATCTTATGACAAAAGAGTCTTGCTAACTAAATCTCCTACTTGAAAATAAATATAAATTAAATTTTATAGAATTAACCTATTACTACTTTACTTTATTTCAACTTGTAAAATACTGTAGGTACTACTATAAAGAATCTACTCAAATTTCTACACTACTGTAAAGAATATTTACTTATACATGTTATACTTATATTTACACTTATAAATAATACTATACTATAAATACTTACTTACCTTATTAGCTGAATCTCTGTAAAAAAGGATCCTTTCTCTACAAATATAATTATACACTATAAACCTTAATAATTACAGTCCTTGCTATAAAATATTTAAATGCCTTCTTTGGCTGCAGTAGCTGTAATATTGTATGTGTCTGTAATGAGCTGAACAGGTTATTAATGATCTAATAGAAAAATAGTAAAAATCTGTCAATGAATTTGCGAACAACGAAGGTAGGGGAGAGGGTGGCAAGATGGGGTACTTAAGCTTTCAAGGTCAATAGCATAAAAAATACCGTAGTGAAACAAATATATTTATTTTATAATTAACAACTAATTAATATAATTCTAATATTTGGTGTCATTAGTAGGTTTAAGTAACACGTTTAAGAAAAAAAATAAAAAATAAAAAAAGTGTTTTGCCCCGTCTTGCCCCATGGTGCTGGTGTTCAGCGCTGAACAAGATGGGGTGATGAGAATGATCATAGAGAAAGATGATTATTCGACCTTGAAAACTCGCAGACATGTATGGCTTTGTCATCATCATCATCTATTCCTGCGCAACTATTATGAGCCCATCTGCCACATAAAGCATGATATCCACCCTTCAATGGAAACGGAATATATTTCCTCGCAATACATACACGGTGTGTTCCTGACTTTTCTTGACTTTCATCTTCATATGATGAAACTCCTCGTCGTATTGCTCTTTTGGGTGATGGGCTGTTCTTCTTTAATTTTTTATTTTGAGTTTTTGTAGTACTTTTCTTCTGTTGTTATAATACATCTTTTCTCTTTTTTATCTCTATTTTCTCTATTTTTTTCTGTTCAGCAACTTTTTTTTTGCGAGCGATTACTTCTAATTCTTGTTTGTAAGGAGACGACGTGATAATTTCTGTTTTTCCACGCATTTTTTAACAACACGAGAGGACTTTTTAGAAAAAGGAAGTGGATATAGTTCTTTTGGAGAAGTCAAAACAAAGCTACCCCATCTTACCTGCAGAGCCCTTTTATATAAAAATAAAAACAAAAGCAAAACAGCCAACAATCTTTAGGAAACACAATGCATACCTTATTATAGGTTAGTTTAAACGTCAGTCCCAGCAACACCTCACCAGCTAACGTTATTTAATAAACCACAGTCACGTGTCAAGCCAGAAGAAAATATGATAAGCAACATGCAGTAAAATACTTATTTTGAATTTTTTTCGACACTGTGCACTTGTGAACCACTAATCACCGGGCGACTATTAACGGTCATGGCGGCGCGTCGCACGATGAATGAACGAGTGTGATTGGTCAATTAGAAAAGTGAATTTCGCTGGGTACCCCGTCTTACCCACTACCCCGTCTTACCTCCCTCTCCCCTATATTTCTATTTTCGCTAATATTTGTAAAATCTGAAAGGCAGATGTTAAGTCAGCAAACTATAATTACTATAAATTATATTTACTTATGTACTATACTTTACTTTAAGTTTTGATTAACTGTTCTCTTTTTATTCATTATTTTGCTCACTTTGTACCAAATCTAAGCAATTATGAACTCACGTCCACTAACTACAATGACAAGCCGATCCTTCTAATTTGGCCTCTATTACTCCTGGACACTTCCTTATATGCCTATGGCCTAGTGAAGACTTTACTACCATCACCTGTCACTGAACTAAGCAGCATATTTGTTACTACTAACTGAACGCTTGCACCTACATTTCTGGTCTATTTGGACTGAAGATTGATTAACTTTAAATATTACTGCAAGTGGTAAACTCAACAGTGTTATTTTAAACTTTATGATCTCATCTTACTGATGGATAATTAACTACTCTTCTAAAATATCATTTGGAATGTATTCAGCACCTATACCAACTAAGAACTTAATGGATCCTCAGCAAAGAATCTCAAGAGCCTCTTGAAAGTGACACTTTCAGGGGGGGAATATGTTAATACTCATAGTACTAACATCGCGCATACTGCCATGGTGCGTTCATCAATCCTACTGCGCAGGCCCTGTCGTCTTTGTATGGGGCGTAAAGAATACCTAAGGGGGGCAGACTTATAATAATAATAATAATAATTTTTATTTTGCATCTAATATTTACAATTGAAATTGTTCCCTGGTACCTAAATGTTAAGTAGAAACTTGTATTTTAATTATAGTTACCTCTTACATACAATTCACAATGTTTGGAATTACAATGTTATAAAAAGACAATTAAATTTATAACACAATTTTATCATTATTTACTTGCAAAGTGTATGCAATGTGTGTGTGTGTGTGTGTGTGTGTGTGTGTGTGTGTGTGTCGTGTGTGTGTGTGTTGTGTATGTGTGAGAGAGAGGATAAGAGAAGAAGAAGGAGAGATAAATATTAATACCAATACTAATACGGGGACACTAGTGTTTCACAGTTTTCATATTCAAGTGGTTTTAGCCATTTCAAAATAATCTTTTTTATATCATGATTAGATTTATCCTTTAATTTATCATTATCGTTGCCAGCAAGTGCATTGTATAACCGAGGTGCTATATAATTAAATTGCTTCTTTGCAAATGTTGTTTTCACAAATGGAATTGAATATTTAAATTTTCTAATAATGCGTTTTGGTTCACATGTTATTGCTGGCACAGTTACACGATGATATCGTCTTAAACACTGATATATGAACATTTTACGCACTGACAAAACATCAGCATGTTCGTATACCAGCGTTGTAGGATATCTATATGGTAGTGAAAACATAACTTTAATCACCGCCCTTTGGGCTCTCTCAAGTTCAATTAAATATGATTTTGAGGCACATCCCCACATATGTTGCTATTATTAGAGATTCTATTATCCAGTTATGATATTATTTCAAAGGGCAACTCAGTAACATTTTAAGAATATCATAATGGTATAATTAATTATCATTTAGAAATTATACCAGAGCTTTTCTCCTAGTCCATCAAAAATAAAATAAATGTATATTAAGGGCGGCATACTGAAAAAATAGGCTAAAAATTATAACTAAATAATTTATGTAAAATACGTAAACCAATGAAAATTATAATTATAAAATAGGATTAAACCAATAATCTTTCATTTTTGGAATTTCTAATATTATAATTACGGATTTATTTAATATCTATGAGATATATATAGAATATATATAATATAACTAAAATGGATAAAAAGTTACTACTTTTATATTCATTTTAGTTATTTTTTGCTGACTGCTGGCATCTCAGAAAGTTTATGCCCGCCATCTTACGTCGTAATAATTTTTTGAATTTCTGTTTGAACTTTTCATCTTTTGTTTTATTACTGGATATTTCACCATCTTTTACAGTTCTACCCTTACGTTGAGTTGAATCTTTATAGATTCCTCCGTAATTGTTAGACACATGTATTTAGTTTGTGTTTATCCTGGTAATAAACTATAATTCGTGACTTTCTTGTTATTTCGTTTAAATTATTAAGTTAGTAACTCTGTAATTGGTTGGACCGTTGTTTTACAATGAAGGAGAACAAGAGGAAGTGCCTTAAGTGTGGTTCATCGTCTGCCGATAATCCTGAGACAGTATTATTTAGGTTTCCAAAACGACAATATCTCTTAATTATTATAATACACTTTTGATAATATAATTTAATTTGTGTCTTTGTGCTCCTTACAATCATTTAAAAAATCAAAATTTATTTGTTACTTATTACATGTCTCTGTGTCTACAATGTCTCTGTACACCTGTTCACACTAGTGATGTATTTTATATGTTTGAATGAAAATCTATAATATATAAAGCTGCATTACGGTGACTCACTGATTGACATAGTTGTTCTCCCAGAAGGAGTGCCGGGGGGTCGTGACGATGTAGCGTGAAGTGTACCTCTCGCTAGGGTGACCACGAGAAAATTCCGAAAGTTGGGAAAATCCAAGATGGCGGCTGAACTTTGTCAATTTCCATCGGATCGATTTCGTTCAAGCGGTAGTTCGTAGCGGGCCGCAAACGGTTGCATGTCAGGTTAAAAGAAAAAAAAATCTAACAATAAATATAAACTTTATTCTAATCGTGCTTTTTATTATCCGTATTACCACTCAATGAGGAAGTAGCCATTATTATTGCTAAAAGTTGCATATAGATGGCGTGATTGGTATCGATGGAATTCTTCATAGTTTTGCAAACGTTTTAAAAAACAAAACTGTGTTTTCAAAAATGTTTAATCAATTTTTAAAAAGTTATATATACATGTTAAAGTGAAATAATGCGTTTAGAAAAGTAATTTTCATATATTTACTCATTTTGTTATTTTCCAGTACTTAATTACACTTTAATCAGTGCTAATATGGGGCTCAATGTTTTCAAAATGCTTTCATAGATGGCATTGTCGTCATTTGTATCGGCCTAATTAAATGTCTTTTTTATATTTTCCAATAATAAGCACTTGATATATTATTATTGTAAATTAAACATATAAAAAATTTTTAAGTAAATTAAAAATAGCCGAACAAGCAAGTAATACTATTTCCAATAATACTTATGTATGAAGTGTTGTCATATTAAAAATAAATACATGTATTATCGATTTTTTTGAATAATCGATAACAGGATTTTATTACAGCGCATTATTCGATGATGCTTTTAATGAGTCGTTGTGAACAGTAAATTTTCATTATTTTGTATTATAGCAGTGTTCCGTTTCAAAGAACGGAATATAGTAGTACATTATTAGTGTCGTTGGTTATTTACATTTGTACTGAAAAATCGATGTATCGTAATAAATTAAAAAATCGAGTACGAATCGTAGCTGTCTTCGAATACTGGCAACTGGTAAGATTAAAATAGTATTAAAAAAAAAAGAGAGAAATCGACCCTAACTCGAATACCATAAAGTTGATTTTCCTTTCTCATTAATATCATAGCAGTTTGTTTTTAACTTGCGTATGACTCTGTGGTATGATGTTTAACGTGTATTGTTATTGTACGGTGCATACATTTCAAAAATTATATTTTAATGTAGGTACATACATTTCATACATGTCAAAAATTATCTTCTAATGTAGGTACATACATTTCTTTCATACATTTCATACATTTCAAAAATGAACTTTTTATGTAGGTACATACATTTCTTTCATACATCTCATACATTTCAAAAATTATATTTTAATGTAGGTACATACATTTTTTTCATACATTTCATACATGTCAAAAATTATCTTTTAATGTAGGTACATACATTTCTTTCATACATTTCATACATTTCAAAAATGAACTTTTTATGTAGGTACATACATTTTTTTCATATATCTCATACATTTCAAAAATTATATTTTAATGTAGGTACATACATTTCATACATGTCAAAAATTATCTTCTAATGTAGGTACATACATTTCTTTCATACATTTCATACATTTCAAAAATGAACTTTTTATGTAGGTACATACATTTCTTTCATACATCTCATACATTTCAAAAATTATATTTTAATGTAGGTACATACATTTCATACATGTCAAAAATTATCTTTTAATGTAGGTACATACATTACTTTCATACATTTCAAAAATTATATTTTAATGTAGGTACATACATTTCTTTCATACATTTCATACATGTCAAAAATTATCTTTTAATGTAGGTACATACATTTCACACATTTCAAAAAATATCTTTTAATGTAGGTACATAACACCCCATGTCAGACCCCTTGAATTTGGAAGAAACTTAAAAATAATGCCAAAAATATTAGATGAATATATTTTTAATACGAATATTGTTTTATTTTTGTTCATCAACTTTATCCCTCACTAACAATACTAGTAGTAGTACATAACCTGGTTTATACCGCTAAAGATATTGAAAGATATACGAGTAATTCAGAATGTTATCAAGTTCAAAATAAGCACACATTACTTGCTTAGATAACAGAGTAATATTACTCGTAATAAAAACATTTGTAACACCCATATACTACGTATGTATAGTAAGTACTTACGCTGCGGCGCCGTGAGACTCGTCTACCTCATCTACTCATCTACGCGCGGTAACCGCGCCGACCGACCAATAGGAGCGCGCCTCTCGTGTTTCCAGAAAGTTCGCGACTAACGGACGATATAGTAGTAAGGCAATGAGTGTCCCAGTGACATCATTATAATATTTTCTCGTTAAATTTTATTGTAATATACACAATTTCGCACTAAATAACGTGTTACCCCGTTACACATTTCTAATAATGAAAAACCTAGACCGACCCTGTTCACTAAATCTTACAAGATCTGACTTTAAAAATTACGATATCCTCATATAGCCTTTCATTTCCCCTTTCAATACTTTTTCGCATTAAAAAGTAGCCTTTCTCAGGGTCTACATTATCTGTCTACCAAATTTCAATTAAATCAGTTCAGTAGTTTTGGCGTGAAAGCGAGACAAACAGACAGACTGAGTTACTTTAGCATTTATAATATTTGTAAGAATATCGCTATTAAAAATAGGGGTTGGTGAAAGACGGGTGAAAATTTAGGCGTGTAAGTATTTTCAATGTAACATTATAAATAAATAAAAAATTGTCCATAATACAAAAAAATATTTTTTCGGGGTAGGCCACCCCTATGACTTAGGGGTATAAAAAATAGATAACAACCCTACCTCAGACCTGGCAAGTATACATATCAAATTTCATCAAAATGTGGGAGAAATATGGCAACTAACACTGTGATACAAAATTTATATATAAGATATAGCGGAATTCTCATTAGGTAAAAGAGGGGTACATCGTAGAATACATGAGGTATTTACCAGTAAATTAATTGTAGCTAAAATCAGTCTCATACATATAACGATTGAAATAAAAAATCGTATAGCCCGATTTTGATACGTACGAGTATAAACGTATCAAAATCAGGCTATACGTATAGCGCAGACGCGTTACAACATATCAAAAAAATAGGCATGGAATGTAAAATAAACCATAACACAATAGGTATATACATTGGCACATAAGCCATATCTGCAGAGTGTCGGCTAACGATATTATACCTACACATTTACATTGAATCTTGAATCGTCCCTAATGAGGTACACGATACAGTTACCTACATATCTATTATATACATATCTTTGCAAAACAGATGTCATGTAGACTGAATTCACTGCCATCTATTTTCATTCTTTGTTACTAAGCACCCACTAGTAATCCGAACTGCTTCAGATCTAGCGACATCGAGCGGCTACGGTGGCGAAATAAAATAGCCCGAAGAATAGCCCGAGTTAGGAAGGAACCATTTTCTTGTATGAGATGGGGTATCTGTATGTAATATTATATTATCTGTGGTATTACAGATATAAACTCAAGTCATAAACGGCTTGAATTTATATCTGTAATACAGTAGGCTCCTTTATTTTCTTATTGACGTTTGAGTTTTCCCGCTAGACCATGATCTATGAATGTTGCCTGGGGGACACCGTAAGAGGTCAGCACTATCGTTAATTTTTATGCCATTTTTTTTGTATGGAGTTGACATTCTTTCCGTTAGGATATTGGTGTTCTGTGCTACTGCGGCTGCGCGCCGTCCGTATATTTTGAATCTGTGGCGCGTTGCATTTGCGCGGGAAACTATCTACAATTTAACTTCTTCTAGAGACATTCTTCAACTATTATACTTCTGATCACTAATTTTTGTATACTGTTCTTCATTGCTATATATAGCTGTAAATTAGTATTATTAGAATAAATTTCTTATATACAACCAAATCTGGCATATAAATAAAGCCCCTAATCATACCGCTAACACAGGCCTTTGTGTCAGACTTTGTCAAACACCTGCTGGATATCTAAGAACGCTGACGAGCAGTATTCTCTTTGTTCAAGAGATGTTCTTATGGCGTCGCATATTCTGTGGGCTTGTTCTACTGTGCCATGCCGCTCTCTGAAGCCAAATTGGTGGTCTGGTATCACTTTGCCTTCTAAGAGGTTTGGCATAATTCTCCGTAGTAACATTTTCTCCAGTATCTTGGATAGTGTAGGTAACATGCTGATAGGTCGGTAAGATGTTTTGTCAGTTACTGGTTTTCCGGCCTTATAGATCATGATTACCTCCGAGACCTTCCACGCGCTTGGGAAATACCCTATTCGCAGCAGAGAGTTGAAGATAGTAGTAATAAAAACAATAGCTTTTCTCGGTAGTTCTGATAGCACTTCTTTAGTTATGAGGTCGTATCCTGGTGCCTTTTTACTGTCTAGCCGGCTGATGGTTTTTATGACCTCCGCGGGCGATATAGATCTAGGGGGCAAGTCCAATTGAAGGTCTTGTTCCAGGATTACGTCAACGTATTCTTCTGAAGTGTTGTCTGATGTTTCATTTGGTTTGAAGACGCTTGTTAGATGATCTGCAAATAAATCCGCTTTATCATGGCTTGTTCTGGCCCAGTCTATGTCCTCTCTTATTGGGAACTTTGGTACGTTAGGTCTATCACAGCATCGAGTGGGCTTCCAGAGCGAATAGTTTGTAGCTTTAGTGGCAGTTAGAGACTCCAACTTTGCTTGCAGTGTAAGATCATTGACACTCTTTATGGCTTCCTTTAATTCAACGATGGCTTTGTTAAGGATGGCCTTATCTTGTGGATGACGGCTCAGCTGCCAAATTCTTCGTAGTCTGCGTTTCTCTTGGATCATGATCTTTATATCCAATTGCACATTCGTGGTTTGATACCTACGTTCGGTAGAAGGTGTGCATTTCCATGCAGCAACTTGGATGAGATTGGTCAATTGTATTACCTACTGCTGATTCAATTTCCTCCGCTTCTTTGAGTCTAACATTTACATTGAGGTGTTCTTCTATGTATTATCTGAAGGAGGACCAATCAGTACATTGATTGTACAATCTTGTAGGTGTCTCATATTCAATAATAGTTGAGCTGATGGTTAGTAAGACCGGAGGTCAGTAAGACCTCCGGTCCTGACCATGGTTAGTAAAACCATGGTCAGATGATCCATCAATACACGACTCAACTTTCATGTATTCTTCTTTAGAGAGTCCTTTTGTTATGAAAAAGTCGAGTATGTCCGGGATCCAAATGTATCAGCAGGCCAGTAGGTTGGTTCTAGTGGTAAAATTAGAGCTTAGCTTATTTTTGTCCATACACAGCTTTAATTGTCTCTCTCTAGTCGTTACTAGTCTGGAGCCCCAATTAACATGTTTAGAGTTCCAGTCACCTCCTGCTATAAAATGATTTCCTAGACTTGAGAAGAAGCGAGAGAACAAGTCGGAGTCCATACGATGTTTTGGTGGACTGTATACAGCAGAGACATTAAGGTATCCAGATCTGTCCTGTATTGCGACTGTAGTAGCCTGGATCTGTTCAGTTTTATATTCCGGTAGTAGATCATGCATATATTATCCCGAATAATTATAGCTGATCCTGCATGTCCCGTACCATCTGGGTGGTTTGTAGTATATATCTGGAAACCTTTGATTTTAACGTTAGTTTTGTCTGTGCTGTGTGCTTCAGATATTAGGACAGCATCTAGTTTGTGTGCTCGGCCATTAGTATCTCGAGCTCATCTTTATTTGATGAAAGTCCGTTTATGTTCCAAGTCGCTAATCTTAGCCCAAGGCCTGTTACCCTTGTAGTTTGGTTATGAGTTTAGTCATGAGACTCATTAGTTGTAAGATTAAGAATTTCTCGTTTTGTTTGGTTTTTATAAATTTAGAACGAATTTATAAAATTAGAACGGCTTCCCTTTCTCTTCTTCTAATCAGAATGCCTTCCACCAAGGTCGGTGATTTTGTCAACGTCGTGGTTAGGGCGACACAGTGGTGTGATTTCTTGACTATATTCGTAAAAGTTAAGACTGTTTCATTTGGATGAGAATGCTAAAATCAAGGACGGCACATGTTAGCCTACCATTACCATAGTTACATAGTAAAATACATTCATAATATAACATGTAGACAAAGATTGGATATGATATAGGTATGGGAGCATATTGAAGAGTAGAACTAACAAGCTTTAGCATGAAAAAAATATATACTGTAATGTCCAAGTTGTCTAGGCCACACTCAAAAAGTGATCCTGAACTCTTATTTTAAAAAAGAATATGAGAGTACCTACTTATATTCCGTCTCCGACTTTTAGTCAGTTATAACCAGTGGCACTCAATGAGGAAATAGCCATTATTATTGCTAAAAGTTGCATATAGATGGCGTGATTGGTATCGATGGAATTCTTCATAGTTTTGCAAACGTTTTAAAAAACAAAACTGTGTTTTCAAAATAGTTTAATCCATTTTTAAAAAAATATATATACATGTTAAAATGAAATAATGCGTTTAGAAAAGTAATTTTCATATATTTACTCATTTTGTTATTTTCCAGTACTTAATTACACTTTAATCAGTGCTAATACGGGGCTCAATGTTTTCAAAATGCTTTCATAGATGGCATTGTTGTCATTTGTATCGGCCTAATTAAATGTCTTTTTTATATTTTCCAATAATAAGCACTTAATATATTATTATTGTAAAAAAACATATAAAAAAAGTTTAAGTACATTAAAAATAGCCGAACAAGCAAATAATACTATTTCCAATAATACTTATGTATGAAGTGTTGTCATATTAAAAATAAATACATGTATTATCGATTTTTTTTAATAATCGATAACAGGATTTTATTACAGCGCATTATTCGATGATGCTTTTAATGAGTCGTTGTAAACAGTAAATTTTCATTATTTTGTATTAAGTATAGCAGTATTCCGTTTCAAAGAACGGAATATAGTAGTACATTATTAGTGTCGTTGGTTATTTACATTTGTACTGAAAAATCGATTACATAATAATTTAAAATATCGAGTACGAATCGTAGCTGTCTTCGAATACTGGCAACTGGTAAGATTAAAATAGTTTTAAAAAAAAGAGAGAAATCGACCCTAACTCGAATACCATAAAGTTTATTTTCCTTTCTCATTAATATCATAGCAGTTTGTTTTTAACTTGCGTATGACTCTGTGGTATGATGTTTAACGTGTATTGTTATTGTACGGTGCATACATTTCAAAAATTATATTTTAATGTAGGTACAAACATTTCTTTCATACATTTCATACATGTCAAAAATTATCTTTTAATGTAGGTACATACATTTCTTTCATACATTTCATACATGTCAAAAATATCTTTTAATGTAGGTACATACATTTATTTCATACATTTCATACATTTCAAAAATGAACTTTTTATGTAGGTACATACATTGTTTTCATACATCTCATACATTTCAAAAATTATATTTTAATGTACATACATTTCTTTCATACATTTCATACATTTCAAAAAAGAAACTTTTTATGTAGGTACATACATTTCTTTCATACATCTCATACATTTCAAAAATTATATTTTAATGTAGGTACATACATTACTTTCATACATTTCAAAAATTATATTTTAATGTAGGTACATACATTTCTTTCATACATTTCATACATGTCAAAAATTATCTTTTAATGTAGGTACATACATTTCTTTCATACATTTCATACATGTCAAAAATTATCTTTTAATGTAGGTACATACATTTCTTTCATACATTTCATACATTTCAAAAATGAACTTTTTATGTAGGTACATACATTGTTTTCATACATCTCATACATTTCAAAAATTATATTTTAATGTAGGTACATACATTTCTTTCATACATTTCATACATTTCAAAAATGAACTTTTTATGTAGGTACATACATTTCTTTCATACATTTCATACATGTCAAAAATTATCTTTTAATGTAGGTCCTTACATTTCATACATTTCAAAAATTTCATACAATACATTTCTTTCATACATTTCAAAAATTATCTTTTAATGTAGGTGCATACATTTCACACATTTCAAAAATTTCATACAATACGTTTCTTTCATACATTTCAAAAAGTATTTTTTAATGTAGGTACATAACACCCCATGTCAGACCCCTTATATTTGGAAGAAACTTAAAAATAATGCCAAAAATATTAGATGAATATATTTTTAATACGAATATTGTTTTATTTTTGTTCATCAACTTTATCCCTCACTAACAATACTAGTAGTAGTACATAACCTGGTTTATACCGCTAAAGATATTGAAAGATATACGAGTAATTCAGAATGTTATCAAGTTCAAAATAAGCACACATTACTTGCTTAGATAACAGAGTAATATTACTAGTAATAAAAACATTTGTAATACCCATATGTATACTACGTATGTATAGTAAGTACTTACGCTGCGGCGCCGTGAGACTCGTCTAAGTACTTCATCTACTCATCTACGCGCGGTAACCGCGCCGACCGACCAATAGGATAGCGCCTCTCGTGTTTCCAGAAAGTTCGCGACTAACGGACGATATAGTAGTAAGGCAATGAGTGTCCCAGTGATATCATTATAATATTTTCTCGTTAAATTTTATTGTAATATACACAATTTCGCACTAAATAACGTGTTACCCCGTTACACATTTCTAATAATGAAAAACCTAGACCGACCCTGTTCACTTAATCTTACAAGATCTGACTTTAAAAATTACGATATCCTCATATAGCCTTTCATTTCCCCTTTCAATACTTTTTCGCATTAAAAAGTAGCCTTTCTCAGGGTCTACATTATCTGTCTACCAAATTTCAATTAAATCAGTTCAGTAGTTTTGGCGTGAAAGCGAGACAAACAGACAGACTGAGTTACTTTAGCATTTATAATATTTGTAAGAATATCGCTATTAAAAATAGGGGTTGGTGAAAGACGGGTGAAAATTTAGGCGTGTATGTATTTTCAATGTAACATTATAAATAAATAAAAAATTGTCCATAATACAAAAAAATATTTTTTCGGGGTAGGCCACCCCTATGACTTAGGGGTATAAAAAATAGATAACAACCCTACCTCAGACCTGGGAAGTATACATATCAAATTTCATCAAAATGTGGGAGAAATATGGCAACTAACACTGTGATACAAAATTTATATATAAGATATAGCGGAATTCTCATTAGGTAAAAGAGGGGTACATCGTAGAATACATGAGGTATATACCAGTAAATTAATTGTAGCTAAAATCAGTCTCATACATATAACGATTGAAATAAAAAATCGTATAGCCCGATTTTGATACGTACGAGTATAAACGTATCAAAATCAGGCTATACGTATAGCGCAGACGCGTTACAACATATCAAAAAAAATAGGCATGGAATGTAAAATAAACCATAACACAATAGGTATATACATTGGCACATAAGCCATATCTGCAGAGTGTCGGCTAACGATATTATACCTACACATTTACATTGAATCTTGAATCGTCCCTAATGAGGTACACGATACAGTTACCTACATATCTATTATATACATATCTTTGCAAAACAGATGTCATGTAGACTGAATTCACTGCCATCTATTTTCATGCTTTGTTACTAAGCACCCACTAGTAATCCGAACTGCTTCAGATCTAGCGACATCTAGCGGCTACGGTGGCGAAATAAAATAGCCCGAAGAATAGCCCGAGTTAGGAAGGAACCATTTTCTTGTATGGGATGGGGTATCTGTATGTAATATTATGTTATCTGTGGTTATAACTAAAGTAACCTACTTGTGAAGCGTACGCTGGTAGAAGAACCATGGTTTGGAAGGTATTTCCGGTTGAATCTCAAACCACGAACTTTGTGAATTATTGTTACAAAGAAAAATATCTTTTCTATTGCATGTGACATTTATTACTGTAATAATAATAATGTGTGATAGTTTAAATAGTAAATATATAAAAGTTTATTTCAAATGATCTCTATTGCCTGCAGTGAAGCACGCGCACTTTTCATGGGACAATTCTTCACTGCCAATCGTATGGGTTGCTTTAGACACTCCAAATTATCATGATGTTTAGGGCAAGGCATACTATCTACAACTGATCATAAATCATAATCCAGCTAATTAACCGTCTTAGTGCCATGGCCCGCGAACGCGCTCCTGCGCGTTTTAACTAAAGTGCCTGATGCGCGATAGCGACTTACGCATCAGTGTGTTTTTGAGTTTCGGGCGCTATTTTAAAAATTGAAACATTTTTACAAAAGTTACTTATTATTACATATTATTTTCTCTTACTCCAAAATTTCACAAAAAACAGTGTAATTATTCTGGGCATTTTTCTCATATATTGCGAAAAAATGTATGGCACTAAGACGGTTAAGACCGGGATTAGATAATAACCAGTATTCAGTTTTGATGAAGTCGGGAACATTCGTTTCATGTCAAACTTAGGTGGTTCGAGTTTTATGACTTACTAATAGGACCATTTTTGATTATAGCATATGATGTTGTTGATCCTATCTTGATAAACTTGTGCCGATGTTTTAATACCTATTTCACGACAATCAGTTACACTTATATTTATTAATAGGTATAAATTAAAAAAAAAACATTTGTTATTTGTTCTTTTATTGTAAAGTTGTTTTTGAATAGGGTTCCCAAAGATATTGAATTTCATTTGATCACTTATAAAATGACATTATTTACAGTTGTAATGCAGTGTGACTTATGAGAGGAAATCTAAAACTGCCCAAGTGTTAAATTGTGTAGCACAACAAGGGTTCCAAACAAATATTGCACAATGATTTATCTTTATATGATAATGGATGGAACAAAGAACTCTCTTACACTAACCTAATGTATGATATATATGTATACATACAAAAATATGTTATACCTGTAAGCAATAGATGTTAGAATTTTCTTGGCTTAGACCACATTTATTTTGATGGGATCTAATCGGACTGTATGATTTCTCAAAACTGCTAATCAGAAACATTCTTATTTTCCGTTACTTTGTAAGGGTTTTACCTATTGCATAAATTACATTTTTCATCATAACTCTCATAACTATGCCATCATATGCAGTCATAAAAAAATAAAAATAGATTTTGCAATATATATATGCATCACTTTCACAGGATACCATACCGAAGCTAATGGTATTACTTGTATTTTGAAATTTTGGGAAGCCAATTCGAAAAATTTTCTAAGTAAATATATTTCATTTCTATTATGATTGGGTCGACAATTATATATATATATACATATAATTAAACCCAAATTTCAAATTATAGCATCGGCAGTTTTTATCTATACAGTTTGGACATACGGACGAACAAAGTTGCAAGCATTTCATTTTACCTTTTTGGTTCAGAACCCAAAAACCAATATGCAGTACCTATATAACGAGATAGAAGATAAAATATTACCTACAATGTCAATCATTAGTGAAACTTGTGTTGACGTAAACAATACCATTTTAGCAACAATCTGAATACACAAGTAAACTTATGAAACCTGACCACACATTTTTTTTTCACCATATGCTTTTAATTATCATAATTAATTTTGTTTATATTAAATATTAAAGTGAATGATAATTTTGAAGATCGTAAATATTATAGAACAAGAAATAACTGAGTACATGTATCTCCTGTAGTCCAAATTATCATTTTAATTTGTCTCATCATATTATGCAAAAACCTTAAAGTGGTTTTATAAACAATAACTTTATTGTTTTTGCATGAAATAAAATAGCTTCTAATTATTACTGTAATTGAATAGCGAGTTTGGTATATTAAAAGATTGTACTCATGTCCAATTCCAAAAAATTCAGCACATACATAATATTTGTGAATGGGTACCTTTATCCCAAATGCATATGTACAGGTTACTTTTTGTCTCAGTCAATAATTGTCACATGAGCAGAGTGGCGAATAGAAGCCAGTAACTAGTAGTTATTGTGTAATTTAATGAAGCACAATTTGATGGCTGCAAATTTTTTGCCCCTGTATGGTATGACACATTTCATAAGTTTACCACATATAATAACTTTAACACCTATATAATATACATAAAATAGTGAAATCGCGGTCTAGCGCGAAATGTGTTTGCTAGACGTCGACGTCACTACTGTCTTCGCTGTATTCGTTGCAGTCAGGTTCCTCTACGTCGTCCTCAGGCTCCCCTTCGCCTTCTAATGTCTCTTCTTCTACAGGATCCTCCATTTCTTCTTCAATTATACTTGATAATTTAGATATAACACCTCTGCCCATTTCTGGAAAGTAGGTAAGTAAACAATCAATTATATTGCATTTATTCGACCTTCAACGATATACACTGTCACTGGATTTCAGCTTGTATATTCTTTAGGTGTAGTACCGTAGTAGTATCAACAGTATACATGAATATATCTTTTTTTCTATCACATACCATAATAGTTGAAATGGTAATTAATATTTTTCAAATTTCAAATTCAAATTCAAAATATCTTTATTCATGTAGGTCTATTACAGACTCTTATGATATGTCAAATCTACCGTCAGTTCGGAATGATATCGAGATGAGAAGAACTGACAAGAAACTCAGCTCGTAATTTTTTTCAAATAATAGTGGAACATGTTTATGATAAATACAGTTATTAAAATTCAAATTTGGGAGAATAGAGTGACCACCAGCATATGCTATCGCAAAGAACAAAAATTTAATCAGTGTTCACAACCTGAACAGACCAGTCCCCACAAGCAGCACCCGTTCACGAGTATGACGTATGAGCCAGCCATCATTGTACTCAACCATATTTGAGGGAGCACATCGACCCGGCCCACCACGCCGCCACAAGTTTGAACTTTATAGCGAGCATGACTGTTTCAGGTTACTCCACTACGTCAATTATATTATTTACAGCATAGGCTGTACCGATCACAGTTTTCACCCATTACAATATTAAATTTACATTATTTAATTTACAATATGTCATTATAAAATTTATAATAAGTTTCTTAAAATTTGTCAAATTAAAATTTGTGTATTTGTGCAACATACATATATTTTGAACAGCTGTATCCAAAAATATACTACAGCATTTTGAACTTATTTAAATTATAACAAAGTGAAATTGAAGTGACAGAAGGCGAACTCCTGACTGGCAGATATAAGTTCCAACCTCAGCTCAGGCGGACATCAGAGGGGGACATATCAGTGTTAGATTAGTTTTAAGTTTTATTCAATCGTATATTAATAATTTGACACTTATAGTTGTACTGAAAATCTAAAGATACATACGTTCTACATAATGTTCCAATGCTTTTGGTACCATATTCTTAGCTCTTTCAATATCTTCTTCTGAGCACTCTCCCTTGTCCAATCCTATAAAAAGTATTATGTTGGGGATGAATATTAAAAGAAATGGTTGTGTTATCATTTGTTAAATATAAATATTTTATCTTTTAATAATGCTGTTTCGGATTTAACCCACTACATTAATGTTTATAATTTAGTATCATAGAAAATATTTTACTAACCAAATAAAAGGCCCATTCTTTTTAATATGTCAATGTCATCATAAATTTGAAATTTCTTGTTGAAATTAAACATATACTCTGTCCTGAAAATAAAATATAATGTATAATGAATACAGGTAAAAAATAAGATTATCATGGCGAAATAAAATTATTATTCATAAGTCATTTACATACTTATCATTAGAAATACTACAGTCGATCAAGGCTTTGTCACTAGTATTTACTACTATAAATGGTAGATGTATTGCAGATGAAGGTGATGGCTTTACACCCCTGTTCTCTGCATCCTTGTTTCTTTGTATTAGACTTTTAAATGATATATGCTGAAAGAAATGTGCATTATGTATAGAAATATGTATTAATAAATAAAAATCAATATGTAAATTCATTATTCAGATTTACTTACATGTATGTTATCACAGATGTCATATGATAACATGTTCTTTTTAGTGCTGTTAGCCATATAGGCAACAGTCACCATTTACCAATTACATTAAATAAATATATAAATTTACTTAAAAAAGCTAGCTCAGTTTTATTTACAATTATTCTTACTGAATATGTATGTATATTGTTATGGTACAAATTTTATTAAATTGGGAAACACAAATTGGTATTGGCAGGAAATATTTTAGTATAGGGATGATATAGTAGCAAATTATAACATTTTTAAAAAATCTCTCTAAAAAGAAGATTTTAATATTATTAATTTTCTGAATGTTTTAATATGCCTACAATTTTAATAATCAAATCATGATATTGTATAGATGAATTTATTATTGTTGTACTTAACTACCATCAATAGATGGCAGTCTACAAATGTATATAGTTGCAGATTTCACTGAGAAAGTATAATTAGTTGATTAAATATTTCTATTTAATCATTGTCAAATTTCATTTTTAACAATTAGAAGCTAGAATTGCCTCCTTTTACATAAGTCAATTAAATTAACGCCATCTTAATTACTACTCTTAATACTTTTAAAATGATATATAATACTTCTGTGTAAATTTTTGTCAAAACTTTAAAGGAAAAATAATAATTTAAATAACTTTAAATGCTTGATTTGTAAAAAAATTACATTTTGAATAGTGCCATTTTTCTATTTAACCGACGAATTATTATTATTTAATAATAATTAAAAATAAGTAATAGTTTACCTGTAAAATAAGCTCTTGTAGTTGTTGTGTCTTCTTTTGAATCTGCTCAAGTTTCAACTGTTTCTCTTTTTCTAAAGATGTACATTCTTGTACTGAATTTGTAGGTAAACCAAGCCACCTAATTTCTTTTTTTTCTTTTGATATTATATTCATTGCCATTAACACATTTAATGCATCATATACTCTTCGCCTTATGTTTTTTTGGTCATAGTGCTGAAATGTGAAATAATTCTGAATTACCTTTCTAATCTTTTCAATAATTATATCTTAGCGTGCCAACCAGGCTGAAAGGTTCATACACTTGATTTAGAGAACATTTACACATCCAGTGACAACAGCCAGGAATAGGTAAGTTTGTAATGACATACAACATTCTCTCATATCTCAATGCTAGCAAATAGGCTAAGTGGTAATGCAAACCTTTACAAGAGAGCATATCATTAATTAAGAAGCAGCTTTAACATACATATATTTTCAAAATAAAAACATACTTGACTATCTGCTGAACCATGCATGCCAGCTGCAAATTCTAGGACTAACTCATCAGCCACTTCGTTGTATGATGTGAAGCCCTTAGTTCTGACTTTTTCACATACTTTCATAGAAAAGTGTCTTAAACCTTTTCCAACTTTATCGGCGTGTTTGCGTCTTTTCGTGGTACTGAAAATTATAAGAATTATTAAAATTATATCAACATAAATCTATTCTATGCTCAATAAAAACCTAAAGCCTTCTACTGTGTGTATCAGTACTAGCTTGCCAGGAAGAGCGACGACATATTAGTTTCTATAGTATGTCATCCAATAGGTCATCAAGCAATGTGGATGTGGACATTGTTGTTACTATATCCAAGACTGTGTAATACAGTTGTGACACCAGTTATTTTTAAAAATGTGTATAGATATTTAAAATTAAGATAAAAGACAAAGAATAAGTATTATTATGTAATTCCTGTTGGTTCTAGCCTGATTATTAGCCAGTATTTCTTGAGATTAGCATGTTCAACTAAACAAACAACATCTTCAACTTCATAATATTACTATAGATTCCATTGAGATATAAATTATCCCTTAAGAGAGAATAAAATAGGAGAAGGCGAACTTCAGAATCAGTGTATCAAAAGTTTCTTGTACAGAAATATTAGAAACCTCCATAGATTAGGAAAGTAGAAATGTCATAATAACATTGTTTTGGGAAAGTATTAATGAGGAAACTTACTACTCTGCAGGAGGATCATTATCCGAATCATGCCTTCTTCTAGAGGCATGAGACATAGTAAAAGACGACAAATCTTTTTGTTCACTCACTACTTCACAATTTGATAAATTTTGTGCTGTTTGTACTGGTACAGGGTGAATGTATTTTAATTCAGTATGTCGTTGATGTTCACTCTGAAAATGAAATAAAATATAGTTCATATAGTGCAATAATATATAATAAAAATGATTAATTAGTTAATATGATTAAGAATAAAGATTAATTTTAAATTATTTCCTACATTTGCTTGTATTTTAAATCTAATAAAAAAAATCAGTGTGAATATACAGAAATACATTTAAAATATTATTACTAATAAGTCATTTAAAGCAAGTAAACCATTTTTAAAACTAATTACTTAATAACAATTAAGTATGGCTTAAGTAATAGTTGTTCAAATAAGGGAATTCAATATACACATATTGAAAATCCCTAAAATCAATGTTAACAGACAATCTTACAAAAACATTTGAGTTTCTAAATAGTTCTAGACTTAACAGTCTCACAATGATCATAGATACTGGACTTTGACCAGAGGGAATCTTTTTATAATTTTTTTCCAAATGTGCCTGTTTCTAATTCTGCCCCTAAGCATATTGTTTTGTAAGTTATTTTGTATGGCATTCAAATTACATGGTATGGAGTTATAACAGCATAGTGTTTAGTGCTAATGGGAAAACATAGCAGTTAAAATGGATATCACAATGCATTCTGGGATTCTCAAACTGGAGTTCATGCTCATGTATGATGGTTATCATTTTCCATTAGTCATTTATATAAAAAAAATTATAACACATTAATTTTATACATTTAACTTTCTATATTGTCTAGTAATAAATTGATAAATTATATTGTGAACATACATACTCTGCTTACTGGGCTGGCTTCAGATTTTGGTGACTGTGTTTGTACTTCAATAGGAAACTGTACTAATTCTGAAATTAAAGTTTTTATAAAAGGCTGAGAAAATTAGACACCAATAATACTTATTCAGTCAGATGATGTACAATCACATAAGAAGTATTATCTCAAATACAAAAATTAGCAAACTTTTCCATGGCTTTTTAAATTCTAGTAAGTACAGTAATTCAGTAGTAGAAAAATAAATCAATGTGAAAAGATAACTTCAAAGCATTAAATCACACCTTAAAAATGTATAAACAGATCAGGCCAGTATTGAAAAGTCTAAAAGTGTTATTTGTAATTCCTACAATTATAAGACAAAAAACAAGCAAAATAGAACTTACTTGGTGGATACTTAATATTCTTCAGTGCAACAGCTTGGTGGACTGATTTCTGAAGTAAGAAAATGTGTTGTTTTATACCACAATGAGAAATTTACAAGTCAAAAGTGTCAGACCCACATAAGTATAGTAATTCATGTAATATGTAATTATATTCATTAATATATTTATAAAATATTATATACTATGATATATTTACATTACAAGATGACTTATAAATATGAAATAATAACCCATAATTAATTCATAGGTTTCAAACACTTCACTGTTGGGACTCAAGCAAATGATCTTAGCAAGGAGAATCAGTATTCAATTTATATCCATAATAGAAAAAGTAAGATGGTTATATTGAACAGAATAGGCACCTGTGGTTTCCCTTCTGTAGATGTGGATATTTTAATTAATTTCACTGGATAAGAATTCACTTTTATTTGAGCAAGGGCTTGATTAGCTGTGCCTTGTAGTACCTTAACCATTTGAGGTTTACCTAAAATTAATTACTTATTTAATATTATTAGTCACTTTGTTATGGCTTTTTACTAATATAATTCGACAAATGTACAGCCAATACAAGCAATTTGATTATAAACTTTTATTTTGAAGATTTGTTGCCGGGATGTAGGATTCAATACTGGGATGCCGAAATGTATGCTTTTTTTTTCATATTAGATTATACACATTTTAAAATGTCTTATTTAATAATGCCCAAGGAGCCAAGCGTATCACGTATATAAAATTAATATTTTTCAATGAAAATAAGTGCGAAATTAAGTCCAGTTAAATTTGGCATCACTACTAACCATTGGCGTCATGTACAAGGAAATTTACTGTATTATTTTTTTGAGACATTTTTTCCATACTCGTCGCAATATATTATACATTTATTAAACTCTTTATGGCATTAATTAGAAGCTTTATTTGTGACGACCAAGCTAAATAAAATACTCAACTCAAATCGTATGGTCAAAATGGCGACATTACACATACATTACTTTGGGGAAAAGTTTGATGGTCCTAAAGTGCACTAACAAACACAAAGGATAACTCTAAATTCTTCAAAAATTGTCATATATCATATATTATAAAATAAAAATGAAATCACTTGTAAAAAGCTATAAAATTCATTACTATTCAAGATAAAGTAGCGATGGGAATACACTGTACACATTGGAAGCTAGCGGTGGCGGGCTAAATAAAATTTTGTCAGCGTACCGAACAATCCAACCCAGCTGATTGGTTGAATGACGCTAGGTATATCATGCTGTTTACTAGACAGTAGAGATTGACCTATAATTTTTAACTTTTAAACGTTTAATTTAATGCGTAAAGCGTCATAAATAGACTTTTACTTAACGTTTTTCTTAGTAAAGTACCAACTTATCGTATGCAAATGTAACGGTCAAAAAACTTTTAACACATAAATTAAACCACATCGAGCTTTGAAATAGGTTTTTACGTAGAAAACGGCATCTAAGTTGGATAAAATTTCATTTCATATATATGTTCAAAAGTAATCTGATAGGAATAATAGAAGACGAGAAACACAAATGTACCGTGCCAGTGCAATTAAATAGTATGTGTTTAACGACGTTTGAATTTTTTAAACGATACTGCGTCTTGTTATCTTATTACCATCTTCGTGTTGTTGCTTTGTAGTGCTAAAATTTATAAATTAATATGTATTTATAGTATTTATTTTAGATAGTGATTATATTTATAATAGTTTATCAGTCATTGTGTTATTTACTCGTATACCACTGTATTACTTTGTCATATTACTTTGTTAATGTCAGAAGTTCTGAGGCAATTGTTCTTGCAATAAGGCCTATTGGTAATACAATATTCCATAGTTAAATTAATATTTAAATTATTATTAGATTACACTTTACAGCAATATTTTTTATATGTAGCAGATAGTGTAAAACCGAAACAATAAAGTCAACATATCATTAGTCACATAACATTGACGTTATTGGTCTGCTTTTGTTCGAAGATCTGCAGTGCAAAAACTTTAAACAAGCTTTCGAAATTATTCTATAAATATTGACTCGTAATTATAAACACAAAAAGAACAATTAAAAATTGTTCGTTATATGTGTATACATTATCAATTATTATACAATTAGCAACTTTTCTCGGCTCTGCACGGGTATTCATTGTTAGTAATGGAGGTCGGACTACTGTACGACCATGTGCACGTGTTATACATGTAAAACTTCCGGAAGATATTTTTGAAACGCTAGTTAAAACACCATCGAAATGAAGCGTGGTATGAAGAAATAAACGAAGTTACCTTTTTTTTAAACTACGATGGTGGAAAACTACTTACGGTCTATCTGATGGTAAATTGTTACTATAGCATATGGACGCCTGAAGCTTGACATGTGGGCATTGCCAACCCTTAGATAACCGAGTATATTATACTCATCTAGAAAAATTCCATGCTATAGTCTCGCGAAAAAACCTTTGTAGGTAGTTCATTACACAATTTTTTTTTGTACGCGAGAGGAAGGTCCCCTGAAACTACTTAGGTTGTAGGGATGAATTCCCTGTTGGTAGCAAACAGTGTTATGTTGAAAGTTGTCTACAGCATAGGTATGCCGAACAATTCTTCAAGATACTGTATTTTGTAACGGTCTGCAGTTGTATATTCGGTAGAACATATGAGTACAAAGCGATGTAAAGTCTCATCTATAGTTAAGGGGTTCAATGCTGATAGAGAGATCGGGATAATCGATAATTCTCATACCACGTCTTTGAACCGAGTGAAAAGGACCGAGCAGGTATTCAGGCGCTCCTATACAGTAACTCGACGTATTCACGTCAGGAAGATAGAGGAGCTCAAATGCAATAATTTTGATCTTATATATGTATGGCCACAAGTTAATAGTTTTAGAGTTATTCTGAATTTTGTGATTTTTAAAAAAATATCCTATTCAGCGTCTTTAGAACATTATTAAAAAAATTTGGCTTGTTGAATGTTTCAACCTAATTTTTATGAGAGGACTTGGTAACAAAACATAATAAATCACAAAATACCCATGAATGCTTAATAAGGAATAGCTATGACTACAAATGATTTTTTTTGACGAATTAAACGTTACTTGAGTTTAAGATTAAAAAAAAATTATGACTCTAAGCGTACAAATTACTAATAAAATTTTCTCATCTAATAAGATATCTAAAAAGGTATAATAGTCGATATTTAATAAAAAAATAATAATTAAAAAAAAAATATTATTCTTTCTTGGTCAGTTAAGTGAAACAAATTTATACAGAAATAAAAGTTTAGTATTTTTACAAATCTTGCTCAATATGAGCCCCACGATTTCGAATGCATTTACGGACATGTTTTCGCATTTCGGTTTTAGTAATCCGTGACGAAAATATGCATTTCATTTGGTCAGCTGCGTTAAACTTTCTGTCAAAAGTTTGTCTGTTAGTCAGTGAAAGTTTGATCTGTTGTACATGTATCGGACCGACATCCGAAAATAACAAACAATTTAGATAACGCATAATTAATATTTGCGTATGAATCCACATAGAATGAAAGAACCTTTTTAACAAACCTTTTATATTAAATAATGGTAAGGCTTGCGTTTTCTTTCAGTAATGGTTTTTAAAATAGAAGGTTGTGATAATCGATTCTTTAATGTTTACTTTATAAGATTCGAAAGAGTTGCCTTTGCCAAATAAAATGTAATCCCTTATTCCCATATTATTTCGTGCAATTAGGAACTGTGTAAAATACCCATGTAGGTCAATTATATATTAATTTATTGTCTTTTTAGAGAGTATAATATGTAATTTATGTATATGAAATTTAAGGAACTCTCTATAGAGTTCTGAATTGTCCTAAAATATTATTATAATTTTTTAAAAAAGCTGTGATGAAGGCCTACTTTTGACCTTTATTTTTACTCAGACTCTATGGTATAATATTATAAAAAATACAGTTATGTCATACATATGTGTCCTATAGGAAACTTTAGTTAAAAAGCGTGCTTTTGGTATAAGTATTCACTCACTTCATTATTCGTAGCACAGAGTAGTTTTGAAGTCATTCTTTTTTTTTAATAATGCTTTATTCATGACCACGGATACAAGTCCTTCAGTCGAATACATTTTTATATAATGAATTGAATACAAAACATAAAAATTAAAACATAAGAAATAAACTATTATATAAGCTTAGACAGTACAATTTTAGAATGTACAATGTAGTTATATATTGGAATGGAAACGTTCATGATTCATGTGTTACCAGTATACGTACGACAAATAGGTAACGTTCTCCTGTTCGTAGCCCTTTTTAAATTTATATCTTAATCACTCTCATCTCATCTGTCTGAAACGTCAAATGGTTACCTAAACAGTATGTTTTGCACTGCGTTTTAGATTTCTTTCCATTCTTCCTCTATTATAGTCAGACATTGTTTAAACAAGCCACAGGGTCATTGCCTTTATAATTTTTGTTGTTGCTTTTGTTGTGTAAACACAACTATTATATATATTGTAAATTTTTTTGTGAAATAAAATAATTTTTAACCATGAAAAGTACAAAATGTGCAGATTTTTTGAGGATACACAAACTTTGTGACAACTGTCAAGTTGTCAACTCAAACATGTTTTAGAGACTACAAGTTTCCTTTTCTCTGTAAATTCTGTGACACTGTACGTTCAAAACGTAAACAATAAACATATTTACATTTAAAAAATAATAATTTCTAATATTTTTGTGTGCAGGACATATTTTTTAATCGTAATTATAGAAGTAGTAGTAAATTTAATATCAATTTTATAGTTAGCCTGTACTTGTCCATAATATGAAGATTTTATTATTTTGCACGTTGTTCATTATATTTTTTGTTAACACAAGTTCAGTTAATTTAGAGGATATCAATTTACCTCCTGAACATATTCCATATTATTTTAATACTTTTCCCGACATTGCTAAATCATGTTTGAATGATCCTGAATGTCCATATAAAGGACTGGCAGATGTTAAAGCTTGTTGGGGTTATGAGCGTTTCTGTAATGAGACTAATTCATATCACGTCAGACCTCGATGTCCTGGCGATCATCGCGGATGGGTTAAGACGAAAGAAGCACAATTTGCTACATTTTATACGCAAGCTGATTTTGGTAAGAATATATACTAGATATAAATCTGGATATTTATACATAGGATTAATGTTTAAGTATATTTTTAGATAGATACAGTGTCTTTGAATTTTGATATACAGTGTACCCCCGGTTATCCGACAAACGTTTTGCAGGGCAGTGTCGGATTTGTCGGATTTTGGAGTACAGCTTAAGGGGGGACTCCTATAGTGCAGAATTTTTTACAAAAGAGTACCTTGTAATTGACAAATTATAGATCCAGTGCTAACATTCTATGTCATATATGTATGTATATGCATTCTGAAGTACAAAGCATTCATCATGTATGTCAACTAATAAAAGATTCTTTACCATTTAGGCGGTCTAAAATTTTTCATTCATCTTTCTTTCGTCGTCAAAACACATTTTATTTAATTGTTAGTGTTTTGTGCTTTCGCTTTTGAATTGATTCATAATAAACAATGAATAAACAGTAAACAATGAACACATGCTATCTTCATCACATGTAAGTAGTCAAATTCAAACTAAGCAACCATAATCAAAACAATACCCTATGCATTGAGTGGTGATGAGTACAAGTTTAAACTTGTTCAGTCATGCATTAGCAAAGGTTGTCAAAAAATATTCAATAATAAATAATAGGCCATGTCGGATTACAGGGGGGGCCGGATAAGACAGGGGCCAGATTACCGCGGGTCCGCTGTATAAAAAATAATTTGTAATTTTGACTAATTTGTGATTTACAAATTAACCCTTTATATAAAATTTTGATTTATGCTTATTGCAGGATTTGTACACTTGATATTTAAAATGGTAACCCTATATTTTTATGCAATAATCATAAATTTTGATATTTCTATGGGTGCAACAAACTAGCTTTACAATAACTGGAAAGGGGCTAAATAAAAAAAAAATAGCTATTTTAATACATTTTCACTATATAACAAATATACTGAACATAAATCAATTTTCTTTTCAGGTTTTGTGAAAGACCAAATAAATGAGATAATGGTGATGTGTGAAGCTTCATATCCAGATGACACATCCTTAGAATGTTCTAAATACTTGAGGTATTATATATATAATAGACTTTTAGACAAACTTTGCATAGAAAACAGAAATTGTAATATTGAAATAAAGACAAATATATACAATGGCACTACTGTTGCGGTAGTCAACTTTGTACATAATTAGTAATAACCACAACACTGAGGGTTGACACACATATATATATTTTGCTTTGAATATTTTATATCCAATGTGGCAGGGGGCAATCCTACTGTTGTTTCATAGACATTTTTAGTTGATGTTATTGTGGCCTCCGTCTGAATCGGATATAAATATATATATGAACACACATAGGTTTTTTACGTTGAACATATTTGAATTCACAACTGCTTGGGTGTAATTTTAGGTTTAAGGAATCCCTATGCTGACATTATGTCAACACTCACCTTCATCACTCATGTAGTGTAGGTTGGACTCCATTTACTGCAATTGGCCTCTCATTCGGGCCGTTGTGCGTGTAGAGCCGGGCTACTAACGTAGCCAGCCAAGCTCCTCCCAGAAGCGCAGAAGTCTCCTGGTGTCTTCGCAGGCTTCTCGGAGCGACCTCACCGTTCCGAGGATTTGATTGCGTTGTGTGGTCACTGCTTCGCACTCCAGGATTACGTGAGCGGCCGTTTCCTCGGCTACAAAGCAGCCCCGGCATAGGGGACTGTCTGTAGCACCTATTGTGTACAAATGTTTGTTTAAGGGACAGTGGCCCGTCATTGTCTCTATCATTATTTTTATGTTATGCCTGTCCAGATTTAGTAGGCGTTTTGTCATTCGTTGATTTGTTCTGGGAATTGCCACTTTTGATTTCTCTCACTTCTTAGTCAAATATGATAGTAGCCTGCTAGTTCAGCTTTAGTTACATGTTCTAGAATAGAGCCCATTGCAGTTCTAAACAGGCCATCTTCTAGAACATTAAAGCGATCCCAAAATTGTTAAATTACATCCAAAAAAGAGATAAGATTTTTGTGAGATTTTGTATGCCACTTGGTCATGACTAATGTTATTATAAGTGATGCCCAATAATCTTTTTGATTCTTTTCAGATTCTGTCGAGGCAGGAATATGATGTTAAACTTTACAGGGCTTGTGGGTCGTGGAAACAACTTGAGATACAAAATGGATATTCTTGGGCCTGGACAACTAGGTACTCATATTCACGTTATAATACTTCCAAATGATTACAGTGTATATCTTTATATACTATATATTTACATCTATTATGTTTATGATTGACTAGCTGTGTTTCATCCGTCTAGCTTAAAAAATGACAAATATCTAATATACAAATATTCATCACCAGAATATTTTTGTTATAATATTTGATGTCATATTTATTTATATTTAACAACTTATATTCAGCTACAGCCTAAAAAATAAGTTTCAAGCTTAGATGCTTTAATATGATACTTTTTAATATGATCATTACTTGTAAAGCAAGAGCTTTACAAACAAATAGTGATCATATTAAAAAGTAGCCTATTTATCTGTGTAACGAATTTAATTTAAATCAGTACAATACTTTTGGCCTGAAAGCGCGACAGACACATGGACAGATAGACAAAGTTACTATTGAATTTATAATATTAGTAAGGATTACTATGCACGACTTGTTAATCTTATTTCACTCCTCAGATTGAATTACAGAAAATGTCTTTTTTATGGTACATATGTATATTTAATTTGCAGAGATTCCAAGTATTGATCCTACCACAATTTATTTCTAGGTATTTACTGATTATTACAGTAAAATAGGAACCTAGGAACTATTTATTATGATATTTATACTTTTTTTAAATATTAATCAGGTTAAACCTGTGAATATTATTATTAATAGTTTGAAAAATATATATATGGATATTAATTTTAAACATATTTGGATATTAATAATTAATAAATAATAATTTCCAGTCTGTATGTAAATGTACTTCCATAATTAACTGTATAGCTATACAAATATGTGTATATTAGAAAACCATTTGTATAAATTTTACAGGTGGACATTGCAACTTTTATGCACAGAGGCTGTTGAAAGAAGCTGAACACATGAGTGCTTTACAATCATGGGCGCCTGAAATGATACACTTTACGAAAACAACTAGAAAGCCTATTGTTGATGACATGTGTGATGTAATTATTGAAAAGCCAACATATATTATGAAAATAGATGCAAGTATGTATTATTTAAGTCATATATATGAAATAAAAAATAAGCAGTATGAACTATTATCCCTGGCACACACAGTGTACTCATGTAGGGACAAGTCTCCTTTGATGTATATGATTTATTTTGTTACTCAAGTAAATATTGTATTTATTTACATTTGCCAAGCTTGCTATTTCGCAGTTTGTATTCATACATAATCTTTGAACTATATTTAAGTACAAATTTCTTTCTTGTGATGCGTGGTAGAGTGCTTAACTTAAGTTCATTTAAGAGTATATCTTTAGAAATCTAAATGTAGTCTGTGTGTTACTTTTATTATAAATGTATTACAAACAATATATAATGTTGTTGACTCATAATATATATAGTATAGGTAATATACATAACTTAATGGATGCTTAATTATAATTTCAGCTGTGAATATGTATCATCATTTTTGTGATTTCTTCAATTTGTATGCATCTTTACATGTTAATTCTACACATCCCTCGACATTCTCAAAGGATAATCAAATTTTGATTTGGGAAACTTTTACTTATGAATCTGCATTTAAGGATGCCTTCAAAGCATTTACAAATAACCCAATTTGGGATTTAAAGAGGTTCCGAGGTCAAGTTGTTTGTTTTAAAAATGTATTATTTCCTTTATTGCCACGAATGATTTTTGGTCTTTACTACAATACACCTTTGGTAAGTATAATTGTGGACATTCAAACTAGATTAATTTACAGTGTATACTGCTAAGTACATGCTATCCAATTAGGTCCAAATTTTATTGTTTTTGTTTTATTTTGGATCTTTTAATATGTTAATATATATAAAAGGCTAATTAATAATGATTTAATAATAATTACTAATTATTATTTTATCATAATAATGTGTAATTATATGAAAAGTTGCTAAAATATACAATGTCTCGTATTTACACATTTAAGATAGAGTTTGATATAAACATAGTTCCCAAATGATAGATAAAGAAATACAGGTCTATCTATTCGAAAAATATGAATGATTAACCTTGAACTTTATAAGTATTTAAATATATCGAGTAATACTCGAATTACACAGTTTGCTACTAGTTACACAAATAAATAACCGTCTTTATAAAACAACTTCTCTAAAAACTGTAATTAGTTTCTCCAAATATTTAAGTTAAGTGAACTAATTTGATATTTTTAAACTTATTTGTTTAATTTGTTAATAGTTACATAATATATATGTATATATATATTTTAGATATACGGATGTGAAAGAAGCGGTTTATTTCATGCATTTTCCAAACATGTATTGAATTCATTGAATATAAAACTACATATCCGAAATAATGACAAAGTGAGAGTAACATTACTCTCCAGGGGCACAACATACAGATCTATATTAAATGAGAAACAGCTTGTGGAAGCTTTGCTTAAAGTGAAGGACTATCATGTAGAGCGAGTTGTGTATGATAGAACAATACCCTTTATCAAACAACTGGAAATAACTCAAAACACCGATGTCTTCATTGGAATACACGGCGCTGGGTTGACACACTTGCTATTTTTACCGGACTGGGCGGCAGTTTTCGAACTGTACGTATATACATTTTATTAGTACTATAGTCGATTTATATGACTTTTGTATCTTTATTAGTAGAATAATATTTTTGGGATGATCAGAGATACTTCGTCCGATTTAGTTTCCGTAGTAACGTTTGTATTAGTGTTTCGAAATAAACCGTGAATAAAATTAAATATACACATAAATGACCTGACACCAGTATATGAGAACGATTATTGGAAACAAACACTACAAAAATTTTGTCTTGCATGTATGGGGAGTAACATTCTGCTAGTATATATTTTAACTTTATTTAGTTTTTAAAGGAATTCTTACAAACCTATTTATTAGAATGTAAAAACTTCGTTTGACTTCCAATAAAATATTTCAGATATAACTGCGAAGATCCAAATTGTTACATGGACCTCGCCCGACTTAGAGGAGTTAAATACGTTACTTGGGAAAACAAAGATAAACTTGTGCAGGAGGACCAGGTTTGTGTTTTAAATTTATTATTATTAATTACTTTTAAACGAATTATTGCAGAACGAAAGATACAAAAAAAACTAAAAGATTTGTTATAACGAAGTTTATAGATCGCGGTAAATTTATCATAGTTTTACTCTTTTTTTGTGGATGCTAATGGAATGGTGGACCCACCTGCGCTAATGGTTTACGCTGGCGGGGCACCATGAAGCCAGGCTAGTTAGTCCATCGTGACAAATTCACCACGAAATTTTGTTTCCAGAGGGAGCCGCGTAGAGGTCAACCTGACATGGTACATTTATATTTGTTTAATAATAAAAGAAAACTATAATTTGTTTGTATTGGTCTGAATGTTTTCTAACTATATCAAACAGGTACTTGAAAAACAAAATTAAAAAAGTATTTCTATCAGTTGGTACTAGATGACGCTATGTAAATTATTATTAACTATTTGTTAAGGGACACGGGCCTGGCGGAGGGTCGCACGCAAAATTCACCAATTACTCCTTCGATGTGGACGAGTTTCTACGGCTCGTGGCCATTTGTGCAGAACATGTGCGCAAACGGCAGGACTTCAAAAATTTTATCGAGGCATCAATTTTGAAAAATCACGATGAACTGTAAACGTAAGTTCTTCTGGAAAATAAAATAAGAATATCGGAACGTGTAGATGTTTTGACGATTGATAGACACATATTATCAGTCTCTAAAGTGCCACATTAAACATAGAATTCTATGGAATCTTAAATTTAACGAATATAACATATATATTAGATATTAAACAAAATAATATAATTACCAGTGATTAAGATTCTGTCGATGTGTTTTGGAGAAATGAAAGTGCAAGAAGGCGATTACCTTCGGTTATATTTAGATAGATCGGGGTTAACAGATTAGACGCTGGGAGCAAGCGGTTTACGGAGATACTTACATTGACGGATCGACGAATCTTCACATAATGTAACTGAAAATAGTAAACTATCGGTAAGTTGCAACTAACAAACTTATGGAATTTACCATATTGTTATAATTTATGTATATGTAGTGGGACTTCTTCTAAATATATAGTACATTCAACCGTTTGGTACATAACAGTAAGGCTTGCGATCTATAGTACTTGTCGCATTTAGTATAGGATAGTATATGTCTACATCGGTCTCCGATTGAAAATCGATCTTGAACATTAACCTTATAGTTATATACCAAAAGGTTGAATATATTATATGTTTTAGAAATCATTAAGGTGGAGTTATAGTGTTGTGGCGTGTCATGGTAGTGGTAGTGAACTATAAGTAGCCCATTTGGATATTAGTTAAATTTATATTTGAGATGCAACAGTATTACAGGAGGCTTATACTATATGGAATCTCTTTTATAGCGCACCACAACATAATGTGATATCGATTTCAGTAATTTATTATTTTAACAGTATAAAATATTTATTATTCAAGCGGTGTGCACTCACAAGATTTTTTATTCGTATTCAAATAATAAATTTACTATTCTTACACTGGTGGAATGACCAATCGAATTAATTGTAAAACAAAACTAGAGAGTATCTATCTATCTATCAATCTAAGATGCAAACATAAATTTGACATTGCATACAAGTACAGTACGGGGCTCAAATCCAAGACCAGATAATGTGCCAAATGAGAATTTAGTGGAGATAGTGTGTAAAGCCCCATTAAACCAAGGTCATTAACGTATACCGTAGTTTTGAAAAGCATTGTGATAATGGGCTGTTAAGCATCTTTATTTAATTATTATATTATAATGGATAACATTTAGTCTATTCTCTATTATTAGCAAGTATCTCCTAATGTTCACACTAATTTTATACGAATTTTGTGGGTTTAATATTTTACTGTTATACACTATTGCTCAAATATTTTAAAAGAGAGGCAAACCCGACTGCTTTTATAGGCAACTGGGTAAAAGGTATTAGATACATATAATTACATTAAGGGCGGATCCAGCTTTGGCGCCAGGAGGGGGTCACATAGTCGTGGTCAAGTCAAGAACTTATAATTAATTAAATATTGAAGGTATGTAAAATCTGTATGGTGGCAATATATTATGTTCAATTAGTGGTCCACCTAATATGTCCTGGACTCAGGACCCCCATATCCTCCCCCCCCCTGGTTCCGCTGTTGAATTATATCAGTGTTTTTCATATCCCTTCTCGAAGTATCGGGGGAAAAAGGAAAGAACAATTGTTTATTTATTTAACACTGCAATAAAAAATCTACAATTTAGTATAAAATCACTTTAGCACCTTAGAGCGTTGTCTGTAAGAAAAACTGACTTACATATTGTGCTTGAGTGTTAAATGTTTAATCGATAGTTTTTTTGTTTGTTTTTTAATAGTATTTATACCATTAGTGCTCATATTATTTCATATGTATGAGATACTTATATGATACAATGTATCATTTAGATACACCAAAATAATATTGTCAACAAAATGTATTAGAATATAGTTAACAAACTGAAAATCCACAAAGTGCTGCTTATTTAGACCGTCCAATAGATATTATGATCGTTGATCGACGAACAATTTAGTATTAATAAGTAGATACTATATTAAATACTCTTTCTAATCAGTATTAACTTTGGAGAGTATACCTACATCAAAATAATGTTCTAGTTTAATTTAATTATAATGCATGATGCTCAATTTTCGACTGTTTGTGCTAGTGATTTTCTATTACAAATACTGAGTTGTAATAAAAAAATTACGAAAACGAAAAATATCATGTTAGTGTTAGTTAGCGGGTGCTTTATTAGCATGTGGCTATTTAGGAATATAGGAGGTCTAGTCTATACCGAACGACATTTAATTTAAAGTTTTTCTTTACTCTGAACTATCGGCAGTTCAATTGAGATTCAAAGAATTATATATACATACCTATATATATATATATATATGTATTGGGGAACTAAGTTGTCTTAACTTATATATAACGTAATATTTCGGATTTAGTTCAAATTTTCACTCACATACATCATAATACGGAAAAGGATTCCTGAAACACACATATTTACCTCAGAAGCTAGGGACTTCATAAATAGCTATATAAAATATGTAAATTAAAAATACTACTTATATTAACAGCGTTTTACCTTACAATAAAACGCTTATTAACTGCTTACCTAATTCGAAGCCTGTAAATGAGAGTAGCGATGCTATTTTTCGGTACTGAGGCGGATGTTACGTCACTTTTTGCCGGAAGTACACCTGCATTTTGTTAGTTCAACTTTCCTCCACCAGGTGGTGTTAGTTTACTTGTGTTGTGCAGAGTCCCAATTTAGGTCATTGCGTTCGAATTTACACCAGGCAGAGTTAGAAGTAGGCTTCGAATTAGGTAAGCAGTTAATAAGCGTTTTATTGTAAGGTAAAACGCTGTTATTAATATCGCTGTACCGTAATTCGAAGCCTGTAAATGAGACGTGTTTGGTGTCGCCTGGTGGAGGATGATTTAACGCCAATGTGATGTAAAATAAAAATATATACTATAGTATTTGTGGCAATGAAGCATGGAATTTCGTATCAAGTATTATGTGAGGAAAACAGGTTTAACTAAAATCCAAATGTTGTAATTATTCAATATTTAATAAAAATAAAGAAAAAAAAAATTATATATCATATAATCCCATTCTGATCATCACGGATATTATGAAATCCATTAATTTGCCATTAATTAGTTATATTAAGTAGAAACAATATATATATGTGTCAATCATCAAGACAAAAACACAATACAGTTAATATATTAATAAAAGTGAAGCGAGAATCGATAATATAACACTCATATAATGAAACGAGGAGAGTATGTCACTACTGTATGGGTGAGAACATATCAGGTAGAGGATTAGATTGCACGGGTTTGATTTCCCGGCAATAATATTGTGTAAATGTATTAAGACATCGCCAATTTCCCTTTGCAAGTATTTCGTCGATTGGGTAATTGAGTACCCAGTTCTTAGAGGCAACTGCAGATCGAATGCTACCGGGACTGGCCTTAACTCCTGCTTCTTCAAGTAACTTCCTCACCCAACCAGCTATTACTGTACGTGATGCAAGTTTGGGTGAACCACAAGCTGTAATTAATAAACTATTAGTTTTACAGATCTTACGCCTAGTGGACGACAATTCAATTACTCTCTTTATCCAAAACGTGGGATCAATCAAATTATTATCTTTGTTAGAAAGTAAACGCCACCCTGACTGCCTGGTGTCACAATTATCAGTTTTAGAACCAAACATAGGCCAAAATATTATGTAATTATCAGAAATAATACAGTGGTTATTATCAATAGCTAGTAATGTCAGATATGTACACGCCTTCCTGAACAAAGTAGTAACAAAGTGGCTGCTCGCTTTGAACACTGGTATAAATTGTTAATATCACTGCCATTATTTTGGAGCCAGTTAGATAATACATCAGTATCCCAGATAGGTGGTTTTACTATATTTTTAGGTTTTCGAAGGGATATGGACTTTAAGATTTTCTTTACAAGTATATGAGAGCTTAGCCTGTCGGTGACATTTGGATTGCAAAGTGTAGAAATAGCAGATTTATGTACCAAAATTGTATTATAAGAAAGTTTATATATTTGAAATATAGTGTAAATGGGGGGCATAATGCCCGGTTCTTGATGTCCGGTCTCCAAAATACCTTGTCCCATACCGGGGCTACGATTAGATAAATTCCTTTCGCTGTATTTAGGTGTGACAGTACTCTGGGTATTAAGAAGGGTGGTGGAAATATCCATGCCAGTGTAAAGTTCCATTCCTGGCTGAAGGCATCGCAAAGACATGCTTTTTGATCTGTTGGATCTAAGCTGGCATATCGTGGTACCACGTGAGCCGTTTTCGATGCCATAAGATCGATTACGGGTTCTCCCCATTTGTTGAAGATCCTGGCAGTGGCCTTCGGTAGCAGGTGCCACTCGGGAGTCATTTGACAACGAGATAGGCGATCGGCCTCGCTGTTGAATATGCCTGGTATGTGATGAGCAATAAGATGGATTTGATGTCTGTCTAAGAGATTGCAGATTTTTCTTGTGGTGTTCAGGAGCCTTATAGATTTCGAGCCTCCCTCTTTCTTTAAATAGGAAATAACCGTCTTGTTGTCGCTCTGCAGCATTAGTGAAGATTTCGACAGGAACCGATGCTGCTCTTTTAGGACGTAAAATACAGCTAACATTTCTTTTAGATTGGAGTGTAAATTCATATCTTGAGAGGACCAACGACCTGCAATCTCTATATTGTCCAGGCGAGCTCCCCAACCTACATCGGATGCGTCTGTTGTTAAAAAATGGCTGGCAGGTGGTATATGAAGGAGAGATGACTCTTTGTGATTTCTCATCCACCATTGTATCTCCTTCAGGACACCTTCGGGGACTACCCAGCGGCGGGAAGAATTTGATTGGGAGATTATTTTGCAAAAATGGAGAAGTTTGCGATGATTTAATCTTCCTCGAGGTATTACGAAACTGGCAAAATTTATAAGACCAATCAGACTTTGCAATTCTTTCAACTTCACAGTTCTTTTCCTCAATATAGGATTTATCTTTGTTACGAGGGACTGACATTTCAGCAGAGGCAATGACTTCAGATCTGACCAAGGGTCCCAGCATATCCCCAAAAACTCCAAACGAGATTGGGGGGTTAGAATCGACTTCTCGTAATTTATTTGCCATCCCAGTCGTTTCAAAAGTGAAACAGTGTCTCGGACCTGGATTGAAAGTTGGTGTTTGTTCTGGTTTACTAGCAAGAAGTCGTCTAGGTATGTAACTATGCGTATGCCTCGATCTCTCAGGGTTTGCGCAACCCAATTTGTAAGAATGGCAAACGTCTTTGGTGCCGTTGCTAATCCGAATGGGAGGCAGGTCATTTGTAATAGTTTTTGATTGAAAATCAATCTCAGAAATCTTCTGTGCGATTCTAGAATTGGTACGTGAAAATAAGCATTGGATAGGTCTATTTTGACCATCCAGTCGAAGGGTTGTAAAAATTCGGGAACTTTTTGCGTATTTATCAATCGAAATTTCGTTATTATTAAGTATTCGTTTAAGTTTCTGAGGTTGAATATAGGACGCATGGATCCGTCTGTCTTTGGAGTTAGGAACATATTGGAGATGAAACTCGGAGAGAGCTGCGCGCTCTCTAATATACCCGAATCGATCATGTTCTGGATGGCTTGCTTCATATGGAGAGAGAAACGAGTATGAATTTTGTGATTCTTGAAATTGGGCATGTAAAGTGGAGGTTTTTGTCCGAATGGAATTCTGTATCCTTGAATAATTTTTAAAATTGGTTCTGGGGCACCCATTTTTAACCATACATGAGCATAATTTTTTAAACAACCTCCCACAAAACTCACAGAGTCAGAATTTTCGTTTCGAACGAAAATTACCAGGACTTGGCCGCGAGTTCTTTGACTGGCCCTTATAAGATACTTCGTCCGGTCGGGATCTGTATCTTTTGTGCGAGTCAGGTCTGTTTGTTTTATCATGGTTCTGCGCGAACCGTTTTCTGTCATTATAGTTTTGTATAAAGCTACTTCCCTGCGTAGGAAATGTAGGTATATGATAGGGTACGTAAGCAGAGGAATGCATGTGTGGCATGAAAGAATTAAAACTATTATTGAATGTTCTGTTAGGATGTCCTTTGAATGTCAAATCTTGAAGGCCCTGCGCGGGCGCTTTCATATTTGATGGTCCTGCTTGCGTAGTGGACCAGTTGGCTCTCTGGTTTGAATTACGAACTGGCCAAAAAATTTTACCGACACCACCAGATTTTTCAATATAAGATGAAAAAGATTCTTTATTAAAAAGGAACTCATGTGTTGGAGGGATCTTTCGTAATTTAGCACGTACATACTTATCTTTCACGGATCGTAGTATACTATCTCGCCTTTGCTCAATTATATCTACTCGATGACCACAAGATAATTGGAGAAGGTCACTAGATATTTTGTTAAAAGTACCCTCACTAAATATTTCGTTTAATTTCTGTCTAATCGTTGATGGTGATAGGTCATTAGAACTAGATGCCCATGAGAGTAAAGACTCAAAACCGGCCTGCGCGGCCTCTCTCTGTTTAAGTAACGCTTGGGTAATAGCGGCGAAACTTTTTTCTATTGTACATAGATTAGGATATTTATCGTAAGATTTTATTTCGTCATTACATTCCAGATCAATGAAGCCTGGGGACGATGTATAATTCTTTTGTACTTCAGAAAACCTCACGTCACACCATTGAGAACTGTTAAAATGTTGCAACGAATTCAATAAATTGATGTGTTCGTCCGTTGACTTGGTAATGGTGGGTTCTTTCAAAACAGTATTAATTGGTAAGTTGAAGTTTGTTGTTGATAGACTGACAGAGTTATCCAAGGTTGAAACATTTTCGCCTTCGGAAAACAATTCACCACTGTGATTTAAGCTAATGCTATCATCTTCGTACAGAGGTTGTGTCGTATAGTTACCAAATGGTGCAATATGTGGGGCCGAATTAAATTGGTTATGAGACAAGTATTGTTTTAAATAACTAACCTCGTTACTGAGCCTGCGCAGCTCCTTTGATTTTCTACGTCGTTTGTTGTCTTTCTTCTTCTGCGGAGTGCCATGTCGTTTCCGTTGAGAACCTTCACCATTTTCGGCAGGTTCTGTTGCAGGTACATTCTGGATACTTCCGGACGAATTTGAAGAACTACTATCACTACTTGTATCACTCATACTAAAATATAACTAGTTTTGAAAAAAAAAAAAAAAAATTGTTGAAAATAAAAACCCTTGCAATAAACTTTAAATTAATGAATGAATTATTGTTATTAAAATATATATTGAAGGTAAGTAACATCGAACGGTAACACCGTTATCTTGAAAAAATAATTTTAAAAAATACAGTGATGCAACAATTTTTATTCTTACGTGGCCTCAGCGTACATAAGAACAGTCCGCTCAGCACGAAAAATAAACCGCCAATGACCTAAATTGGGACTCTGCACAACACAAGTAAACTAACACCACCTGGTGGAGGAAAGTTGAACTAACAAAATGCAGGTGTACTTCCGGCAAAAAGTGACGTAACATCCGCCTCAGTACCGAAAAATAGCATCGCTACTCTCATTTACAGGCTTCGAATTACGGTACAGCGAGTTAATAAAAATACTTAATAGACCTCCAAATAATTCGTTTGCTTTAATGAAAATCTTAGATAATATCATTAAAGAGAAATTATGTAACATATTTATATGTCGTGACACTTAGTCGAATAGATGTACACATATTATATTCTGAAAGTATACAAATAACCTAGTGTATTATTAATATTGTAAGAATAGGTTAAAGAAAAGTTGCACTTATCAAAATACTCAGAAATTAAAGGCATATAGTGTTAGAAGTGTTTTAGTAAGACACAGTGCCGGTAACAGGCGCATCCTCTGTATGCTCGGTCATATTCAATAAATTGTGACGAACAGTTATAACTATTCTAATTGTTTCCTTATTCAGAATCATATTTCAATATACAATTAGATATAGTAGGAATATACATATGTAAATAGCTACTATCTCTTCATTTTACCTTCCTGTACGACATCGGAACACGATACAGACCATTAGTGGCCATTGTAGCCACTAAAACTTTGTTCACCTTTTTTGTAAATTCTACTGGAACAGTAGTTGTGTAGTTATAAAATTCTAACAATTTTAATGGAATCAGATTGAATAGTCAGTTCGCCAAACAATGAACACTATATTTATGAGCTACCTCCGAGCTCTATTCATTGTCTGATGATGCCTTGTTCAGAGGAAATATTCAATAACTATTAGAGTTTGATCACTAGAAGATCGTAACGTAAAGATCGTGCAGTAGTGGTAGTCCGATTATTGCACTGAATATTCTCACACATGCTAAGCTAGTTGATAATAATAATCATGTAACAGGTCAATCTATCTTCTTGTTACTAGTTTTAACTATATACCTACTATCAGTCTCTAAACTAACTTTGTTATTAAAGTCTGTCATAACAAAAAAAATACAAGTGTATTGCATTCGTCCCTTTAAGGAATTAAAGGAATTAAAGGGACGAATGCAATACACTTGTATTTTTATTATAATTTTTATAACTCTTATTTACAAATAATTTCTTTATGGTTAAGGTCTTAAGAATAGCAATGGATATTCGTAAAGTACCACTCTACCTATAATTGTTTAAGAAGGCGATAAATGTTGTTGATGCAATCTGTTTTATTTATTATTTTGCGAATGCACCGCTAGTTTAATTGTAACAGCGCCGACGTACATAAGTTCCATAATTACAGTTCGCGATGTTCAGATAAATTGTTCATAAGATCGGACGGGAGGTTCATATTCGGATGAATTATTGACATGTACTGTTACAGTTAATTCGGTGAATCTCGGTAATTTCGCACCGTAACAATATAAAACAACATACATTACAGTAGTTACGTATATATTGTATAAATACTAAGTAATCCGATTAGTTTTGTATTATAAAACAAATTGTTAATTTTGATTGCTAAAAATTTTATTTTTTTGCAATATTAACATGGGTATAATAATGTACTACTATATATTCATACTATGTTATATATATCAAGTTTTAGGCGATATTTAAAGGTAGCGACAGAGACAAGGTTACTATATAAATTATAACAACATGACAAACTATTATCAAGGGTCTCTCGAAGAAGAGGTTATCGAATTGTCACACAGACCTACGGGTTTTAGGGCGGTAATCCACTGAATGTAGCTACGTATTTAAATGAATTGTTAGAATAGTTTATTGAGGAAAATTATATTCAGTAATAAAACGAAATAACGGGTGGCTGATGATATTTTTTTACATATTTGTGTTGCGGAATAACTACCCATTCCAAATGAATTTATAAGAATTGCTTGATGATTGAATGCTTTCATTATAAGAATTTCGTTTTTTGTTTATGTATAAAGAATAAAATTCACATATCATCCACATAGGTTTTCATATGCACACAATTTGTCCTGATTGATTATCTCAGCAGAGCGATAGACAAGTCTGTAACTTCTAATCACGAATGGACCTGTGCTTCCTCAAAATTTAGATAAAATAGACATTTCAAAAAATTAAATATTTGATGTATAATCGTTTAAATAATTCAAAATTTAACCAATAAGTTCGGTGTCAATATGAGATGAAGTATTTTATCATCTGTAGTAAAGTATTTAATACATATTTTGTAGTGGAACTCAAAAATCTATATCTGTTTCATAAAGTTGTGTCATCATACATCAGACTGCCTATTTGAAGATATTTTATGTATTGTATGTAGGTAATATAATATTTAATATAATAATAATAAATATTTCTGCAAATCGTAAATTTCGTATATTGAAATCCGACTCTCTTAGTGGTTGGTTTGTTACCTTGTTATTTAATAAATTGACATTTCAATAGAAAAAGGTATTTTATCGGAATATTTAATTAAAAATATTTTTGGAGTATTATTGTAATTTGGTGTTATTGGTGATTATGACTAGATAGTATTAATATGTTCTCAGTAAAAAGTTTCGAATGAGTTATTGGACACAGAAAGATGAATAGGTAGGCATCACATGTACCTATATATTGCTTGTATTTGCGCAATCTGCATTTCTCTTATTCTACTGAACCCTAAAATGGAAAAAGGCTGGGAGATGGTAGGGGCGGTAAATCGTAAAACAATCACATAATATGCAGGCAATATTTACAGAGGGGAATTAATGACCGAAGTCTGCGTGCCCTCGGGGTCGATGCTCATAACTTTTTTGGATAACCAGATTGTATCGAAGAATAACATCAACAACTAATTGAAATCACTCGAACTGTTTAATTTTTAAGTTTACTGTACTATATTCATTGGTACTTATTGTATTTATTAAAACTTTTTACGTACAAATCATGTGATCATGTGATATTCTATTTTTACGTTTCATGTGTTTATTTTGTTACCTGTATTAAATAAGTTTTTTATAATCTATGGTGTTATTTATATCATCTATTTAATATATTTGTAGTTATCGAAAAACCTATCCTAAATTGCTAGTAAAATTTATCAAGTATTAAAAATATAGGCATGTTTCAGAATACTGTAACAACATTAGGAATAGTCTTTATTTTTGTGTTACTATGTATAAACCTCGATATGTTAGATAAAACTGGAACCTATGAAGCGCAATAGCTGGATCATTTGCTTGTTTATTATGACCGGCACGATTATATAAGTGCTTAATGGATTTGTACGATGAAATATTAGAGTTAAACATCGAATTAAATGTAGGCTAGGTATGTAGGCAGCAGTAGGTAGACACGGCCACACGGCCGGTGCCGGTGGCGCATGGCGGCTAGCGCTGCACACGGCCGGTGGTCGGCGATGCGACGACGCCGCTGATTCATGTTGCTGATAGCGATCGCAGGCGCCGGCGCCCACCACCATTTTCTATATTTATCACTATTCGCCTACTGTATTGCAGTTTGAATCAAGACATCTATAATTCTAGTCAAGGTAGGCGATTACATTTGCTTTGCAGTTTTACAAAAAGTAAATTATTGGTACCACGGTATGTGGTTCATGAGGGTGAGAGTTATTTTTTAGTTTTAGTTTTAATTTTTTTACCTATTTATTAAGTAAGTTGTTTACTAAACCTGTTGAGTTGTAGATGTTAGGTATTAGGCATATAATTTTAAATTTAAAACTGTTTATAATATTGAAGGCATTTACTTAATATCGAAAATTGGGTTCGTACTGTGTTACAACCATCTAGCCGCTGATCTTTAGTTTACCAGTGATCATGGCGGTTTCCCGGTTGCAACACTCTAAATAATCTTAGTAATTTTATAAACGCAAAAGTTTGTGAGTGTAGATGGTTGTTTGTTACTCTTTCACGCAAACTACTGAATGGATTTTAAATAAATGTATTGTAGATCAGAATAACACAGGCCTGAAACAAGCGAGTGTAACGGCGGGCACAGCTAGTATGTTATAATTGAGTAAGATTCCAATTCAATATTATAAATACATATTATTATGGATGCACAAAAGTTATATTTGTACTACGAAAGGCAATTCTACAGATGTCACACCTTTTATGATATGGAATTACCATTTCTTGAAAGTCATACAAACAAACACACACATATGTCACACAGACAAACACACTTTCGCATTTATAATATTTAGTGGAGTTTTGATAGATTTGTTTATCTTTTTGTAATCTTGGTTGGCTTTTTGGAAAAATAACTTCTATAAACGAATTCTGTTTATTTTTTAGGCAGAGGTTTAACTACTTCTAACCATTGTCATTGTTTATAGTAGGATCTCAAACGTCAATTAGAAAAAATGTTACTAAGAAATATCTTATTGATGCCATAACAAACATATGTTCAACACACTAGCTCGTAAGTGTATCTATTTTCACCGGTTTTCGATATATAAATCAAATAGTTAAGTTATATTCCATAATCGCACTATTTGCTATTTTTTGTTAAATTTAAAATTAACTGCCGCGCGACACCAGTTATGCATCGAGCTGATTAAAAAAAGTAAAACCGCGGGAAAGCGACTGTATGCATCACAGTTGTATAGTTGAGTTGATTTAAAATTTGGTGTGTCGAAAAACGTAAAGTAATGGTATTTAATACACTAGGTTCTATTACGCCCTTGCCTACGGTTCGGGCTGAAATTACCCCTCGTATTTTATAAACATCATAACACACTTATATCGTAATATACTATTACTATTATAGCTCTTACAGTGTACAATAATTATTAGAATAAAATAGAAAATCATTTATTCAAATAAACTTACACTGAAGCACTTTTGAATAGTCATTACATTTTTTTTTAATCTACCGCTCGTTCGGAAAGCTGTCTCATCACAAGAAGAACGAGCAAGAAACTTGCGTGTTGCTCTTTTAAATAATTTTATTATTACTTTACATTTTTAAGTTTAAGTGTGTGAATACAAACCACCAATTAGCACTAATTCAATTAAATACTCAAATAGAAAAAATATTGAATACATAACCAACTGGTTAAACAATTAATAAGAGGAAATCAGTCATAGTGATTAGAGCAGACCAGTCCCTACAAGCAGCACCCGTTCACGAGTATGACGGATGAGCCAGCCATCACTGCGCTCGACCATATTTTAGGGAGCCCAATGACCCGGCCCACCACGCCGCCACAAGTCTGGACATTTTAGTGAGCATGACTACTCCAAAACACTAGACCACGTCAAAGCTACTCACAATTGCCATCTGATAGTTATAGTATTCACATTTTACATAAGAATGCATGCGGCAATTAATACAAAAACCGTTACGCTTTCATATTTCTAAAATCAATCAATTAAATTAAGAAAGCAATGAGAAAATAAAATTATAACGTTGTATGCTAATAAACTAATTATTTACTTGATATGTTGTCATCTATGAATTCGTCTATCCTGTAATAGGCTTTCTTACATAAAAAATGTTTAATATAAGATTTGAATTGCCTCTGTCAGATTTAATGCAGATTCAGGCAGTTTATTATAAAATCTTATGCAATTACCATAGAATGAATTACTGATTTTGTGCAGACGGCATTTAGGTAAAATAAGCTTATTTAGATATATTGCGTAAGTTTCTACTTGTCCAGTCTTTGAGTTTTTTAAAACTCTCTAAGTTCTTCCGTGTATACATAATATTTTCATAAATGTATTGTGAAGTATTATTAGATTTATAATGTATACAAAACTTTAATATTCAGAATCAATATATAATCAAAATAAATAGATAACTATAAATAGTTTTTGATTCTATGAAGTCTATAATTCAAAACAAGCATGCATCTATTACTCAATCGATTGAAATATGTTTACTGTGTCAAGTGGATTAACGGCACCTGAGTATGTCAGTTGAGCCTGTAAGAGAAAGAATTAATCTTAAGTCTACGAGCGTCATTTGTATAATGGCACCGCGAATTAAGGCAACAACCTTAGATTAACAATAGTAACAAACAAACAGAAGGTAACAGAACGAAGACAAACATTCGTGGCTCTTTCAAAAGCGTACAATAGTCATCATCAATTACAGGCAATAGATCGCCCAACATCATTTGTCCGTCCGTCCGTTACTCGACTGGGGCATTCCCACGGCTCGGGACGATCGTGTTTGTTGTCGGAATATGTCCAACGAGAAATAGTAATAGAAAATTGTTTCTGATTGCTTCGCTCTCTACTTTAGTCGCCTCCCTGAGATCCGCGTTCTCGTTTTTATTGTCTGCAAGATCATAATTCTAATGCAGCTTATTTATATATCTGATTGTACTTATTTTATCACTATTTATCGACTAATTTAGCCATCTAATAACGTAATATAAACATAGATTACAGCTTATTAGCAGACTAGAAGTAATAGATGAATATTTTTTGAAACATAATACAGAATAATACAAATATACTTATTCATACATACAAATAAGTATATATTTTCTATTGTTCGCAAATGGTATCTGTTGTATTATAAGGTGAGGTACAAATATCATTTTAACCTAGGCAGACTTTGTATAAAGTCGTTTGCTTGATTATTCACCTATTTCAACTACTTTGCAGCTAGCTGTGTATGATGTGTTTGATATATTCGTTCGAAAGACAGAATATCACAGGTTAGGAAAACATGTTATTTCTTAGGAAGGCATCGCATGAGTCGCACCTCACATGATATCCATGGTTCTTGCTATTCATGTATATAGGCAATGATTACCACTAACCATCACCGTAAAATTGCTTGCTGTTATCTACAAGTTACTTAAAAAATATGACACCTTTTCTTAACTTAGCTACTACTACTACTACTACTACTGCTACTACTACTACTACTATGTACAGTACTATTTTTTACCAAACTTATCATTATTATTTATGTATCCTTAAGCTAGCAACGTAAAGATAAATAGGTTGATATACCTACTTGTACTGCAGATATACGAATTTAATTCCAGGTTTATAATTATGCACAGCGATTCAAACCGTTGTTATCCCGATGTTATCATGAATAACGCTGAAGAGAAATTGCTCAGATCAAAAGATAATCTCGCCGGAACCAAAATTGATCATTGATAGGAGGCGCGCGCGTCCTGCACTCCTGCTGCCTGCCACGGTTGCCACCAACCCACGCTGAGCGCAAACACTGAAATCTCTTTTTAATATTAATAACTTGTGTGTTTGAAAATTGCCAATTTATTTTAATATCACTTTATTTTGTAGCGAATAATGTTTCTAATTCAATTGCACAAAAATGAAGATTAAAGATCAGGTTTGTATTACCACTGTTTGTGTAGCTTTCGCATTCGGAAATTTGTGTACATACAATATGTTATATTACAGTATGTACATACAATATGTTATATACCTACGTACACCGTCACAAGTTCAAATGTCAAATGCTTCAATGGGTGATTGTTCAGTTGCCTATAAATAATATGTGAGGGTTCAAAGCACTAGCGCATTACCTACACATTATTAGCACTGGTTTTAGGTCACTTCACAGTACAGCCTCATTCGATCTCTCGGTCAATAAATATCAGATTAAAGTGCCGCTATTGTAGCCTTCACGCACAAACTAGTACCGTGGCTTTCAATAACGGTTCGCACTATGCAGATTATCATTGGGGCGATAACCACGACGTGAAAGCGATAGCGGCGACACGATGCAATGGACCGGGTGGCGGGCGCTGTCCTGTCGCAGCCACAAGTGTCTCACGCATGATGACGACGTGCGACGTGACGCAGACCGAGCCGACGCTATGAGAGCTGCGTGACAAGGCATATGGAGCCCGAATCGCTCAATAGTACGATCGCTTTTAATAACTTACATTTTGCAGTGTCTCCTGTATCTCGAGACGCGTGGTTGCTGTTTGTGTTCACTTCAATTAATGCGACACTTACAACATAAGTACCTAAACTTATTTAGATTAACGTGTAAATATAATAGGAACGCAGCAATTTTCTCTTAGCTTGGAATTTCTAAATATTATCAGTGTCATGAATTGGGTTTTTTATGTTACTGAAATGGTAAACAAGCTCACTACCCACCTGATAGGAAGGTACTTACCTAAGTGAGCAACCCTTAAGCTTATGTATAATCACTGACTCATCCTTATCATCGGAGGGCCTGTGATCCTCTGGAGAAGTGCTTTTCTGCAGGACTGAGATGTTATCCCGTAAAGTTTGTAATTTCACTGCCACACATGTTACAAGCTTCACCTACAACCTTCTGCTTGGCTATAGTTTATTTTATGTTACGTTATAATTTATTTAACTATGTTTACTGAAACTGGTATAAGTTTCTTATGTAAAAGTTTTTATATACTAGCATATAGATATTCCATAGAAGTTCGTAAAACATATGCTAGCCACGAAAATGTAACAAGCGCAGGTTAAACTTACATTCCGAGCTTAGAAGTACAAGATTAGCTCATATTTCACATAAAGTACCTGGCTATATCACGAGCATTACAGCGTAGTATGTTTAGTGTGTTGTTAGTAATAGGAATTAGTGATCGCATTGTCAGGTCGTCCTTTATCGGTTAGGCTTAAGAACCATCGTGGTTTATTGCTAGTAAATACGACATGATGAGCTAACTGATCAAACTTTATGCTCCTCATATTATCTTTCACTGGTACACCGTCAGCAAACACCATCAGCGCAGGCGAGTGACGCGAGTGACCATTCCATTATCATTCGTTAAAAAAATAGAAAAAATATAAATAGGTTAATAAAGAAATACGTAACAATATTATGTAAAACTGTAAACTTGATTTTTAAATTATTATTATTATTGTCATTTATAGATATCAAATTGAAATTTACCTCTCATACAACTTTACTTAATTATTTACTTAGTTACATTATCGGAATGATGAAAGCTAAGTAGACACGTGAATCTGATGAAAGTGCCAATTATTATAGAGGTTCATATTGACATTTAACCTAGAACTTGTCATTAGACCGATGTTAAATGGGTGCAAATGAGATTCATTGAATACAACAAGAGCTGTATATACCTATGTTGAAATGTGTCTATTTCTAAAACATTTGGCATATCTTATAGCTGTCTTAGTGTAGTCGACTGCAATCAAGCAATTGTATTCATGAATCAGAATACTTGTGTCATTGACAGAGATAGTAGATAGGTATGTTTTTTGGTGTAAATACAGACACTCGTTATTTAATTCCTAGATGTATAAATATTATATTTAGATAGGTATCTAATGCTGGTATTTAATAATAATAATAATAATCTCAGGACAATTCACACAGCGCCATCTAGACCCAAGTTAAGCTAGCTAAAGCTTGTGTTATGGGTACTAGACAACTGATACAAATACATAGATATTTTTTTTTCGTAAATGCATACATATTATACATACCCAGACCGATACAAACAATCATACTCATGAATACAAATGTTTGTGCCGTGCGAGGAATCGAACTCGCGACCATCGGACGTAAAGCGGTGTGCTAGACCGCTAGACCACCGAGGTCGTCGAGGTATTTGTTTTATTAAACAAACATAAATAAATCTCAGTTGTTAATTCCTGTCATAGGCAGCAATACTATATCCATACTAATACAATTAATTCTATTATTACATCTTTATTACTTTTTAGGTAAACAGCTAAACGGATCTTAATTTAATTTAATATGAATATTAATTAATATGCAGACAGATTGTATCATGAGTACGCACATAGGTTATCGTATATCTTAAAAAAAAGATGAAAACACAGGCAACAGTTAGTACGCATATTTGATAAAACAAATACAATCGATTTGAAAACCTCGTCCTTTATGTACTTGGTTAAAACTATAAAACTTTCAAAATTTCAGTTCCTTTTACTGATTGAGTAGGTTACAGTAAGCGCAACGAGATATCTCTATCATATTCATTCTCAAAAGATCAAAGGTGAGTATTGCTATGTGTTTACGTCAGTCAACTATAATCTTGAGATATCTATACGTAAAAATTTAGTGAATGACCCAACGTGTCAAGGTATTGCTATATCCCCAATAACCGTCTATGTCCAAGTAGCACTCAATTAAATAGGCAAGGTCGCTTTACTGTCAAATGTTTAGAAAGCTTTCATGCTATTCGCTTATTGCAAGGTGCTTTATTAGGTCCTATTGTGTTTTATCTCAAATAATCCAGATGTAAACATTGAAGTAGTATGATGAAATTGATAAATAGCGATGCTGAATTGCTGACAGAAATTTGCGACACGTTCGTTAGGTAGATGTCTACTACATCATGCGTGGAATTCTACAATATTAAGGTTTAAGAAAAATATTATAACATGTACACATTTTAAATAAATGATAGATTATTTTAAATTAGGTAATGATACCTATATATATATATGTAACAATTTACTGAACATAGAAATATATCGAAAATATTTATCTTATATTTTTTATTATATCTACTTATTAATTTTATGATGGTATGTTTTTTAAAACCTTTTATGAAATACATCTTTCAACTATTTAATATGTATCTTATTGATATTTGTTATAATATATATATAACTGTTTAATTTAAATTGTTGGACTTGGTTCCATGACTACTTAATACTAAGTAGGTACTTAATTACACATGCAGAATTGCTCTAACATAATTAATGAAAAGAGTTCTACTATTATTTATTTATTTAATGCACACAGTATCTACAAAAGTAACAGTACATTTGGAGGACTTAACACCATGCGGTATTTTCTACCAGTCAACCATAGGTAGTACAGAGAAAAAAATATGTAAACATAAAAGCCATATTATTATTATCATCACTAAGAGAAAAAAATCTTAGTATTCCATGGTATTACCGTCAAGAGCCGGGTCCATCGTGTGGCGGAGAAAGAAACTCTGAGCAGTTCACGGGACTTGTGCCCCGGGTGTAGATTTAAGGGGCTCCAGCTAACGTACGTCAACACTTACCTTTACTTCTCTCGTTGCCCAGCCAAAGCTGGAAAAAGCTTGCTGGAGCAGCTTTAGATACATGATATAATATAACACTTATGGCAGTTCTAGACAGGCAAAAACTTTTAGAAAATTGTAGATATATTCCAAGTTGTAAATCGTATGTTAGGATTTATTTGGTAAGCGCTATGGTACGGTATGGTAAAGTAAGTATATTACTATAATATATTTGTATGGAGGTACGCTGGATGAATGACGTTCCGGGTTCGATGTTTTCAGAGTAGGAATAGATAGATATTAACTAGATCGTGTAAAACTAAGGTGTCTAGGTACGAATTGTATTTAATACCAATTTTTATATAAGTAGGTACCTACCTAAGTATTAATCAACATAGAAAAACTAATAACTTTTGGGTAGGTAAGAATATTTAAGAGAGTTATATTAGTAAACAAAATATGAGGCCTGACACTTCTCACTTTCAATGATACTTAAGCTTTTATCCACGTGCGACTAACTATTGTGATGGCTCTAAGTGTTCCTTCTTTTATCGCTTTTAAGTGTTATTCTTTGCTCAAGTAAGTATTGTTGCTACAAAATATATTTAAAATGACATTTAATACTTACCTATAAGTAACTTGCACGGTACGGTTATTATTTATTGATATCAATATGTGCCTACTTATGTGACTTATTGTTCATTGTCAGGTGTTATCGGTTTTAGTGTCTCGATCGAACTTTGTTTGGAACTTTCTCTTGACTTCATGATTCATTGGGTTTTTAATTTAATCCTGCCATTATGTAGCATGCGATATAAATAGGCACAGGTATATAGTACGTACACAATAGCTTAGTATATATATTTAGATATTCATATATTTTATTGTAATATAATATAACTATTATATATAATTTATATAATATAACTTGCAGTTAGTAGTTCCGGTCAGCTACTTATAATATAATATGTTATAAGTAGCTGACCGGAACTACTAACTGCAAGTTTTTCTTTGTTTCTATGATTTTAAGAATAGAAGGCAGGCAACTTTAAATGCACATTGTTTGCTATTAGTGTAGGTACATACTTTATCCAATCAACCGCTACGCTTATTTGAATTCTTGGTTAATTGTGTAGTAAGACTGTCCTAGCATTTTTTCATTCATTACGAATGCCATACAAGCCTTTATCTACAATTAGTACGCACTAGTTAAAAGCCATATTTCGTTATCATAAACAGGAATGAAAATTTCTATAGGTTTACATTAATAGACTATTACAAATGGTACAATTATTTTAACTATTTAATGTAGTTATCTGTACATATATATATATATATATATATATATATATATATATATATACATATAAGTAAAATTGGAGTGTCTGTTTGTAACATTGAAATAACCCTTTTTTACTACCTGCTTATTAATATAAATACGGTACATACACCAAAATAACATTTTTTACAATTTTTATCTGCCTGTCTGTTTGTTCCGGGTAATCTCTGAAAAAGCTGAACCCATTTTAACAGGACTTTTTTTGCCAGGTAGCTAATGTAATAACGAGTAACTTAGGCTACTTTTATTTTAGAAAAAATATTTTATTTTAGAAAAATTTGGTTAATTTCACGCGGACGACGTCGCGGGACAGCTAGTTACCAATAAAGCGTATATAGTGTATATAATTTCAAAATATAAGTTTTTTGAGTATTTTCTATTCTATTCTCTTCTAATAAAAATATTATTGTTATACATAAAATACATGTATGTTGATTACCGTCATTAAAACCATACTTTATAGAGATTAATTTTATTACATACACAATTATGTATGATGTAAGGAAGATAGCGGTGTGTGGTGTCGAACACGTCCGATGCACAAGATAAGACGGGAGTCAACGCGTGTCCTGCGAAGCCCCTAATGGACGAGATGGCCGCAGGCGCAACGTGGCTTACAGTTTAAATTGAACGTCTGGCTATCGATTTGCATAAATCACATCGTTACTATTTTCAATTATTTGACTGACTGGAATTATCATTTCATTTTGTGGTGTATATGAATTGTTGCTATCTACTTTCATCAAAAATGTAATTAATAATCATTGCAAAATTTAGAAAGTCTAAGAACAAATAAATATTGATAGGTAGGTAGATCCGATGAAAATGACCAATGCTCATATTATTAATTTTCAGTTCTGTGAATTGGGGTAGGTAACAACTATGTCTAACAGCCGATGTCGTTTATTTATAAATCAATTGCCAATATCATAAAATTTTATACGTTTGTTATAGAATTAAATGCAATTCATAAATACACAATTAAATTTTTCGACAATAAGCGACAACTTACTCCGTGAGAATTTACAATATTTGAAGCTTTACGATATTTTTATATATTAGGACAATTCACATCGCCATCTAATAGCAGAGCTTGTGTTATGAGTACTAAACTACTGTACTATACCTAAATACATAGATTTTTTTAGTACTTAGTAGGTACTACTAGTTTTTTAGTAAATACGTACATAATATATACATATGTAGTAAACATCCAGACTGATTCAAACAATCATAGTCTTGAATACAAATGTTTGTAACGTGCGAGAAATCGAACCTGCGATTATTGAAAGCAAAGCGGTGTGCTAAAACACCGAGGTCGTCAGATCAATTCGTATTACCTGAGGATCTTCGATAGCATATCACCACAACTCGGAATTTATCGGCAAAACAACATGCAACAAAACTTTTTAGCAAGATACAAGCGAGTGAGGCAAAAGTACTTAACGCTGCAGTCAAGTTTGTGCAAAGATCTCTCATGAATAAAATTGAATAATTTTTCATCACTGTCTTGATACGTAAAAATATAAATTTTTCTTACATTAAGTAATACCTAAATCAGAATTCATATTTTTAACATGTATGGTATGAGTAAGAGTAAAGGGAAAGTTGATGATGTGTAAGATTTTTTATTGTGTTCATTCATTTATTATACGATGTTCGACATTCATAAATAACGATCATATATTTGACAATATTCAACACAACCAACATATTTTGAGTAATTATTACTTTCAATTACCTTGATGCGGACTTTTCATATTGCTAAAAGTCAGTTATCTTTTAATATCTTACTGAGATTAATGAAACAAGCTTTTGACATTGTAGTATTTTTTAAAGTAGGTAGGTACGTACGGTAAATGATTGTTTATCGTATTATATAATGTTTAATTTCCAGCGTAATTCTTAAAACATAAATATATAAATATTCATATTTATATCTATAACTGCCTATATACAATTAATTGAAACATTATTAATTAATTTCTTTAAGAAAAACTGAAACAAGATTTGATTGGTTTCAAGATAATTTCAGTCCGCCTGTATACGATTTTCTACATGCAAACGATATCTATCTGAGATACGGAAATTAATAATATTTTTATTTGTATTTTGTACAATATTGCTGGATGCTTCAAATAATTATAAACAAAGCAGGTATCCATTAATCATTTTAGAAACGTATTTTGAAGCACATTAATATAAAAGGGTTAATGTTTAAAAAATAATATTAAAGGTTTTAAATATATACCTATTTAGTAGTACACTGTGTTTTCTCTATTCAAAATTTATTGTATATTTCATGATGTGTTTTATACGTAAGTAACTCCCCGTGATTCGTCTGCTTTGTTTGTTTTATTTTTAAATTTTAGTCTATGTTCGTCTTCATAATACAATTTATATTTACGTAAAATTCTATTAGCATACGTTGAGTCGTTTAGACGTGAAAAGTTAACAAATAAAAAGATAGACGTACGGATAGGCAGACATAGGTACACACTTTCGCATTCATAATATCACAGATAATATAATATTACATATATTAAAAAATATGGATAGTTGGTGAATATTCTTGAAGTTGAAGAATCTTACTGATATTATAAACGCGGAAGTTTCTGGTTATGGATGGATGGATGTTTGTTACTCTTTCACGCAAAAATCAGAATGGATTTTAATGACACTTTTATTACAAATTAGTATAACGTATATGCTACAAATTTGATACGGGTGAAACCGCGGGCACAGTTAGTTATCCATATAACGGTATTCAAGCGGGTTGGTATACAAAGATATTTCATCAATTTCTAATTTCATAAATGATGTGTGTGAATCGACGATGACACTAATGCAGTGGATTGGGGTAGAGGCGGCGAACAATGGCCCGACCACGAGTATAATGCCCGTGCTCTCGCCGAAGCGACGGCGACGCGACCACGCCTGCCGCTTTCCGCGAACAACTTGACGTCTCTGATAAACGTATGCCTTATTTAAATATTTATGAATGCGACCCATTCGGTACCTCGTCATTGAATGATAACATAATTAAGACACAGCCAACGGATAGGTATTATTAAGCGTGGGGTTCAGATGACGTTTTCTAAGATGACGAAGCTTCATTAGTAATAATTCGTTATCATGTTTTATTTATTATATGGCTGATAATTTATTATAAAGAAACACTTTATAAACAATCTGGAAATAGATAGAGGTTTGTTTCAAAGTGTTTCAAAATTACAAACGAAAAATAACAGTAGATATCGTATTCTATTGAATAAAGAAATTGGTAATATCTATATGAGATATAGGCAGTCAGTACTTTACAAATATTAATTTATGAAGAAAATATAAATACTATTTGCATATCAAATGAAAAATAGTTATTACTTCCTCTTTTACATACTAAATATAATACATACAAAATTTTTACCCTTCATCCCTTTATTTAATCAATAGGAAGTTTTAATAATGCTAGTCATTTTTTTAATATACTTAGTTTGGTTTACAACTTGAATCATAACAAAATTTGTACCAATATAACTCAGAATAATAGTATTTATTTGTTGAATAAAGAATAATGATAATTGGTCTAGTGTCATCGACAATTATTGAATTAGGAATGCCATTTAGGTAATCTGTTAAAAAATTGTATAGAACTGATTTAAGATTAGTAATAGTTCCCTCTACACTAGCCCTCCTCTTTGATGGAAAAAGGTAATCTGTTGAAATACCGACACTAATTATACTCGATTATAACTTGAGTTCAACAAATTCATAATCGCGTAAGAATCATAATTGTATACTATTTTGTATTCATAAACAAATAAGCAAAGCCAAGAAAATACTTAAACTGAAAATAAAATAGGAAAACTGGTTTTAAAAGTTCTTTAGTAAATGTACAGCTTTTATGATTCACTTAATTATAGGCGGGCACGCGACCATGCGGAGCTCGGTGCTGCTGCGTTAGGCATCGCGCGCTCAATATGATACGATGGTCTATCTCCTTTTATTTTTAAAAATTATATTCTACTTCGTACGGGTGTTTCAAATATCTATAAGAAATATTATAAGAAGACAATCTTAAACACACACAATTTATACTCGTAAACTTTCCTTAGAAATCACTTTGTTAATATATGAAAATCGCGTGAAAAATTATTCAGTACCTAGTTTTTGAGGTTTTCGTGAACACACAAACAGACACCTTACTTTAGGGGTACTTTGTTTTAGAATATGCACTAAGTATTTTTGAAACCCCAGGTTCTCCTCTCCCAACAAATTCTTTGGTTAGATTGGACCCATTTTTATCACCAAATAATTACGAGACCAGAATACACATAAATTGTTTAATTATATACAGTGGTTTCTTCACCATATATTTTATAAAATACTGACCGCGTTATTTTGCACAAATCTGTAGGTACTTTTTAGGACAATATAGTAAAATACATAAAATTTATTGTATACATCTACAAAAACGTGGTAAACCCATTTTACCTTTCCTACAACTCTGAAATGGGACTTAACTGCATATCACTTAAGAAGATATGTAGGTAAACTTTGTAATATGAAAAGATCATTCTGTAATGTGATAAGAGTACATTGAGTTTATTCAGATTCAATAAAATTTTAATGTAAGTAGTACTTATTCTTTTTTAAGGCTTAGTACATTCATAAATTAAAATATAACTTCGCAAGATTCTAAAAATGCCTTATTATTTCTTACCTAAAATATACACACGAATAAAATGTATTTTTATTAAATTAATTTTTATTTAATAAAATGTATATTACCTACTGCTCGTGCCCATCACTATTTCTTTACCCAGAGACTTGCCACATTCTCTTAAAATTGTGTATCATTAGCGTTACTGGAAAATTAACTTAGAAACATGCGATACAACCAGGAGCGCGGCTCCAGGAGACAGCAATTAAAGCAATCATAATTCTTAAACAAAACATTCTACTTAAGGTTAAATACTCCTCTTAAAAGGCGACGACGTTTCCGTAAATATTACGGGTAAAGTGCCTTTTATGCGGTGGCATTTAAAATATATTATAGTAATTTGAAGGTGAGATATTATCATGTATGTTGTGCTAAATAAGTACCATGCGCAGAGTTAGAGGTAAGGTTAATTGACATAGAGACAATAAGATTATTAAGGATTGAAATTCTGAAATTCACTAATAGTTTCCAGAAGATGCGCTGTGTACACTGTATTACTGGATATATACATATACATATATATGTATATGTATATGCGGCTAATAAACTTTTACTTAAGTAGTAAACAAGAATTGGAAATTAATTTGGTTTTTTGTTTATAGAAGAATATTAGTACTTCCTCGCAGTTAAAATTTCGGAAATACGTATTTCTCGCAAATTTTTCGTTTTACTTATCTTCACATTAGCAATATTATCTATTTATAATGAAGTAGCTTTGAAATTTTCATATGTTTTGATCGATATAATCTACAATATAAATTTAACATACTATATATACCAAAAAATGTAATAGCTACGGGGTAGATACATAGCTTCAAATACTAATGTCATGGGATATTATATTTTTTCCTCGAAATATGAACAAATAGGTACCATACTAGTTATAGCACAACAAATACGAATGCGTGTTTAATGTACCTGTTTATAGTTGGATGTATGATGATTTAAATTTCAGTTATGGTAACAGTACACCGGCCATTGTTTGTTAGACATCTCTAAATATGGTATGCACACCTGTTAATGTAATCCTATATTATTTTAACTTAGCCAATTTCATCCAATTATGTCCCTGATTCCGAAATATTAGACTATGTTCTGTTATAGTTCTAGAAAGTTATAGTTCGACGAATATTAAAATAGAAAGGCAAAAGTAACATCGAGTCGGCATGAATCGTACATCTTGCTTACAAAATAGAATCAAAATCTTTAGTGTTCCGCAAATGGAGCTGGACACTTGTACCGGTGCCTTAAATTGGATGTGCGTGAGAAGTAATATACGTATCTGTTGTGTATTGTAGAGATGTTGATTTGGGTGCCGTTACGTTATGTGCAACTAGATACTATTGGCGTAGTGGTGGTGATAGTACTCATATGCCCGGGTTGGCGGCGGCCGAGGTGCGACAAGGGCGTGCGACGTGCGACGGACCGTTCCAATTTACGGGTCACGAGCAGACCACTCGAGCCGACCTATCTGCCTTACCTCCATAATTGAATCCAATGGCGTGGGAGACTCAACGCTATATTATATATTCCATATCTGGCCACTGTTAATCATTGTTGATAATTTAATATGGCTATCATAATGGAAATTAAGTAACAAAAAGAGTTATTCATTATTTTTAATTTAGTAAATGACATTCCCATTTATTTTAATTTAGGGTGCAGTTAGTACCTATAGTATTATAGTGTTTTTGGATGCTATGCAAGTATCGAAATTGTTGAAGGAGCGCTTCAGAGGAATGTGACTAATTTCACTGCCACATCTTACTAATATTGTAAACGAGGAAGTTTGTGAGTATGGATGGATGTTTGTTACTCTTTCACGCAAAAACTACTGAACGGATTTGGATGAAACTTTACAGTAATATAGCTTACACATCAGAATAACACGTAGGCTATAAATTTCACGCGGGTGTAACCATGGACAAAGCTAGTTTAATATATAGTAATGATCGATACAGTTTTGGTAACAGTAAAAGTGAAAAGTAAGTTTCGGCAACTGCAGAATAATTTAGAATATAAAATGCCTAGTGTACATGTAGTTAGATCTGTTTGTTTCTAGTCACCAATGCGAACATTGAAATCTTACCAAACACCAAATAGGTAGATTTACCTTACACAGTTCGTAAGCCTTTTTTGATAGTGCGTCGGCGTTGACGGCGCCGGTGCGGCGCAGGTGCGCTCGATTGTCGCGGATCGGTCTGATAACTCTATACCATTACACTTAAGTAACTACGTTTAAACTGCGAACACTTGTGTTCTAAGCTATTGCAATTGATTACTCTTAAATTATCACAGCAATTTATCAATAAATGTTCTAATGTTCAGCACTTATCAGCAGGCTTCTATGAATTTACAACCTATGTGCATTTTATACCAACCTAATATCAGCATAAAAAAATTGTGTTTTGCTATTTATCAGTATAACATTGTAATGAATATTGAACGTGTTGAAATAGAAAAGTATAAACATTAATAATAATCTGTAGAGTTTTCTATTTAATATATTCTCTATTTAACATTTGTATTAATAAAGGTACAAATATTAAATACAAAATTTATTATGGATGTTCTTAATGAAAGGTTCTTTCAGTAGTTTCACATAAACTAACCCATCAGTGTTATTTTTTTATTAAGTATCGCCACATTTATTATTATGGACTATCTAGGTAGACGTATTAATTTTATTATTAAAATATATATTTGTTATTATTTTAGTGCAAAAAATACAGAGGTGCGATCTTCCATAACATAGAGATCGTTGCGATTTACAGTTATATGTTGTCGGCAGTCGGCACTGCTAGGAATCAGGAGCGCATGTCCATCGTAGTCCTAAAGAGTATTTTACCTTAATTGCATAGAAGCAGCTATTGCTCCAAATTTAGACAAAACTCGCAACCATGTATGCCGCTAAGGAGAGCGCATTATAAGGCGCATAAACCGCGGTACGGCCGCCGCTCCAAAGGTTAAGGGCACAAGAGACCACGTGGGAGGTGCCAGTTTAAGAAACCTGAGATCCTGTCTTGTTCACAAATGGCGTCCATTTCCACTGCAACTTTGTTCTGTTCTATAGCACATTAAGCAGGTCCTTTAGTTTACTTTATGTAAATACAATATACCTAAAAATGCAATATATAGACGCCTACGTATCGTCTATCTTAACATTTCATATTTTGTTTAAAATAAGGTTTGTTATTCTTGCATGATCAAATTTTATATTGAGTGTTCGTAACATGTCTTAAAAAGGCTGACCAAGATGTAAGTTTCCAAAAAGATACTACAACAACGATGTATAACGGCTTGCTTTGGTGTAATCTATAGGTAATTCATGATGTGATTGAATTTGAATTTAATTCATAACTATAGATACGTACACTAGTACAGCATTTTTATTAAAGCATTTCTAACCTCAAGTATTACTATGAACAAGAAATTAACAGTTATTATTTCTGTGAAAGATACAATGAATAATTTCCAATGATAATATATACTCGTATTATGACAATATTCAGAATAATGGTAAAAATAAAAACTAGCAGTGTTCCGTAATATCTTAGTAAAAGACAGTTTAATATATATCATGCCATCTTTAGTAAAAATACTGAATTAAGACTAGTATGTTTTAAACATCCGAATAATTCCAAAATTTTCCATTCGAATAAATGGTAAACAATGCTACGATAAATCTAAGACAACATACACACATTTAAATATCATAAGAGAGGATGTTTTATATGGCAACAAGCAAGTGTTGCACGTTTCGGCACGGCGAGGATAGTCCATTACACGTGAGTGCGCAAGCGCAGTCGTGCACACGAGCTGGTTCATTATCGCACTTGATGCATTTGCTATAGCTGCCGCAGCCCGCCCGCAGCTAATGTTTGCATTGATTGTGTTGTAAGTTTATTGTGTAAATGAGATCTAATACATATTTTTATTTAAATTACATCATTTCATAGATCAGTTTTCATCGATAGTAAGAGGAGATATAATCATAACAATTTATGACGTATGTTTGTTTACTGAATGATAAAAATATTTTCGAATAACGTCGTTTCCTTAGTTAATAATTCATGATATTATAGGTGAAGCAAACAACTGTAGCTAACTTACATATTGTTTTGAAACGACAGGTTAAACAAACTTACATAATACTCGTAAATCTTACATAATAGTTTAAACAGATATGTGCAAAATATTTATATACAATAGTTTTCAGAGTCTTCAGAACAGACTGGCTAAAGGAGATTATTTTTATTTTGACAGGTTATGCTATAGCCTAGATACAGGTTTCAGTCTATAAAGAAAGATAAAAAAATACTATTACCATGGCAGCCAAGAAAGATAATTTCTACTCATGCAATGGATTGATCTATTTTGTTTCCTTAGTTGATGCTTCCTACATATCTATACCTATACAATTTGAAAAGAAGTCGTTGAAACTGTATGGTGTAGTTGTGTATTCTTATTCTGTCAAATTCAAATTTTAGAGTATCTAAAATTGAATTATCAGTCTTAGAATATCATGCAAAATACACCATATACATTCCGAATAACATATAAATGTATGTTGTTTCAAGCTTTCATAATTTACTCTATTTTCCCTCACTTTGTGGTGCTGTATCACCTTACCATCAGACAGATGTGATTTGTGTTTGTTTGGAATATTTTCTATCATAAGCGTTTATGTATTTATAAAAAAGTGTTATATAATAAAATAATAAGGTCCATAAGTTGTGTTTTAAGTACAAATAGTACATATTCTATAATAGAATATTTACCAAGTTGAAGAAAAATACATATAGTATATATAGTAAAACGGGGTGTTTTACTTAGTTTAGCTTCTAACTTGAAGCTGACTTTGAAGCCTATATGCTGACCAATATTTAACAATATATTCTGTAAGAAACTCATCTTAATTTCTCTATCTCATTTTACGCTAAACATGAATAGACTAACAGGCAGAGAGACAGTTTTAGACTCATCATGATTTAATTCAATAATTATAAAGATAAAAACAGTTGCATAGTTTCGAGTGTTTGCTATTATAATACAGGTATAATATGAGATACATCTACACATTAACATTAAGTTGTTAATTTTGGTTTATTGTTTATTTTGAATTTTTTAATATATTAAAGATTTATTTATTTTATTATTTTACCTCACCTTAGACTTATGTTTAACAATAATACGTTTTGTGTACAAATATAAATAACGATGATTTTTGAATGGTAATCTTATGTTTTTCAGGTTCATACTATTATTTTAACAGGGCATTGTAAGAAGGTCCTCCTGATTTCCATTGCTAAGTTTGACCCATGTTAATAGAGGAGGAAAACTGTTGCTTAAAAATAAGCGTAACTATGTATGCGTATCATAAACAATATAACGCAATGTCATATTCTATTATTCTTTCAAAATGAGCCTCTTTTTTGACGTCTTTGGTCTTGGTGGTTCAGCAATTTAACTTCATATTTCGACGGTCACAAGTTCGATACCTAATGTATGTATATATAAATTATCTGGTTATTTATATGGGTTGTACTTTGTATTTATAAAAAAAAAATATTTTAACCAAGTTTTGGATAGCAAGTTATTGCTAACATCATTACAAACTGAGTTAACATTTATACATATATATAATACATGAATGAAAAACCTTTGTATGAATAAATATCTAGCCAGTAAAAAAAAAACTATACAGAGACCAGTACTCACTTTAATTTTGGCACTTTAACTCCATCTTAGTTAAAGAAAAGAAAATTTCTGTCGTTAACAGCATCGTTGTCGTTATTAGCAAGCCGAGCCGATTTGATTAAAGTGGATATTACTAAAATGTCTTTACCTATACTGCCCATATGCTATATATACACACATACATATACTATCATGTGCTCCAATCTGATAAATAAATGGGTAGGTGCCTGGTATAATGTCGCCGTGAACAAATCCTTGGCAAGCGATTCAGCGGATCTTAATTCCGATCGGTGATTTACAGCTTGTTAATAATACCACAAGTATAAACCGCACAACCATAAATCAAGAGCTGAACCGTAGCTTAAACGAAAATATTGATTGTAATGCCCCGGTTTACGTGGTTTACAGTTTATATGTAACAGATTTTTGCTTCATATAGGAAAGGTTACGAAGTAACTGTACAGTGAATTCATCTTCTCAATTATTATTTTTTAATTTACAAGACATTTTAGAATGCCTCTGGTGCTATTCTTGTATTTAGAGTGATATTCTGTCCATACGATAGGTTCGCTGTTGGTTTGGTAGCTATTCTAGTATATTAAACAAAATAGTGACCAGTCCTGGCTACGTATAAGACGTACAACGTATTGTATTATGTAATAACCACATAAAGACTCCGAAAAATATATGTAAATAAAAAAAAATCATAACTAACTAAAACAGCGACTGCTTTAGATATGCAGAAACTAGAAAGTCCTATTCCTGCGGTAATATAGGTACGTGTTATGACGAAATTGTTTCTTTGTACGATACGCGTTATACATGCATTTTTAACATGATCGTTAAAGTGGTTTCTCCGAGAGACAACAAATTGATTATTGTTTGATGCGTTAGGCAGGTTCCGTATGCGGTAGTCATTACCACTGTGACAGATGGCGGTAATAAATACAATTTTAACACGGTTATGAGCGAAGAACTACACTTGAGATGCGATATCCAACTCGTACATAATTAGTGGCAGGTGTAATTTGTGTGTGATGGGCGTTCTGCCTTATTGGTGTTTCTAATTACTGAAGTTAATTTAACCGCTTCATATCGTATTTATCGCGCCAAGTCGAGATATTTAATCGCTTTGTTTGAACCGGTATAATATGTGGTTTAGTATTTGTAGATATTATTGCTTATATAGGAAATGTTATGTAATTAATACAATTATAATATTCCCAAGATATTCATATATCATATATGACATGATATTCTATCCATTTACTATTGGGCCGTTAACATGTTTACCATTCCAATAAAATAATGCATAGGTCAGTGTACAGACAATTTAGGAGCCGAATTTATATTTCTAAAAGTGACTAGCCGTTATCCGCGACTTCGTCTGCACAAACTTTCACACCCTATTTTACTGCCTTCTAGATTATTTTTTGAGATAAAAAGTAGCGTGTTCATTGTCATAATACCATTAATCTTCAAATAAATTCAATTAAGATCCGTTATTTTTTTAGTACCGAAAAGGTAAGAAAGCAGAGATATTACGACACAGAAGAAGTGAGAAGAAGACATACTTTCGCATTTATAAAAGTAGTATAAATTATGTATTTGTGTATTAAATGCAATAGTTGCAGACTGCATATGTTTTGATGACATTATTATGTTTAATGTAATAACGGAATGTGCTATAGCATAATGCAAGGAGCTGTAATGAACCTGTTAGGTCTAAACTCGAGATTATATGAACGTCGTTTGTCACTGCTCCGGAGTGTCCGGAGGTGGAACAATGAGATCGGAGCGAGCAGTAGATGCGCGCTGTACGGTGCGCGATGGTGTGCCTACAGTGCGATCGCGCTGTTCCGAACAGGGTTGCCAAAGTTGCAACATTTAGGAAGAATTCGAAAATCTTTTATATTGGTTCTATAACCTAGTAGATCATAATATTTTGACCGAATACCGTAGGAGTAACGAATACGTAAAAGTCGTACACGCTTGTACATGAATGAAAATGTACTCGTATGGAAGAAGTTCAAAAATCTTTTACCTGTATTAGGATTTTTGTATGGTTGGCATCCCTGGTGCCGAGGTGAGCTCTGGGGTCACTGCTCTGACCTGCGCGTGGGCGCGCCCGTTTCCGCCCGCGAAACCGAATCATTGTACCCCACACTTCTAATCTTTGACGATATGGCACTTATATGAACGCCAGAGATTCACAAAACACCTGTTTCGAATCCTATAAGAGCTAGTGGTAAATGTCACTAGCAAAACATTAACAGTACCTACCTACTACACAGTCAAATTTCATCTTTGTATGTATAATATTTTTGCATTATCAGGAAAATTAAATATATTTGAACAATCTACACACGATTTAATTTGCAAAACAACGTTTGCCGGGACAGCTAGTAAAATATAATTGCGTTTTGGTTCAGGTATTTAGTATAGTGTATTGGTATATTTTTTCCGTAACTTTAGGAAAAGGATGTTTTTTAAAATAATACATAATTTTGCAATTAAATTTACTTGTCGTCAATTATTTGATTTGCATATGTAACGTACTATACAATTTTATTATTACTACTATAAAATTTATTTTATTATTAAACCAAATCTAGTTTTTTGGACGGACTCATGGATCTACTGGACTGGATCTAATCTTGTAAACTATGTGAATCACCGAAAAATTACACATAAAAAAAAAACCAATTTACATTGTGTGAAAGGTTTTCAATTTTTCCAAACATTGCCGATATTTTGTATGTTTCACGGTAGAAGTGCTTGAGTTTCACGCATATTTTACCTCTATATCAATGATGATTAACAACATAACATTAAGTTGCAACTAAACATTTTATTGTTATATGTCGGCGTCGCGTCGCTCGGAAATCGGCGAATAACAAAATGAAATCATAGTCCGCTGGGACGAATGAGAGGTAAATGAGAAAATAGATGTAATTCCTGTTGAAGTTTTGAGATTTTTCCGTTATGATTTAAATTAAATTTTATTGGGTTAGGTAGTGAAGCAAATACCTCCATTTGATAAGTGAGAGGTATTGAGGGTTTTATGAGGAAAAATACGAAGATAAAAGAAAATGCGACTAACAAGACAGCGATCTATCTATTATATACTATATTGCTATTGTATTAGTAGTTTTCTTTACAAATATTCGCATTTTAAAAATATTGCAAAAAGAATATGTAAAAAAAATTTGATTACAAAATTTAAGGTCGCTACAGGTATTTTTATTTAACTTAAGATTAATTAACTTGCCGCATCTGATCGATATTGGCACAAAACATTCCTTTATTATATTTTATAAACTAGCATAATGACAGTAAGCATACATACATACATAGTTTATAGTATAAGCATCAAATTTTGAAAGGGATCAATTGCAGCGGAGATTTTAGTTCACTACGAATGAAAAAAATCATTTCTCCAGTATGTCAACTTAGAATTTTCAATCTAGAAATGTCAAATAATAATACTTCTAGTTTCAAGAAGTAAAATAATAACGGTGTAAGATTGTAAAGTATTTTATATTATTTTAATTTAAAATCACAATATGTTGGTTTTTGTTATTTTAAATTTCAGCTAGCAATAAAATTCCAACAAGTGTATGTAAAATATATATGTATCATTTTTCCTTAAAAAAGCAATCAACAATGCATTTGAGAAGGCTTTCTTAAATTTATGTTTGATGGCAACTGTAGCGTCATATATGTAAATCATGAGTGGAAAATAATGTATATTAATAGAAAATATTTTCGGTATAGAAAATATGGTGATATTATGGGATAGGAATAATTTTTATCAAAAAGTTAACTGCGGGAGCCTGTACTACGGAATTTACATTCGGTAATTCCGTATTTTACGGAAGTTAAATCATGATTGCAATAACTTTTGAATATATTTGACTCTAGATCTTAATAGTCTGCTATTTAGTAAATGCCGTATTTACTTATATTGTATACTTTGTAGAATTAGTATTTCTATTCCTGAAAGGATTCAGACTTCAATGGAAGGTGAGTAAAAATACAGAATATTTTAATTGAGGAATATAAAAGTTCTCGGAACGTACTAATGTAGGGAAAATCTGATAATATATTATGAGAAAAACAGGTATAAAATGAATGAATAGGATGGAAAAAGGAAGAGAAGAGTTGGAGGAAAAGGAAATTTTAGAATTCTGAAAGTCAAACTAGCCGTAATAACCGTATGATATAGATAAAGCAGTGCAAGTATCCAATTTATTTTTTTTCTAGTAAGAATAAGAAGAAGAAGTCGAGATTTATAATAAACAATTTAACGTGTATAGAGGCGTTTCCACAGACTGTGAAACCTTACATCAGCATCAGTGGAAGAGATTTTTTCCGGTTTCATTGTTACTTAGTGCGTGCATTGTTCGCAGCACTATCGGTACAATTAATAGTTTAAAACAATTGCGTTTACAAAGTTCCGTTAGTTCACTCCATCTGCGTCAAGAGAGCTCTGTGCCGAAATATGTTTATCGGCCATCGCTGGATCGAACACTTGAAAGTCCTCCAATGCTATATGATTATAGAGATGGCTTCTACTCATATCTCTATATAATAAAACATCTAAATATTATTATTAAGATGATAAAATTCTAATATTAATTACTATATATTTCTAAAATGAAGTGAATGAAATCTGTAAAAATATATTTTTTATTCATATAAATAGAATTTATTTGACTGTTATAGTGTTAACTTCCTAACCCGTTATTGGTGTATTTTGTATATTAAGATAGCTTTACTTCGAATCAGTTTCCATATTGTTATATCTGAGCCAGGTCATAAAAACTACATTTGCATACACATGTAGGCAACCACAATGGTCGATTTAATTACGGTTCATTTTTTGTATGAATTAATAACAGGTCTAATTGTGAGTGGGCCATAGTTATAGACTAGTTTGTTGACGTATAAAACATTATAAAGATAATGCAGATATTGGAAAATGAGAAATATATGTACGTGCACTAAATTTATAGACGGGAAAAATTAAGCTCTATTTTAGGTTTGTATTTTATTTATAACTAGCTGTACCCTTCGACTTCGACCGCGTGAGTCTTAAGTCTATTTTTGTAAAATAAAACAATATTTCTAAAATAAAAGTAGCTTAAGTTACTCCTTATTACATCAGCTACCTGCCAAAAAAAGTCCCGTTAAAATTGGTCAGGCATTTCAGAGTTTAGCCGGAACAAACACATAAAAATTAAAAAAAATGCTGTATGTAATATTGAAATAACCGTTTTTACTACATGCATATGAATATAAATATAGTATATACACCTAGTATACATGTAGTAAAAATGGTTATTTCAATATTACAAACAGATACTCCAATATTATTTATTAATACATATATCTATTGTAGATATATAGATTATGTTCTTAAACAAAGTTACTTGTTATCTAGATATGGTATTACTATTATAAAAATAAATGTTCTCTAATAGATAAATAACACTAATAATTTCTATGAATTTCTGGCTGCCTAATGTAAGTAGGTATATATTGTGTTACTTGTCAAAAACAAATGGACATACTATGTTTACGATTGGTATTATGTAGGGTACCTATTCATTATAGATTTAAGATAGAAACTTGACTATTATACAGATAGGCACCGTTGACATTTTCAAATCACGTCATGAAATGAACTAAAGAGAACTTTCATAAATGCGTTCGTGGTAAGCGTTTACACTCCAATATTTTTTGGCACCAGACCATTGTATGCAAATGAAGTAATGAATGTTTTCGCTGCAACAAAACACGAGTAACGGTTCCCTTAAGTGAAGATTTGTCGGCCAATAATAATTATCGCCGACATGTAACAAATCCACGCGCATGTTAGTACCTACTTACCATCACAATGAAGCGTAGGTATATATCATCATTCATCATGCATGGTGTATGTGCGTCAAGGTTTGGAGTAGTTCTTATCAGCTTAGTAGATAGTTTATTCGCACACATTAAACTTGTACGACACGTGCTAATCGACCACTTCAGCAAAGTTATTCGTATTATTAAAATTTTTGGTAAATACATTTTCGTAGTCTCTGTTTGAGAGTTGGTTTACAGTTTTGAATTTTATATCAATTTTAAGAATTATTATCCATGTAACTAAATATTTTTTGTTCTAAGACTTCAAAAATTAACTACCATTTAATTTTAACAGTTTAACCTGATCAGATTGCATTTTTTTTTACTCTTTTCGTAGTATTTATTTAATTACTCGAACGAACTAACCAAGATAAATAATATAACATAAAATAACGTTTAATCATAAATTTGTGTATTAATTTATTTATATTCAACAATTTATGAGGAATGAGACAATGCATTGAAAATAATTATAAATATATAAAAATATATTAAAATTAATTATAAGTATTACCTATATCATAAATTGGCATTCACACTATTAAAAAAATATTTGTAATAGATAGGTACATTCGAATAAAGAAAATCATCCTACGCAAAATTTTAAAATATGGACTAAGTAACTATATTATTGGTTAGGTACCTACCTAACAATGACATTGCATTATATTTGGTACACCATATATAATTGTAGTATTTATCATTGGTGCGTCTGTCTATCACGTATTGTCAAATTATATTATAGTAGATACGATGATTTGCTACCAGTCAGAGCATTCGTGGGAGTGTGTTACATTGCCGATATCACGGTTTCATCATAGATTATTTGAAATCTAAGTGTGCGATAACCTATTATATTGCTGTTCCTAATTTTGTGATTGAATGATTGTAACTATTTCATATAATTTAATTATTAATCCTAAGTGTTGTTAAAGCAGTTAAGCATCGAAATTATCATGGCAACTGTAAGGTATACCTATATTCATCTATATTTTTATGAAAGAAAAAACGTAAAAGGGAGCCTGATTAGAGTTCTATTCTATTTGATCAATTATGTTCCAGGTATATTTATATACTTATATAGACATTTATGAATAATTGACACATAAAGGGTAAAATATATAAAAAATATCTACTGTATTCATAGTGTTAAATTTAATACGTAAACTTCATAATTTATTATTTGCCGAACTAACACATTCCATCGCAATGAAAATTATTCAATTTTATAAGTAACATCCCTTACTTAGCCTGGTAAATCCTATAATTATATATAAATACTAGCCTTTATCCGCGGCTTCGCTCGCGTTAATTTATCCCCCTAGGGGTGGAATTTATCAAAATCCTTTCTCAGGGAATGCCTACGTCATAGTAGCTTTATGCATGCAAAGTCTCAGCCCGATTGGTTTAAAATTAACAAAGTTTCATACAAACTTTCATCCCCTAGTTTATCCCCTTAAGGGTAGAATTAATCAAAATCCTTTCTTAGCGGATGCCTACGTCATAACATCTACCTGCATGCCAAATTTCAGACCGATTCGTCTAGTGGTTTGGGCTGTGCGTTGATAGATCACTATGTTAGTCACCTTTGAGTTATATATATATATATATATATATATATATATATATATATATATATATATATATATATATATATATATAGATGTACCTGTATAATAAATACACCAAGTCGACTAATTATATTTCGTTCCTTTTTTGACATAATTATTGACCTATATGATTAAATAACACAGCAAGAAGAGGACATTTATTAAACGTTCAACGAACATCTAAAAAATCCGACTATAAATGAAATAAAATAAGTATTTCAAGATAAAATTGTATTTTCTTCTATATCACTTTACTTAATTAATTTATATCCTCTAACAGGGAAGGGACATCGTGGATTTATATTGAAAGTGGAATTAAATTTTCGTTTAATGAAATTCGTTTAAATTTTATTAGATGCCAGCACTAACGGTGGCAATGTAGCGGCGACTAGCGATTGATCCAATTATTGATGATTGCGTTCACTTGTCGCCAGGCGCGGCTTCAGACACGGTGGCAGTGGCTCCATATCTTTCCCGGGCCGTCAGCTGTGCCGCGTCACGCGCACTCCACACCACTCACTGCTGCGATGATACGATCGACTTTTCAACCGAGACAATGTCGTGATGTTTTAAGCAGTGATATAAAAAGTAAATGGCCGATGTTTTTAGGTTGCCATTAGTCGACCTTTATGGTTAGGACTGTTGTTACTTAGGCGACAAATTGATTATTTAGATATTAGTGTACTTGATTGATCAGTTAATTAGAAATAAGTAAGTAATTATTAAAATTAAATACAAAAATTCACATAAAATTAAAACGATTTACAAAATTATCTGAGACACGGTTGTCACAAAGATTATCGTTTCTAAAAACAATTATTCAAACAAATTTAGTGTGCTCGATATTCCTACGTAAATATAGGTACATACATCGAATATAAATAAGTAGATATTGATTAGATTAAACAGTAAATACTCAAACATCAAAGCATACATTGTTTGCTACGAATATACAATAATGTGAATACCTATATTCTAATTGGATATAATATCGAAAAATATATAAACTATGGACTTGTAAATAAATTAGTTGCTCGTTAAATTTAATGGTTAATTCGCATCATTGTATCTAATACTCATAACGAAGACTGATGTCACCTATTATTATTCCAAGTATTCAGAATAATTGTAACGGTCCAAGATTATTAGATATCTGTCATCATTATCCGATTATATGCTTAGTACTATGTTTGATGGAGAGAATAAATTTGAGAAGTGGATAGAGAATGTAATAAAATGAACTATCGAGACTAATGACTTCACAGTATGTACTATTACCCTGAATTTGTCATATTATATCTATTAATAGTTTAAATCAAAAGTGCCTATAATATCCTCCTGTACACGAACTGTAATCGTGAAAGGTTTTTTATGAATTAGTATCTAACCTTTTTTATGAATGATGATGTGAGCCTGCTTACACTAAAAGTATGTGTCCGCGGATTACATAAAAGGAAAACTGGATAAAGGATGACTGATGAATTCAGGTCATGTGAGCTGTCGTGTTGTCACCAACAATAAAATTAGTCGATCAAGAATCTACCTGATAATGACTTGATACATTAGCAATTGTTCCAATATCATAAATATTCTTCTTACTGAAATTTATGTAGAATATTATTGAATCTGAATTAGTATCTTCTGTTTTCTGTAACAGTAGAGATCTATTTGTATAATTTATTCATGTCTCAGTTAAGCCTTTTCTTTATGTTACGTATTGTTTAGTTACAACAATTATTAATTTAAGAATTAAATAAGAATTATTTAATTCTTAAATATACAATAGAAAACATAATGAAGCGGCTTATTTATATTTATATACCTACATAGTGGTTTTAATTTCGTAACACATGTAATTGTAATAAACAGTAGAGCTACCTTACTATTTAATAATTTTTATATTTTAAAAACATTGAAATTTTGATAAATTATTCGGTAAGCAAAACCGAATATTTGAAATATTCGGTTTTGCTCATAAAAAACTTTTAAATGATCAATCACTTTTCATATATCCCTCGGTCAATATTTTAAATATTTTCGTATAAAATATTGTAGTTGTAAATAAATATGTATAGATAAATAGAGTAACTGTGAGAAATTACTTTACCAAAGCTAAGTTCACCTGGACATTGAACTAAATGATCTGTTTCCATTTGAATTGTGAGACTATCATCAGAGCAAACGTAAATTTGTCTTCTAAGATATACGTAGGGCGTCTTTCGTTGGTTCTCCGCAATTATTGTCTTGTCACTCCACTAAAGTTACGTGCTCCATCTGTATACATCACTCGCATTATATGAGATTAACCTATACTACTAGATGGAACTTCTATTATGCTGAACTGACCTAAGAATACGAATTGCTAGCCGTGCTCTTAAAAGTACTTTGTACTCTTTAGTACAAAATAAAACAACAGTTATTGTTTTCTTCGTTCACAATCTTCAAACGTTTATTGGTAATACTAACAAAAATGAGCCATTATTTTACAAACCTATAATAAAGATAATAGTTAAAAAGCGGTCCACTAAGTATAGTGGTGTAATTTGCTTTTGTGAGCAGGTTGTCAGAGAAGGTGACCTCATGGGCTCACGGCGTGTGAGAGCACTCGTGGGCGGGACCGTTTTGACTTTTGGTAATTACATTCGGACACCTTAGACGGACATTTAGATGAAATAGGTAATTACGTTTCATCACAATGATGTACTCAACGTTTACTATTTGAAAGACGATTCGTTACCTTATCCCTATCCGGAACTGAAGTCGTTGCATTGAGTAAAACTGTCATGCCATTAGCAAAATAAGGGACGTCAGAAATACTTAAACTTTATTAAATTCTTAAATACTGCTTAGGAAATAAATTCACATACGTCGAAGAGAATCCATCAGAATCAATCAGGCAGGAGTTAGTCTGCAGTTGCTCCATAAGCTTTTCGCGATCTTAGAGTGGTTTCTATAGTTGTCCCCTTTTTCAGCATTACAATAGTTAGCATTTAAAAAAAAATCTACATATTGAAAAATATTATATTATTAAAATTAAAAAAAAGAACTGAAATTAAAAAAAATACATTAAAAAGAATTTAAAATAAAATGATAAAAAATTATTTGTGTTATATTTGTGACACTCCTTAACTCTACATATATAATTAATTGTTTCTCCTTATTATTGTCTTAAAAAGAATCCGCAATGGATCCAACCGTATCCCGGATATAATAGCAGGACGAATTTTAAACTAGAATAAGGATCAGTTCTCCAGTAAAGATAACACAGCTTGTGTTATAGTTACTGTTTAGCATGAGGCTAGATGGCGCTGTGTAATTTGTTCCGCGTTATTATTATCATTATTATTATTTATTATTATCATTATTATTTAGTCAGAGACGTTCCGTTTCTAAATATCAGAAATAAGAATGGAGGCACTGCCTTATACGTCTGTCCACAAGTTTATTAATCATTGTCATGAAGACCTCAATAATTGTGCTTTGCTTATTGTTAATATCAAAAACAATGCAAAAAGCAGTAGGTCTACAGTAGTAATTCAACACAAGTAAAACCCGTTACTCACCTACTGATTAGTACGAAAACGGTACATTAAAAGGTCAACTGATCTAAAAATGTTGACAATATTTTATTAGTGAAGTATTTTTAATAATGTTATCTAGATGTAGTTTGAACATTCGGTGTTTGTTTTTCTTATTTCTTTTTTAAACGGCGCTTATTATATTTGTTTAGTTACAACAAATTAAAAAAAGAACTGAAATTAAAAAAAAAATACATTAAAAAGAATTTAAAATAAAATGATAAAAAATTATTTGTGTTATATTTGTGACACTCCTTAACTCTACATATATAATTAATTGTTTCTCCTTATTATTGTCTTAAAAAGAATCCGCAATGGATCCAACCGTATCCCGGATATAATAGCAGGACGAATTTTAAACTAGAATAAGGATTAGTTCTCCAGTAAAGATAACACAGCTTGTGTTATAGTTACTGGGTACATTTATTTATTATTCATACATTTATTTTCATATTATGTCATACCAGAATATATTCGTAAGTAAAATGTTAGGTATGTGTAAATCGAATCAATAAATACCTACAACATACAAATTCGAAGAACACAAGTAAAGATAATATCTTAAAAATAACTTATTATCCAAATGAGCGAACGACCGACCAAACCAAGATACTTCAAATATTAAGCATAAATTATTACGTTAGAAACTACACTAATTGCGTCGTTATATCTCGGCTATATCGATCTCTTTTGTTTCACAACAAGAACAATAGGAAAGGTCAATGTGAAATCGTTTTAAGTTTCCTAAAATACACTTTCACCAATAAAATATGGTGCTACACAGCATCAATTTGAGGTATTAAGTATAGCTACATTTCAGTTAGTAATGTCACTGGACTGTGTATTTGGTATTTTCTATATGCAGTTAAACTTAATTTCTTAGAGAACGCAAGGTAATTTCGTGAAAATAATAATAGATTATATTAAAGAAATGTGATTTACTTTTTTACTATTTGATAACAATGGTTGTTGACTTGTTCCTGTGCACGCATGTATGTGTGTGTATTGCATTGTCGCCGGAGGCTGTGTGGGTCGTGCGCGTGCGCTCGTGGACCGATGATCATGCCCCGCAGCCCGCTCGACCGCTGACACACGATCTATTTCCAATCGATCTACAATTCACTTCATTTGCATGCTTTATCTACTCTCTATTTTATTTGGAATATAATGTCATATTTTAGAAATTTTGTAATTTATACGTAAATTTTGTAATTTTTACCTACTTACTACTGAAAAGAATGTGAAACGAAATAACATTTATTAATCCAAGAAAGATTACAGTAATTGCAATTGGTTTTCGAAAAAAAAAATATACGAAACTTAAATAAAGAGTAATATTTAGAGATATTTGCTGGTCTAAAATGGTATTTACAATTATAATGTAGTATAATGTAGTAGTATGTAATATATATGTATGTAATTTGTCATCTTTCATAAAGGAATATATCACATTATACACTATTCCTTAATTTATTTATTATACCGTTAAAAGATTACAAAAACAACTTCGTACGGGAATTTAGAACATCATCATGGTTCCAAGATTCTCAGAACTGAAACAAAGACAATTAGGTACAGACTTACCTATACATATCTCTATGATATGTTAACAATGTTATAGTTATCTAATTCTTTTTTTTATCTACACATATTCCATTTAAATGTTACATTAATAGGTACACATACGTATAATATTTGTGAATATTAATATAAATTAATTTTTATATAAATTTAATATCTTTTAGGTATAGTGAATAATAGTTGAAACAAGTTTGAAATAATCGTTGAAGCAAAACATAGTTATACATACATTTGTAATACATAGGTTAATAAATGTAGTTCCTGTATTTGTTTATCTTTTCCCTAGCATTATGGCATGATTTATTAAATACAATTTGTTCATTTGAATAAAGGCAGAAAATTTCTGATATGTCGTTAAGTACTTACTAATAATATAATTACAAAATGATTGGATAGCATTATAATTTGTACAATAGGTTGGTAGTGTATATGCGTACCTATATTTCATAAGTGTTACGGTGATCACACCTTGTTAAGTTGTTATGTCAGAATATTCGTTATTTTCATGACTTACCTTTGCCGCACACGCGACTTCGTCCGCGTGGAATTTAACTTTATTTTTCTAAAATAAAAGTAGCCAAAGTTACTCCTTACTACATCAGGTACCTGCGAAATAAAGTTCCGTCAAAATCGGTCCAGCCATTTCAGAGATTAGCCTGAACAAACAGACCGACAGACAGACAGATAAAAATTGTAAAAAATGTTATTTTGGTGTATGTACCGTATTTACATTCATATGTATATAGTAAAAAACAGTGATCAATATTACAAACAGACACTCCAATTTTATTTATATGTATAGATGACTTTAAAATATCAAATTGTCAATGTCACATTGCATGAGTTGAGAATTAAGGATAGATTAGACATTAGAGATTTATCGTTCAATATAGATAAAACATAATATAAGTGCGAGTGTATTAAACAGTAGTAGGTACTATATATTTTGTAACACTTTTGGAAATTATTAGTAGTAGTAGTTATAGGTTCAGTACTCATATTCAAATGAATTACTATATATATTGTATGTAACTTCTAAAATAAAAAGTATATATTGTGCATATATGTATGTATCCAATATTATGCATATATCCAATGAGTGTGAGTGAGACATTCACCCCAAGTATGGCACCGCCGCACGTTGCGGCGCGGCGTAGCGGCAAAACGCGCCGATACAATCCCGTGGCCGCGTCAGTTAACTATGTAGATCTTCCCACGATTTATGCCGAACCACCTTCGATTTCTTTTAGTATAGACCTCCAACTATGTGGGAAATAGAACAATAGATGCATAGAGCAGAATTTATATTATAAATTTATGTATTAGCGTATTAGAGTAACCATCTAGGGAAGAATCTATGGGTTTTCTATTGATTCTACTGAGAATCTCCATTCTTATTTGTGCAAATTGTATTAGAATCTTCTTAATCTTATATATTATATACCAAATGTATAATATATAAGATTAATAAGATTCTAATATATGTATAACATATAACAATAAATTGAGATTTATATAATTCAAATTAAAGAGGCCGGCGGCATTGTTTTGAGTTCATCATCTCCTTTTTTTCTTAGTCCGTTCATGTTTGCATTATTATATTTATATTTGAACGGTAACTATTGCTCAGTAGTCATATTAATATGAATATAAGAGATTTTGAATAGAATAAATAAAATAGTTTATATAGGTATAAAACTTAGCAATTGTTACCTAAATAAATATTATTAATTTAAGTATACACGACTCCATCACAACTGTTCTGCCCTATCAGTTTGTAATTGAGCACTACCTAACTGTATCCAAATAATAGATCTAAAACGATATTGTTACTAAAACAGTTTTATTACTCTTTAAAGTAACACGACGCCTACCTATGCGGGTAAAATTTTATTAACGACATTATCTTTAAATGTTTTTATTGTACCTGTACGTTAATTTGTTTGACATTATGATTATACTTTAGAGTAATTATAATTAAGTTTTGATTAAGCGTCATGTTGATAGATATGGTATATCTTCTTTAACGACCCAGACATGAATTGTTTTGTGGTTACGTAATTTTTGCGATACTGTATATAGATAAAGTTAAACGTGACTTAGGCAACTTCGTTACTTAACACGATATACGGCCACCAATTTGGTTTTAATACAAAAGAGGTACTTACTTACTTACAAGTTGCTTTGTAGTCGTTTGTATCATTACTTGTCTAATATCCATTCATTAAAATATTAATTACTGTAGTATCATTAACGAAGAATAAATTTCAATAACAACAGTTACTTATTATCTTTATACTGCAAAACATTTTAGGGTTTTTATTATAATAATATCCATAGAATAATGAATGATATAGATTCATTGATAACATCTACTATCACTGAAAATATTTACAAAACCAGTATTCTCTTACCAGTATGTAGTTGGTACCTCAGTCTAACCTAACATATTCAGTCACCAAGTAGCTTGCTTTTAAGCTATGTTTGAGTTAGTAGGGTGATTGGGTGCAAATTGCAATGAAATTACAAAATATGAAGCTTGACATTTTAATCCTGATTACGGTGTGATATGATTAGTTACGTGATGTCCGTAGTGACGTTCATGAATTTAGGCTACGGTTTATCACTTATCATCAGGTAAATCGTCAGCTTCTTTGTTATTCCAATTTATAAAAATGAAAATCTGCTTTAGGCAAATAAAAAATGCAGGCAAATTATCGTGTTTATTTATACCAATTTCTATGTGAGTTCTCATTATCTTTTCTTAGCCCATCGATCCTTGTTTAGTTCTATATAATTATTTGTACATTGGTGTTTCCATTAAAATAAATAAAAGTTAATGAAACAAACAAAATCATATGTAGGTTTACAAAAAATATTTCGCGCATAAATATATAACCAATACCAAGTGTGAAAAGTATGATATGATTGTTTATTTTTTGTAGCGTATTTTAAATATTTTATATAGGTACCTGTAAACACTTATTAACTGTAATGTCAATATAAATTGTGTAATTGTGTGTAGTTTAGTATTTCAATATTATATTTATGGGAGACTTTCCGAAACATGTCAGAGATTTGAGATCAGAAAGTTTCAGGAAGTTTATACCCGTATGTAACGGCATGTTCTCAAGTTACGTTCCGTTCATAACATGCTAGGCGCACCGACGTCGGCCGCAGGCAACCGTTGCTGGCTGCGGTCACACTCGCCACACGCCAACATGCCACCTCGCCACCACCCGACACCGGTCACTCTTGACACTTTATACTAATTACCATGACTATCCATTGCTTTCTCTTGTCACATGAGTAGCGAAATATCTACATTTCTACAGATGAAGTTTACGGAAATAAGAAATATGTGGTGGTAAACATATTAGATATAATTCATGTGTAGATAGATTTTTTTAATTTATCTATATATTTAAATATAAAACATTCTTTATGTAACTCAAAGACACTAACAAAGAACGATTTAGTTTGATGTAATGACTTCGTACTATGTCAATTCTTCTTCTCATAACTTCGTCTTCTCGCACTTCGTATCGTACTAAGTAGGAGTAAAGTTAAATGTTAATTCATGGATTTTATTTTTGATTCCATAATATACCAATTGTCAAACTTTATACAAAAACAATATAAAATGAATTTGAGCTTTTTGTTCTTTTTACAGTCGATTGAAGACCTACATATAACCTACCGTCGCACTATGCTACATTGATAGATGTAGAGTGTAGACCAGAGTTGGGGATTAAAGTCTCTAAATTAAGATAATCGCATTTGGTTATAAACGGTAATGACAAGCCGCATGAACGATTTTTCATCGGCAACTTAGCGGGCGCCGCAAACTCGCTAATGGAGCCTGATCTGAATCTACGGCTCGATAAACATGGCCGTACCAGACATAATGTCCATTGACCGACACAAAAATCATCGTTGTATCATCTTAATGGCGACATTGGTATCTATTTACCTTTCGAAAGTACACAACTATTTCAGTTAGGTAGTAATTGTTCGTTACAATATCGATATTTAACATAGCTATTTGCTAAAATATCTTAGTTGGATTCACGCTATGGTCAACCGTACAGATTTACTCCTGTTCTAAGATACTTTCTATATTATTTATTTGTTTTATTTTACATTTATAGACTCATTCCTTGTAGCTATACATATTGTTGCTGACGTACTGGCCATATACTTTTATACTTCATATATTGTATTTTTCTAAAGAATTTTATTATATATTTTTTGTATACAGAACTTTAATATCAAATAAACATTGTGACAGACAACAACACATATTATAACTATATAATAGTTCTATATTGCTAAATTCTACAGAATTACAAGACAATACCAAAAACATTTCCTCGAAACTATGTAGAATTCTAATAGTGGAGATACAGCAGAACAAAAGAATATTCGATACCTAGTTTGATAAATCTTCGAAATGCCTCCGAAATAATCTGAAGCACCCATTAGGTTTTTGAATCCAAATATGTAGGTCAAACATCTCAACAAAACTAAATGAAAAAATTAAGATGGTTATATTTAAAAAATCTTTTGTATCCGATTGATAAAGAAATGGGTTAATGATGGGGAAATAGCCTAATACCACCATTCAAACACAACGAGAAAAACTTTTTTCGTTCTTCTTATAACCAGATAAAATAATAAAGTTTAATTATGTTTTTATCAAAACTATTTTATTAATAATAATTTTATATCGTATTCTAACGACATCTGTTACTTTTCTGAAATTAAATTGTGAATTTGACCAAAGGGGTGTAACTAACTAGCGACTTTGTCTGCTTTTTTGAGATCATGGATAGCGTATGTAACCTTCCCGTAACACGATCTATCTTGACGAATATATTATGAGTATTTTCAATTTCATTACAAGCAACCTTCAGCAAAATGTAACAAACAGACATACAGACTTTGTAAATTGTAATATCACCATATAAACAAGTTGTACAGGTATTATATATAAGTGCTTGCTTGTAAAATTTACAGAATAATTACTCAATTTATACAGACTCAATAGATATAAAGAGCTTAGAGACAATTGACCGTGATTAGTGTAACGGGTTTTGGCTTAATAACGATGGTTAAAGTTCACGATACAGTTTCAAGAACACGTTCATATAATAATAGGTATTTACGGCAAGTTAGAAACTCAAATAGATGTCGATCAAAACAGTATGGTTGAATTCCTTAGGCAACTGACAATAATAGCTCACGCCGCGGAGTCAATAACGAGGGCGAATATTTTTGAATAACTAACAAATATTCGAGAGGTATACTTCTATATCAAATAAAGCCATCAACAACGAAACTAACGAATACTTAACCTGTTGCAACCTTCATTCTCGAAGTTTTATGTAGATCTAAGTAAGTATTCAATAATTCTGTTATTCACGACTTTTTTTTATTCAATCGGAATACAAATATGCTGACGGATCACCTGATAAAAAGTGGGAACCGTCTCATATCCTATATACAATATGTTACATATACATACATTATTATTCGTGGTTCTTAGTGCCACTCATACGTTGCCATTCTAAGGACTAAGATGTCGTACCTCATCCTGTAATTTCACTGCCTTACTCTACAACTGAAACACATCCTACAAAGTAAACTGTTTGGCTATTGAAATACGTATAACTGTATGGCTCTGACTTACCAGAGGTAAGTCATTCCAACTACGAGACCTACCCAGATAAAGTCTAATCAGTATATCTATATATATATATATACATGTATTGTTTGTATCTAGTCACTATTGTTTGTATTATGTCGTCACTTTTTTATGTTGTGTCACAGAGAAAAAAAAACAAAAGGAAATACTATGACTCGTTATGTAAAGGAATATTAATTAAGTATACATTTGTGATGCAATAAGCTCATCGATCACAATATATCACACCGTAATTAAGGGGAAAATATGTATATTAATTTATGCGCATTATTTTGTTCTTCTCAGAAAAGTTGAAAGATATGCATCCATTGATATTTAACGTAATGTCGTTACGTCAAGCTTTCCTCGATGCTTTACCATTTGCTGATAGTTGTTTTGATGAATTGAACAGAAAAAAAATATCTACATTAAACTTACGAAATCTTCTCATTTTACATAAATGTTCCAACATCGTAGTCACCTTATATATCATATTTATAAGTAACAGTATAAAAATTAAATGTGTAAATAAATTAAACCTAATTAATAAATACATTAATAATAATGATTTAAGAAGTTATCAAATTGATAATGTTATTTATTTAATGAAATAATGACGTTAAAGAAAATAAAAATTTTGTTCCTAAATGACAACATTGACAACCATATTTTTTTGACCGTTTATCTGTGCGATGCAGGGTGATAAGGGTTTTCTATAACTATATTTCTTTAACAGTGTAAAATTGTTTCAGTCTCTTCAATATAGGTAGATGTAAGCAAACAAGTTACATTTCTATTAGTTACGATGCTTTGTTGTAAAAAATTAATCAGATTGATATAGATATTATTATCTAATGTTGCTGGATTAAAATTTTTCTTTCGCGATATACATTTACTTTGTTGTGTCAAAATTATTTTCTGTTGCAACTGGTTGATAAATGGATTCTCATCAGTAGTTGTGATATAGTACGTCTTCTTTAGCTATTTTTAGTGTGTTCAAATGCAGTCATGATAAATTCAGTGTTCCAATCTATTAAATATTTCAGACATGGCTGGGCAAACACAATTGCTACAGCAATTGTGCTTGGGTTATCGGGGTTCCTCACAAGGTGACAGCAGTCACTATACCAGTTGACTTAATGCTGGGTTTCGTATGCCATCATGGTTTGATTTAAGGGTCCTAGATGCTACAGCTTCTTTATATATATATATATACCTTTTTAATTTTTATATGGATGATGAAGAATTAGTTCGCCATTATATACCGTTAGTTCAGGCTGATATGATACATCAGCCTGAACTAACGGTATATAATGGCGAGGTACTACTGAAGGACGATAGGAAGAGCATTTCTAGGGGAAATCACGTCGACCTGTCTGACGTAGTCCATTGCTATCAATGGATCTATAATCCCCATTACTAACAATTCCCTCTCCCTCATAGGTATATAATAAATAGTACGAAGTTATTATTTCTAGAAGTAGACCGGATGATATTAAGTGCCCATGTTAAATATAATATCAAGACTGAAATTGTTAAATAATTTCTAACAATATGGCATTCGTGGCGCTGTAAATCCGTCTTAATAATATTTAGGAGGGCACCTACTCTATTAATTACGTAGCAAACGACTGGAGAAAATCTGCTACATATTACATTTAGATTGATGGTGTCGTATAAAAATGTTGCAAAGTGTACGCACCACGGCTGGCGACTAAATGGATGAAGCCAGAGCCAATAGCCCCGAGTACACGCACTCTTACAATGTTTGATCGTTGATTTGCGGCTTGCCCTCCATAAAATTAACACGAACTATTTCATTCGACTTTAGTTGGTTCTACGCATGCTCGCCATAAATATCACATTATTGTTGATGCAAATCTAAGCAGTTTATTGTTATTATCTAATATAAAGTTAAATTGTTAATATTTCTAAACACAAAATTGAAACATCACATATTTTATTTTATTACCAAATTATGTCATCATTAGATATATATGGAGAAGAATAAAATGACCAATATTTATAGAGTAAAACGATACATTTAAAAATTTTACAATAACACAGATACATCAATAGCCCCGTATAAAATAATTTATTTATCGTACAGTTCGAATGCACCTACCAAAAGGCAATTTACGAGGTATTACACAAAAGTAGGTACGATTCTTAAAATATTTCAACCATAAATCACGGTCATAAATATTGTCCCCTTTATTAGATGTATTACTTACTCACATTCGTTTTTCAATGAGATAATAAAGATAAGACATTTTATGTTGATCAGGATAGCTCGTGCCACCCATGATTTAACGATTACAATTACAACCTATGTTGGTCAGGTCTCTGTTAAATACCATTGTTTGAATATATTTATGTAGGCGTTCGAAATGATGACATTATAAAAGGAAAAAACGGGACTTTATACACTTCACTTTAGTTGGGTAGGTACCAAAGTAATAGTGTTCATATCGACACTGGGTACTTTCCGTAAGACATATTTTATGCTTCATGAATATGTACGACGCACATGAATCATGTCGGAGACAAGTATACTGTCCTTCCTCCTGCCTACCCCCTCTCAGAATTATATGGTAGAGACAATGAAAGTAAATGTTAATAAAGTTACTTGGAGTTGTGGGCAGGTAATATTGCTATCTTCCGGTCAACGACAGTGGAATTAATACACAACAAATCTCCGACGCATTCAGTAAATCTAGGTGTTTATGAGTCATTTAAGTCACAAGCGCGGGACCATGCGACCTCCACACTGATTTGCAATTTCACATGATTATTGTACACTTAATTTTAGGTAGATACTAAATTCTCTAAATTCTTTTTAATCAAAATTATAAAGTATAACAACAATAATATAAAAATCATAATAATATTTACTCATCAATTATTAATTTCTACCCATTAACGTAGGTATGTACAACTACATATAGCTCTTTCTTTTTAGTTTATAAAGTATCTGGACGAACTGACGGTTTAATGGTAAATGGTAACCATCATTCTGCCGATATGCATACCTCTTATTCTGTAATTTCAATGCCTTATCTCAATCTTCAATTGAAACACAGTTTGTAAAGAAAACTATTTTATTTAATTTTTATTTGACAGGATCATAGAATTTATTTAAAGATAAATATATAAAGCTAAACCTAGTTCTTCTAGTTTAACATTGTTTTCATTCTTATTATTGTTAGTGCTGCCAATTTACTTGTAGTTTTGTTAAGTTTGTTTAGTGCTAATTTATTTGTATAAATGTATCGACATTAAAATATGTTTGTAGTCAATACGTAACTTTTATGATCGGCGGAGCAATCTAAATATACATGTATACACTGTTTTCATAAAAGGGTTACGCAATTAAGTACGCTGTTTCTGTCTACTCATACGGAGCCATATCGATGTGAATACCTTTCCAGTATGTGTGTTAGTAAGTACCTATATACCTTTAAGATGTTGTTCTGTATCTGCTGTTAGCTTCTAGTTTTGGGAGCGAGCACGCATTGACTATGCTCATGAATATTTAGATGAGCACTGCTTCATTAGCGCAGTCACTTGTTTGTTGAAGGAAGAGGGCGTGTCAGGCCGCTCTACGATAAAACTAACCTTACTTCATAGTGTCTGAGTCATATAGGTACTTACATCTGTGCAACATATTTATATGTACAAGTGATAATAATGATATATTTAATAGAATGTATGGGTATAGTGAACCACAGGTCTACTACAACATAATAGTACTAAAATTCATCAATTTTGCATTCATTAATTTTTCAGTACCTAATAGAAAATATGATAACACTAAGAAAACTACCAGCAAATTAATCCCAATGACGATGATGACTATGAGATTCGTATGAATTTTTTAGTAGGTTTTTAAATTGAATATTTTTAATGTCAGGCACAGTCCAACCCCCGCAGATTCATCGCTATTGTTCCAACATAGAAATGAAAGTTTTTTATTTGCATATCTTATAAATGATATACAACACGATTGTCAAAAGTATAATACTTACTACTAAGTAGATATGTACCCATAATAAAAGTTTCTGTAGTGTTAAACGGGATAATCAACAACCTGTGTGCACTCCAAGTAACAGCGTTAATGTCTATGTGAAAAGTAATTTAAGAACATTATAATTCTTTTTTAAATAATTCACATTCAAAAACTTGAACCGAGTACTTTAGCAAAAGTTTTATTATTTTCTGAAATTATACTTAAATTAGCTTTTTAATTCGATAACTTATCGAATTGTTTCATACTTTCTAGAATTCTGACTAATAAAAAGTAATGGCTTTGATATCTTAAGTACGGCAACAACGAAATAAACTTGTTTTACTTTGGTATTTATGTCATTTAATTTATAAAAGACACCAATCCTATAATGTAACCTCGACAACAGACACCAATGTTAAAATATGATTACGGTATAAATGTTCAGTGTCAATCTTTACAATGTAAATCGCGAAGCATGTGGTTAACCGAGAGGCCCAGACACGTGCCTTATTGTTGTTCAATTATGATGAGTTCTTGACGTTGGCTTATTACAATTGTGAAAGTAAGATATTTAAACGGTTGAGCGTTGTACTGTTGACATGGACATGCGCAGAGTCGGCGCAGCGGCGTGGGCGCATAGCTCCCGTACACCGCCCCAACAATACGGCGCGTCGTCGAAGCCACTGCCGCCCGCCGCCCGCCGCCCGCACCAGAAAACATCGTAACTCTAACAAACCTATTGTTCTTGCCTTTATTTTAATATACAATTCACATCCATGCGTATTCCTCTCGTTATCTAGTATGGAATATGTTGATAATGAATTTTAGAACTAGACGCAATAAAATGGCAAATATCACCATCTTATGGCATAAAATTCTGGTTCACTACAAACTAACTCAATTCTTGATAATATTAATAATAGAATTACTTAACTATATATTTATAATAACAAAGTTCGTTAAAATTAAATTCAAATTATCACTAAAATTAAGACACATAATTTGTCCTTATTTCATAAATAAGTCTATCGATCTCTGAGCAAATAACCACTCTTTAATCCTGCCAAAAGTGACATGAGACAACGACATCGGCTGAGAATTCATTACCATTAAATTGAGAACCTCTTTTTTTAAATGAGTTTGATAATCGGAACAGAATATTTTGTGATCGTCTATCACTATATAAGCCATGCCACTGGTTATATATTTCTTGATATTGTACTAAATATACTTTAACTCTATGTAGCATAATGCTATTTGTTATGTCAATTAAATATGCAAAGTTAATGTAAATTAATTGGCTTCTTATGATATCAATTTAAACAGTTTCCATTAAGAATGTTCATTTATCCTCGCAAATAAACTTAGGTACTGGTGGAGTATACTTATATCTTATATTATAAATGAGGTATCTTCGACGGAAGCAAAGATAAAGTTTTTAACTTTTAAATATGCTAATCGTACGGAGTTCTGATACTTCTTTATGGCACGTAAAACCAGTAGCGGTGACAGATAGTGAGCAGAGAGATCGTATAGCGGTCACCACTCGGATTCGAAGAGTCAAAACAAGAAATAAAAGTGGATGTTCATCAACACAGAATCATAAAACGAGCCCTAAAATGTTAAACGACTGCTCAAAATTGGAGGTAAGAAGAAATTACAAAATAAAAGGACGAGATTACGGTACTTTGAATGAACTTTTAAGAGAGACCGTCTTAACCTATATTTCATTTTATGGGTGAACGATTTTTACAGCCTTCGCGCGGACAATCCAAACGACTATATGGCTTTGTAGAAAGTTTCTGAAATTATTTCGAAATGCTCGGACAGTTCAGTCAGCCTACTTATTTCATTCCCGTTGGCTTATGTTTATAGTTCGTGGAACAAAGTATCTACTGAGAAAAGCCTTTATTATGTATACAAATACATTTTGTATAGATATATCTGTATAGGTATCACCGCCGAAATATCTCGAATGTGTCTGCACCGTTTCACAGTAGTGTAATGTCGTTTTACGTAGTTTATTTGAGCTTATTTACACATGGTCATTATTGGCCAGGTACGACAGTGGTACTTACTCGTAACGAGAGTGGTATTTGTATCGTAGCAGTTACAAATCGGAGCAAGCTGACAAAGCATGTCGGTCGGTGATCGACGCGTTGTCAGTGTTGTCAACAATGTTTGAGAGATCACACTAGATAGAATACTAAATACCACCAAGTATTTAAAAGTAATTAATGAAACCATGAAACTATCGTTGAATAAAATTACATCCTCATTTTTAATCAGTCTTGTATTCCTATAGTTCCTACTTTAGCCTTTAAAACCAGAACACAATAACCATTCTAAGGCCTAATTTTTATTCGAAACGTTGATTGATTAAACGTGTATTTTTGTATCATAATTATTAGGAATAGAAAAACTGATCTGAAACTGAAGTAATGAGACTAAACATTAGTAGAATTTAAAAAGTGTTTTAAATTCTACTAATTTTTAGTCTCATAAGTAATATAATTTTCTAATCGTTTCCAAAACCAATATAAATAACTTGTTTTACATCCCAAAAATTGGAAAATGTATAAAAAAAATAGCTTTACCTGCCCAATATTTGCCCACTAAAAACTCCACTTCAATAGGGGAGAAATCTACCAGATTTAGTGGTGAAACGGCTAAGGTGGTAACACTGGTGGTCGTTGTCGCGCCGCTCTCTATGACAAACGCGACGCTATGAGTGATTGTGTCCGTCCGAGGCACCGCACTCGCTCTCTTTGTATTCTCAAATAATCCGCCGCGTCGTGATCTGGAGTCTAACGGTGCAGGTCTGCGATGTCTATTGAGTGCTCTCTCAGTAATAGACACAATTTTTCAAGCTTTCACATAAGTCCTCACTAATACCTGTTAAGCCAAAAATCTATGAACTGATTGATAAATTAGTCGTCAGTAATATGCATTGTTTGTAATGGCTCATTAATTAGGAAGAATAAATAGTTCCTTTCTATATCAAATATGAAATAAAATGCATATTTGCATTATAAGCTCTTGTGACTACTAAGTATAGAGTACGAGCAAATATTTCGCTGTTTAAATAAAACTTTACTGTCCAAAATATTTGATCGTAAGAAAATGCTTAATATATTATGTAAATATAAAAAAAACATATCCTATTCATTAATGTATTAAATTGGAAAAAGTATTCAATACTTCAACAAAAAATTGAAATATGCTTGCTTGCTTTGCTTGCTTGAAAATCAAACTTATGTTAGTTTATATTGTATAAACGATAAAGATAAATGACATAACATTTTCTTTTGTCATCAGTAATAGCAAATGAACTGACGTGCTATCTGATGGATGCAGTATCGTTTAAGATACAATACTAATAACACGTATCATTTAAATACTTTCAGTGTGTCTTCTTCTGCGTTTCATATGACTTCTGACCGATATACATTTTTAGGATGTATTTAGATCTGTTTGAAATTATTGTTTCACTCATTCTTTCTAAAACATAAAGCAAATTAGATGGATTAAATCATTTGATTTTTGTGACTATAATATTTATACAGTTTGAACATATGTCTCCCTATTCACACTAATTCTCTCTACAAGCTGCCGTTTCTAGAGTAGTGGACTACTAGACTAGACAGCTTGAAGCAGCTTTACTTTCTTGCTTTTTTATAACAACTGATTACATATTAAATTTACTTAACTGTGGGTCACGTACCTACATACTGTGCATGTAGTTCGTGGTTTCCTTAGTTGAAACCAAAAAGTTGACTGCCCACGCAGACGACTTTTTTCCTCTGCCTTACCTATTTCAGCCGCTATGCAACTTGCTTTGTAAACTGTGTTTTGGTTATATGGATAAGAGACATGACATCATAGTCCTCTAGAATGTGAACATTAAATAAACTACGCTTATCAACTTGTTTCACACTCCAATTACATAAAAAAATATAGCAGTAACTGATTGTTAAAAACAAAGTTATATAATTATTGGCTTGGATTTATTTCGAAATACATTACATTCCTTTCTAAAAGTATTGTAATAACTGATTAAACAAATATATAAAACGATACTTATTACTGAAATTGTTAATACTTCAGTACCACTTGATCTATTTCTTTTTGAATTCATACATTTTCATCCCCCTATTCTCACTTATTATTGGGTTATATCTATCTATCTATCTATATATATATATATAACTCAAAGGTGACTGACATTGTGATCTATCAACGCACAGCCCAAACCACTGGACGGATCAGGCTGAAATTTGGCATGCAGGTAGATGTTACGACGTAGGCATCCGCTAAGAAAGGATTTTGATTAATTCTACCCCCTAGGGTATAAAATAGGGGATGTTTTAATTTGTCAATCTTAAACCGATCGGGTTGAGACTTTGCATGCATAAATCTACTATCATGTAGGCATCCGCTAAGAAAGGATTTTGATAAATTGCACCCGTAAGGGTATAAATAAAAGCGAGCGAAGCCGCGGACAAAAGCTAGTTTTGTAATAGAGGAATTTGAAATTCAATGCATACATGATTTCAATATTCATATACTAATTAGAATAATAATAGACGGCCTAGGTGGTTTTGCGGTTTAGCACACCGCCTTACTTCCGATAATCGCGGGATCGATTCCTCGCACGGCATAAACATTTGTATTCATGATTATAATTGTTTATATCGGTTTGGGTGATTTCTATGTATAATATGTATGTATTGACGAAAAACTATATATATATATATATACGTATATAAGGATGGTCTGAATACGTATTCCAAATCGTTTGAAAAACTATATATATATATATATATGTCTTAGAAACTTTGATCTCAGCTCCTCGTGCATTAATAATTGTTTCACCTTTTTATCCTTTGATGCAGTGAGACGCTTAACTAATTCTGATTTGAGCTTGTCATACTTCCCTCTACAGGCGGATTGATAATTACGTCTTTTACCTCTATAGAAAATTGTTGGTCGAGTTGACCTATTACGTAATTAAATTTGGTTAAATCATTGATAATCTTTGAAATAGCGAATTGTCCTTCCACCTGAGCAAACCATATTTCCGGCTCTTCGGGCCAAAAGGGTGGTACTTTTATTGCTACTTTAAAAATTTCAGATGACAACCGTCTCGTACTGTAGATGTAGTGCTGCTCTCTGTCATATTTTATCTTCAAAATTTTCCAAATAAAAATGTTCAATAGGGTGTCACCAGTGTGATTATGGTTGGCGTGTTGATATACAGAAGGAGTGATATTAATAAAAGATTGAATATATGACGGTGTATATAATATCAGAATTAAATATAACAAATAATAATTAATTTAACAACTCATTTAGATCAGTAATTTTCAAGCGAATTAAATTGACATTTTGACAATATACTTTTTATTAAATGTGTTTTATGGCTAGTTTATGCAAGGAGGTTGGTAGCCTATATATGTATTTGTATCAGTTATCTAGTACTCATAACACTAACTTTAGCTAGCTTAACTTGTGTCTAGATGACGTTGTGCGAATTGTCCTGATAAAATATTTATTATATCTCAGGGCAATTCACACGGCGCCATCTAGTCCCAAGCTAAGCAAAGTTTGTGTTATGTTTACTAGAGGACTAATACAAATACATAAATATATTTTTTTTGTAAATACATACATAATATACATTGTAAACACCCAGACCTCTACAAGCAATCATATTTATCAATAAAATGTTTGTGGCAAGGAATCTAAGTCGCGACTCCTTAACAATACTACTATTATTGACAAAAATATATACCAGTCTTTCATTAATATACGTACATGTAAATATGCAAATTAATGTGTTACATTTATTGTCTAAAATCTGTGTACTAGTTCAAAAACCGTGACATTTCACACCGAGGTGAACTCAATGTGACTTAAAATCTCAGGTCTCACCTGCACACAATCAGCCACCTGTTAACTGCAACTTGGTGATATAAAAAAGAAAAGGAGCGAGCGCCAGCCAGTGCAAAAAACAAGAATCCAAGACGACACGTTTGGAAAATAAAAAAAGCTCTCGCCCACCAGATGGTCGGCTCGACGCGCGGAGAAACCCGCTCTTGAGCAGGTTGTGACTTACCACGCATATTCATTTGCGTTTTTGAATGTGAAAATTGAATAACAAATCTGATTTAATTATTTAACGATGATTAAGTTTAGAAATAGAAGTACCTATAATATTTTTTCTGCAACTTGCTTAGCCATATTTAAATTTTATTATTGTTATAACAAGAGATTAATTATGCTCCTGATTTGTTTTGATTTAGCTGACACAAACATGTAATCGCGATAATTTTATTGACGACTTGGAACTTAGCAGTTTCGTTTTGAAATATATGATATATTCATTTTAAACGATCGTCACTAAAACATTATCTTCCAAAGTTCAGTTGTTTTTCTTATAAAGGATATAAATCAATATTTATAGTGGTTTTATTTTGCTAATTACATTCAAAATAGGGTGAATATATATATTACTGTTTAATAGGGTACTTTCTTTGAAACAATGAATTGTTTACTTAAATCACTGTCTTTAATTTCATGCTTAACATTTAATTTAATGCAGTTATACGCAATTAAACAATATGATAATACAGTTAAATAATAATTATAACAATATAGGTACAATCACTCTCCAGTTCTCTTCAATCCCTAAGCTCTATATAATATTATTTCTTTTTTTACTTTTTGTCAGCATTTTGGCGCCAAAGTTATTATACTTTTTAATATTTAAAGGCAACGGAACGATATGAAAGAGTTATATTAAATTAACAAATTCTGCAGATTATAATGTTAAGATAATATTAATAGTGGGATATTTAACAACCACTTAATAACTAAACTTAAATAGCAGTGAAATTGGAAAATGTCAAATAGACACCTCAAAGTATAATGTCATACAATATAAGCATACATCCATGGGACGACTCATACGTCGCTAAATGTGTAAAGACTAAGTTGTTGTATACCTTTTGTGTCAGAGGTCAGATTGACTGCCTTAATAGGGTATACTTAAAGCAATAAATTTTATTACAGAAAGAGCTTAATAAGTTTTGACTGCGTCGGTGGATTAGCATACCGCTTCAATTCCAGTAGTCGCGGGTTCGATTCTATATATTAATATACGGAATTAGGTTTTAATCCCATTATTTAATGAAAACCTCTTGTCCTTGCTTTCTTTTGTTTAATAAAGTAAGTGTATACTACTAGTGTAATACTTTATTGTATTGTATGTATCTAATGTAGTGTGTAATACTTTACCTACATATTATATTTGTCCTAATTTACTGCCTATCGCATTATGTCAGTTCAAGCGGTGGCGCCTTGGTATTATATAATAAACTGGAATTCGTTCCAACTGCCTCATTTAGTGGTGCTAGCAGAAATTAATTGGCCATATGTTTTCATCACGATGATCGCTAAATAGTCGTTTACAAAAGATATAGACCCCATATGGTGCGATATATTTTAGTGTGCAAAAACAAAATAAAATGTTCAACCGGCAAAACAATCAAATTACGTACAAAATAACAATAGACATAACAACCTGTTTTATTTATAAAAATAATGTGCCGAGTCATCTTCACGCCTTAGTTCCTGTTCGTTTTATTAGTTTATTTTTTACTGTTTCCAAAATTATATTAGTTTCTCTGACGCAGTGTGTGTGATCGTTCATTGTTCGTTTTCATATTGTACCTATTATGTACCTATACATATGAACTCATATATAAGATATTTGTTGAAGGTATTTTGCATAGCCAAAACTGTACATACAACACGAACGTTTGAGTTCCTCCCGGAAGGTATCTACATAATGTGAAACAAAGAAATAATGATAAGGTTAGTCGACATCCCAGAAGACCGAAGAGCTGGCAGCTACATTGGACAAAGAATTAGTCTAGCTATTCAAAGAAGGAACGCTGTCAGAATCTTCGGAACGTTGCCTAAAGGGACCCCTTTTAATAATATATTTTAGTCATTATATTATATTTTTTAAGCTTTTTAATTTTAGGTTCTTAGTTGTACAATTAGGTTATGTAAATAAATTGATAATATTCAGTTAATATATATGAATACATTTATCATTATAGTATGTGAAACTAATAAAATCTTGGACTAATCTCGGAGTAGATTATGTACTCTACGCTATATAACTGACATATTTAAGTAAAAAAGTAAGCGTTTTTTACATGTAAAAAATATAAATTGATGAATAGGGCACCAGAAAGAGAAAATCGGTGAGAGGTCGATCACGTTATGGACATTCATTGCTTTAGCACTAAATGGGAAGTCGGCCCGCCTCCGCAATTAGTTCCCAGCTTACTAATGCTCAAGTAACTTATTGTCGACGATAGCAGCCGTCTCATGTCGCTCATTAATGGATAGTTTCCATTACTAATAGACTTCAAACAACATTTCACATTGTAATTTAATAGCTAATTATCTCATTTTGTTAACTTGGGAAACATAGGTCAGAGTAACTTTGTTTATTTCTAAACAATACCCGCCTGATTTATGGATTCAATTAACTATCATTCCTGAGAGCGACCGAGCTTAAGATTATAATCGGTGGTTTTTTGACACCTCCAAGTTTAAAGTGCTAATCAGTAACAGCTGTTACGGTAATTATTTTTTGTTTTGCTGATGTTCGGCAATCAGAACACAGGTGGACAAAAATTACGCGTCCGTGTATAGGGGCTACCTGCGTGGTCGCGGCGCGTGCGCACCTGTGCCCGCATATAGGAACCCGCCTGCACTTAAATGGTGTTCATGCTGCGTGATGCTCATCGTCTCTGCGAGACTCTGTGTCACACGAGTTAAGGATCCAGTTTTATTGTGTCGTAATGATGTTCTATACACATGCGGTTCGTAATGAACGTATTCATCGCCGTATCGGGATGACGTATGTTAATGGTAATGCGTTGAGAACCATAAAAGCTTCCTCTTAATGGAGTCGATATTTTTATTGCTATTACCTACCCATTGCAGAAATACCTAGATATTAACTGCATAATTAGTTTCTTGTAAATATATCGATAGTATAATAGCTCAAGAAAACAAACTAGAACTTTTCGTGTGTATGGGATGGGATGACTTTCATTTTAATGTTTATAATGTATTCATTGACATGATCTCATTGAAATTACACAAACACTACAATATACTTTTTACAAATGAATACCAAAATATAAATATTGTAAACTTGTCTCTACATCTGATGAGATACACATACGTATTTAGCAAATCAAAATGACGATTAAATGGGAATAGGTATACATTTTTATGTCAGTCGTATGAAACGAATCAAAAACAAGATCCAATCATACGATAAAATAATAAATGATTCCATACCGCCACATCAACACTTAAGTCGTTAAGGATACTTCACATTATACTGAGCACGCGCTACTGACTGACGGGTACTTACGAATACGTAGGTATAAGTATGTAGGTATCGCATTATAATGAAAATATTTTTTTTAACAAGACACGTTAATTAGTTTGATTTCCATGTGTAACAGTACATTTAATTTTAATTATTTTACATTTCAACAAACACAGACATACAGTAGGTATTCAAAATTGTCAATTATCGACGTCATGGTAAACGTAACACTTAACATACCCACATTTCTGTACTTATTTTTTTAAAATTTAAAGTCGCAGGGTAGTTTTTATAGAGCCTACCGATGTTTCTTGTATTATTATTTTTCTTTTGTTATCGGTGTTTCTTTCACTGGAGAATCAGTCAAAAATATGACACAAAGTTTTTTTAGTGTCGATCTGATTTGAACGAGCTTTTGAATGTATGTCGGGATTGTGGACCACTAGACCACGACTCGTTCATATCTTATATAACCTTTCACTTAAATTTAATGTAAAAATGGCTGCATAATGTGGAAGTAAAAATGAAGATGTCGATTGGGAAGCTAGCCGGAGGCAGTGGTGAGAGACAAGTGGCGCAAGTGGACATACACTCGATTATATGGTGGTGCCACTGCGATGCTACATCGGATCTTATCTCACTTATCTGTTATATTAATTGCGTCCGTGTCGAAAGCATCGTCTGGCCAAAAGCAACGAAAACGCAGAATGAAACCTGAACGTACAATGATTGATTACAAAGTAATGGATACAGATACACGGCTGCATCTCACTCAGAATATCGTAAGTGACGATGTTGTTATATACGATTTTCATTCTTATTATTAAGGTTTGTAATTCATTCTCTTTTCTATATATAAAAAATAATATTTTCTGTTCTGTATGTCGCTTAAGTTTTCACAGGTAAACAGATTTTAATAAAATTTGTCATGACGATTGTATTACGAGGACAGACATAGGCTACCCTTTGTCTCAAAAAATAATCTGATACAAGAATGAAGAAGAAGAAGTCACAGAATACAGCTATTATTATAAAACTTGACTTATACATACGTATTGTATTATGTAGGTACAACTTAGTCTTACAAATGTACAGCACACAAAACTGATGTATTATTTTCCTTTAAAAAAAATTATTTCGATTTTACGAAATGAAGTTAATGAATAATATTAATATTAAGAGATCCTGATAGTAATTTATATAATCTCTTATCAATCTTTTTTGACTGATGTATTGAACAAGATTGTATACCTACCACGAAATTACCAATTATGAAAACTTCACGCTCTTATCGTCCCATAATAGCAATGTAATGAGTTTTAAAGAGTTTTTCGGCTCCATGGAATTTAAAAACTTTGTAAACAGACTGGATCTTAATCTGAAGATTCAAGATGTTCAGATACAGTACCTATAGTCGTGTTTATCGGTAAGGCTTTTAGTGCATTTTCTTCGAAAAATCTTTTGACATGCATGACTTATACTTGTACTCCGAAAACGATTAATGCATGAATTTTGTGCATACCATTCAATCGTGTTTATAATTAAAAGAAATTTTAATTAATTTATGGTATGTCCTGTATTATTTTGAACTGTACAATACAGACACTAGTATACTCGGTAATATGAATATTGTTAAAAAAAGATGATCACTTAAATTAGTTACTCTAGTAATATTTGAACTTTAGTAATAAACAATATATTTATTATTATTTTTATATTTTTTGATAAATAAATAGCTAAATTATTTTACGTACTTACTTTTCTTTTTTACTAGTTATGTTTAATATTTTGATGTTCATTACTAAAGTTTGGTAGTCATTTTATCTATAACCTTTTTTCAGTAAGTATATTAGTGTACACATCAATATCCACTTCAAAAAATCTAATCAGTATAAATCTTTTGAATTGGTGTATCTGGTTTACCTTATTCTTACAGGGCTGTTATTCACATGCGAATTGGTCCAGTTATCATTTCTGTACGCGATCCAATTTAGTCCTTGGTCAGCACGATTAATTGGTATTAGCTTGTTGTAATTATCGGTATATGTTACTGCTTATCCTAGAAAGGTTTTCTTTATCTTGTAATGCATGGGCGCGGTTGTAACGGCGCGTGACGTACACCTGTCGTGTGCGGCGCGTGCGCGGGCGCCCGGCCGCACCAACTGCCAACGGCGGCACGGTCAACCGTGGCCAGCGCACTTGCTGCCCACTTCAGCAGAGCCGTCGACCGTGGAGACATAGCACCTGACACCCTTACCTATCGTGTCGCACCCTGTTGCTATGACAATATGTTACAACTTCAAACTCAGGCGCATGTAGTAATGCTGTACCTAGTATACATATAGGTATATAGCATGCAGAGAGAATACAGTTATACTATAACGATAATATCACACTTAGTTTGTAACTTGATCAATATAAATATTTGTTTCTTTCCTACGTAGGGCATATATAATTTTAAAAATATTGATAATGGATTTTTTTTTACCCTACTAACGGTTTACCCTGCCAGGGCACCAATGAAGGATAATAGGATGAGACTGGTCAGGTCTGTTAGCCCATAGTAGCAAGTGCACCAAGAATTTATCGTAATGGTTTCTGGAGAAAACCGCGTGGAGGTCAATTTGATGTGGACTCGCAACGGATTCACTAGTTCAAATTACTAACAATCCCGGTAAGATATATTAGATGTGTACTAACTCTGTTAAATTACATATTTCTAGTAACGCGTAGTACTGACATAACTGAACATAGTAGTAAAGTATCATGCGTCTTTGCGATAGGTTTGTTCATATACATACATAATTGTCTTTTTTCATCAGCAAACGGACCAATTGTAGACTGGTCTTATCTTGATGTTTCTTTTGTATTGATTTAAATATATTAAGAAATTGCCATTTCATATTTAAAATATTTTACTCACACGTCTTACTGTCCTCGACTTAAGATTTATTTAAATACACAAAGTAAACAAAATTAAATACAGGTGCTAAATTTCGCGTAATGAAACTAACTTCTACGCGTTATTACAAAACACTTGACACGGTTCTGTAAATAGATATTTTACAAGAACTTAAGGAAGTAAGACACTTATAATAAATTTTGTGAAATATTCGTTAAGCAATTTCTCTCCGGAACGTATAATGTTACGTACTCAAATATTTGCCAAGTGTGGTTTTATGGGATTTCGAATTCCTATCGAAATGTTGTTTAAGTATAATGCATATTTATAAATAAATTCACCCTCTTCATGTTGCTTATTTTCAATTGAACATGTTGTTTTTATAGGTACCTATGAATAACAAGGGTTTCAGTTGAAAAATAAAATATATTTTATATTTGGTCATTTAATATTTGTTGTTTTAACTATAGAATCTCAAAAAATTTACTTCGCATTTCGAATTATGTATATTTAATTAAAATATACATAATTCGAAATAAATAAATTTATGTAGATACCCATTTTTATTCATAGACGGTAAATATTTCTTATTACTCCTAACAAATATCTCTTGATTAAACTATTTTTATTATTCGTAGTACCTACCGTATAACGTGAGTGCTGATGTCTATGCATGCGTAATTTTCAATATTATAGACGTACTAATTAATTATTAAAAGTTTATTGAATGTTATTATCAGATTTTTAAATACATACATACTTACATTCAATTATATATCTCAGATAGAAAACAGTATTTAAAAAAACGATGTCATATCATAAAAACCCATAAACGATGCTCAGCGGGTGCTGGAAGAAATGAAAATATAAAAGGATAATATCGACACTCTGGGTGGCCGATGAATATATAACTAGATCGCCTACGCCAACTTCATTCAGCCAAAGGTTATCAAACACCACGCAAAAGATATTACGCAAAGCATTATAAAATAACTTTTCTTTTATAAACACGACTTATCTCCGGCATCAACTTAGGATGATTAACTGTTTGTTAAATACATTAACAAACATTTCCAGTGATAAGATAAATTCATAGCGACCAAACATAATAAAACAAATAATCAAATAGCCAATCTTTGTCGGCAAAACTTTGATCACGCCCCGTAGATTCGCAATGATTGGTTCATGGTACAAAATGATTGTTTACTTATCTCTTGTTTTGGTAGATTTTGATATTACAATGACAATAGATAATCTAACAAAAGTACCTACATGAATTTTTAGCTACATGCAAATGCAAATACATAGTATGTCATCTAAATCATTATAGTTGACAGCTAAGCCAGTTGATATATCATTCCTTTTACAATCATTACTTTCAATTCATTTACAGAAAAGAAAATAAATCATCAATTGTTTGTCAATTCAATTGTGTTTCCGTGTTTTATGATCAATTGTAATAAATATGTATATGGCGTGATCTCAACACTTGTCCATTGTTATCAAAATATATTACATATGTATATTAAAATAATCAAATAGCAAAGGTAGCAAATGCTCTGTGTAAATGTGCAAGCGATTATAAAATATATAGTATAATATAAAATGTATAGAGATTTTAAACACGGTAAGGTGTTTGAAATCTCTTTTGATGTTTTACTATCTTGTCTGTTCCAAAATGACGACATAAAAATTATATTAAAGTTAATATCTTTGAAACTATATTTCTCTATTATAATAAAAGTCGTTAAATGAAGGACACGATATAATCCTTGAACATGGCCCTACATTTTTATTTAAGAAAATAAATGAATGAATATGATATTTACAGCAAATAGTCAGTGCTGAAAGAGTTAAGCTGAATAATTCTACATAGTTATTAGATGAGTTTGTGGTACTAACATGTGTTCTGCGCACGCGCACTTTTCAGAGCAATGATGTCCTGGCACGCGCGGCCACGCTCCACCGCCCGACACCCTCCACCACTACCAGCATGACATTACATTACCATCATTTACAATATTCATACTAACACTGTTCTAACCGTCATGTGTTCGGCAACAGATGGACTCGGATGTAGATAAAATAATTAAATTAATTAGATACCTAACATGGACAAGTAACAAATTTAAAACGCGTATACTTCATGTAAATTTGTATTCAAATACTTGTCAGAGGAGGTGTAATTGAGAAAATAAAATTAGAACTATTCATATTTCTCTTTTATAGATGTTAATTTATATCATATGCTGTCTGTTTTGCTTAGATCTTTTAAACTACGAAACGGATTTTAATGCAGTTTTTAGCAATACATAGAGTGTTGCAAGAGAAGGGTTTATATGTATAATACATGCACACTAGTACGCAGCCGGGGCGAGTAGCTAGTATGTTTTATGCTGATTTTTAGGTTTATTTCAAATTTAGAGGTTAGGATTTACACGGTTTGAGGAATCCATTATGAATCCAAACCAATTACGTGTATACTAATGCTATGTTTCCTACTTGGATACTGTCTTGTCTTAACTTAAAACTTACATACATTATTTATTTATGAACACTTTGTTACACCAGATGTATTGTTACGAAAATCACAATTAATTAGGCATACAATATGACGTACAAAAAGCGATGTTATCGCTCTCTTTGTATATACATATTTAAATAAGTACGTGTTACAATTAGTTCATCATCATCAATAATCGATTATTTAACTTATGAATGCTGTTCGTACAATTAAACTAACGTCGTTTATCTATTTATGTACAATGTTGTACCCAGGTATAAAAATCAACTTCCGTACATAGTTTAGTACCTATATTTGTGTTCATAATATTTGATGGATGTAATGTAGTGTAAATTTTTAGGAAACAATAAATTTGTAATTGTAAAAAATGTAGTATTTATTATATGTAATGTTATTTCCGTAACTTCCACAGAGACACGAAATCCACAGCGACTCATAAGGTTTAGATATTAAGAAATCGCATAGCATAGTTGAGTTTAAGCAACTTATAAGAATTGCTTTATAAGAAAAAAGAAAAACAATGTGGAGTAGGTGCAGTAATAGCACAAAAATGGTTGGCGAGAAATAAAAAATAGAGCTATGGCTCAACTTCGGGCGGGTTCTAATTCGCCACGGACTCGGCCGGGGAAGACGCACGATGGAGTGCAGGCGACGCGACACGACGCGATGCGACGCTATCCACGCGGGGGCGGCAGCCTGGCTGTGGCGCGACCGCACGGTTGCCGTATTTTATTTATAATTACGGACGACGACCCGAGACCCGGACCTGTCGCGATTTCACCTGCTATTATTGCCATTTTATTCATTGTTATTGCGTTTATTACGTTGCTTGTTACAGATTTTACTGTCCGTAGGTTTTAACGAATGGATTTTAATGATGAGTGAATATATCTTCGTGCTGATTTCTCCTTATAAACACGTTCATATAACGATCTCATCTTTAGTGAACGGTGCCGATTTAATTGATATGATTAAGTTTTTAATGTTTGTTCTGATACAGAATATGAAAAGAAAGTAAAAAAATATCATTACCGCTTGACTTTCTTTCAATAAACGTTCATTTAAATCTTTAGCACCCATTCTAGGTATATATTGTACATGTGATATTTAGGCAGATCTAGGATAAAACCATAATGAACATTATAATATAATACAATAGAAAAAGTAATTGAAAATAAGTATACCTACCTATATTTCACGATGTGAAAAGAAGGTTTACTGATCTAGTATCGATTAATTGTAATTTAAAAATATATATTCAAATGATATTGTAGTTTAGCAGATCATTTGCGGTGATTTATCTGCGGACACATGTAAGTTGTGACGGGTCGGAGGTGAGGGCCGCGCGTGCGCCGCCCACGCCCGGTACCGTTACACACCGGTTAATTTTTATACACATCGAAAGATTATTGTATTAACGCCCGCGCCCTCGTGTGTGTCAGGAAATGTACTGCTTAAATCTGAGATCATTTATAATTGTTGTATTATAATTGCTGTATTATTTGCATATATTTCTTTTGAGGTTATACCCGTGATGGTGCGATATGAATAAAAAATGATATATAGTTAAAACAAGTGATCGATTTGATAAACTTATTTGGAAAGTAACAATATCATTTATTTCATTTATTTATTTATTTATTCTTTATTGAACAAAAAAAAATTTGTACAACAGGCGAGCTTAATGCCGTATGGCATTCTCTCCCAGCTAACCTTAGGGTATAAACAGAAAGCGTAATGGGGTATTAGCTAGAGCTGTTTTAAATTTGCTAATACATATAAATAACTATGCAAGATATATATATATACATATATATATTATATAAATATACAGTAAACATCATTATGTTTTGTAATTTGCTATCGTACTTAAGAAATCAATTTGAAGTTATAATATCGTATCTATTAATAAATCTTATATCAAGGAATAATGATAGATACTTTCAGTTCGAAAATATTGAAAGAAAAATCAATTCAGTTGAACTTTTGTATTTATAACATAAATATGATTGCACAACTACGCCCTGTAGAGAATATTGTTAAATACGTGTTCATATTATCACTCGGTTTTAATCCATCAAGATAGACAATGCATATAAAAATCGATAGAAATCTTTAGAAAATTGTTTCCCACATAATATAATACAATATACATATAATATTTTAAACTTTTTTTTCTAAATTTAAAAATAGTTTACTCTTTATATATGTGTATATAAGGATAATTAATTACTACCTAACATGTAAATGTATAATAATATATTTCAATTTACAAATAGTTCCCGAATAAAACTTAATTTGACCTATACTTGGCAAGCACTTAAGGCGATCCTAAAATTTAGTGCAAACTCTATAAGAAGGATAGTCCATTGGCTTTATGCTTTTACGGTATCCAATATACAGTGTTTATGTTCACTTTCTCACCATAATGAACTCGTTACCAACCGTTTGTATATAAACCACATTACGGCGTACAATATGGGGCTTTTAATTAAAATTAGCGGCGTAACATTACACAACTTAATTGTTACTTTATTTAGATCAATGGCAGCACATTTGTAAATTAAATTAATTGACTCTGAGTGAGTGAGCTTAATAATGCCATTAGAATTAATGAAGTATATGGTATGTTTAGCTATTATATTAATTGCAATGAAACCATTATAATATTTACTCCTGATATTGTGTAGGAATATAAAATTTGATATTGTGTAGAAATACAGAATATAAAATTTTATGATAATACTAATTAGTTACGTACTATGATATTGTCATAAAATATTTTTATTATTATTTATGACTTGAAATTTAGTAATATTTAATTAATTAGTATTATATATAATGAATTGCTATATATTTAATGAATTGGACATATTATATATACATATATAAATATTCAATATAAAACAAAATAATGACAAAAGTAGTTTGTTACCTGATTGCTTAATTAGAACTATATTTAGAAAAGGATGCCGTTGATGTCTTTTACATAACGTTTGAAATAGATCTTTTATAGACTTTTATTACTATGTTTTCTCAAGACATTGTCAAAATATGATTTTATCTGCAGTATATACTTATTTATAAATATGACGGTTCATTCCAACATTTTTATAATAATGGTGCGTATTGATTAGAGACATACATAATGCTTGAGTACATTGTACTCAAACTAACAATTTTTACCTAAAATGTACATGTTCGAAATATTATTTTCGCTCATATTTCTGATGAATATGATATAATACCGAATACGCTGCAGTAAACGGTTAGCTACAATTTTATAATAAATAAACAGAACAGAAAATTACTATAATATCATAAACTTGTAACATTGTAACAACCTTTATTAATGTAATAAACAGTATTATAAGTAATATATAGATAATTAGCTTGCAAAATATGTGATTGTCGTCGATACACACACAAGCATGTGTCACTCGGCACGGGGTACGCAGTTCTATCCACGGCCAGGCGGCCGCTTGCCGTGCATCAAATTAAATACATATCATGAGATTAGTATAGTATTGAAATTATGGTATTATCCTCCTTCGCCGATTAGAAAGCGACCGTGGAATAGATATCTGTAAATCACTGGCTTTTCTCCAATGATGCAAATTGTAGGTGATAAATACAATGATAATAAAACCTTTTTGTTTCAAGTCTTCAATTATAAGATTAATATGATATGTTAGTTAGTATTTTAGTTTAATGGATGATTTTTCCACTTCTTACGATAGATCTCTACGTTCCTACTCTCTACTCTGCTATATCGTAGAACTCAATGGCTTATTGCTCTACCATTTCACTTAGACTCTAATTTTAAAGTATATAGTTCACGCTAATATCTAATTTAGTTTATAAAGCAACAGTAGTGAGTTGAATATAATATCAGATATAGTAATAAATAACCTGATTATTTATTACTATATCTGATATTATATTCAACTATATAATCATCGCGGTAAATAATAATCGCGGTAACCATTTATTGCTCTACTTTTAGAATTTTTTTATTATTGTTATGCTGCTTAGTTATTTACTTTTATTCCTACAGTATCATACGGATGGACATGATATAAGTGTCGAAAAAACTGAACACTAAAATCACCTATTAATATTTATATATTTTTGTTATTCATACCTGTTTATTTTTTTATCTTAGCATTATTTGAACTTGTAAGGTTACGGTTCATATTATTATAGCATTTTGAATAAATGGAAAGGCTTACATATCAATATACACATGAACAGCACTATTTCCATTGTATGCCCATGGTACCGCAGCGTTGCCATTTTGGAGGACTAAAGCCGGTAATCGAGTTACTGCATCCCAACACAAGGCGTTAAGCATATGCATCGAGAGCTGTTCTATGTAAAGTCCTTATAAGCTGTAATAAAAACATTACTGCGAAGTAACAGACACTAAAGCCCCTGACACAAACACAAGTATCTAGATGCAGATTTTGTATAAAGTCGACCTAGGTACTATAGTTATATTCTACCGTAATTACATAACTATCTGTCACATTCATAATATTTAAATGCGAAAGTAACTCTGTCTACCTGTCTGTCTTTCTCGCTTTCATGCCAAAACTACTGAACCGAATTAATGGTCCACAATAGCCTAGACTCTGAGAAAAGACATAGGCTACTTTTTAATGCGAAAACAGGGTTGTAAGGGGTTAAAAGGAGATATGAAAGTATCGTCATTTTTATAGCTAGAAGCTTTAAACTTATTTTTAATTTAAAGCTGTTGATTAAATATAATTAAATATGATATTAAAAAATGTTACCCTTAAGAGTATAAAATGTAATGGAGGAAGGGGATGAAAGTTTTTGAAGATATAACTATAAAAATTTACTAGTAGAAAATACCGCATGGTCTTAAGTCCACCAAATGTACTTTTACTTTTGATACTATGTGCATTAAACATAGGTATATAGGTATATATATAGCGATGATACGTTTTTCTTTGGCTTTTTATAATTAGCCCAAATAATTAAGAATGCCATCAAAGATCATATATTCCACGCGTTCGAAATGGCGTGCACAGCTAGTTACTTATAAATTTAATTCGATAGATGCAGACTGCAACGTCTTTCTGGTAGAAATTGTCTCAGTTGCTGCTTATAGCGAGACCAAGATTATCGCAGTATAGTACGAAGCTTATGGAAATAAAGCATCGGAATCCATTTACGCAAATCTAGAAAGCATCGCTACCAGCGAATAATCTTTTCATAGTCGGTGAAGCGCGACGTTTCGTCGCCCACGCGTGCTGCGCGCAGTCCATACTTTACACATCCGGGGGCTGAGTGCATGAATCGTATACAAATATATACCTATATAAATATTTCTTAAATAATAATAATTATTATAGTAATTTGCATAGTATATATAGCATAGTATTAACTTCTGATAAATTGATCTGCTAAGTGTAATTTTTGTATAACTTAACAACTGATGTAATATTAGCAACGGATAAATAACCATCTGTCCATTTAAATGGCTACTGAACTAAGACATTCTTCATCACCTGCTAATAACTAAGCAATCAATAAATTACTAATACAGACTCTTAGAGGCGCTATCTCTTTTTATTCTTTAACTAGCTACTCGCCCTAGCTGCGCCCGGGTGTACATATATTATACATATAAACCTTGCTCTTGAATCACTCTATCTATTAAAAAGAACCGCTTCAAAATACGTTGCGTAGTTTTAAAGATTTAAGCATAGATAGGGACGGACAGACAGCAACAGCGACTTTGTTTTGTGCTATGTAATAATAATTATAGTATCTTTCAATTTTAGTTTGAAACTAAAATTATATAGAAATATAATAAAATCAGTATTACTATAATAGAACTAGTATAATGTTAGGTTGTTTTAGAAGTAAGTATCTTACTTACTTACAATTTCAATTAAATTTTACATTATAATCGTATATTCTGGCACCACTCCATAAATGTATGCAACAATGTACGTGCATATGCAACAATTAACAGCGGTACTATATATTGTAACGTTCGGTGCAAAATCACAAATTTACCAGTCACGTCAATGTGATATCGGACTAACTCGCTCCGACTGGACGTGACACTGACAACAGCTGTGTTGTGGTATTTACTTCTAATTTCATAGTTAAAACAATTATCAAGAAGTCAGTACAACTTGCGAGCTTAGAACTTAATTGCTTGTCTGCTATTGATAACAAAACCTCCGTTAGTGTTGATTACTATTCCGCACTATAGATTCCTTTATTAAATGATAATGAAATGAATCTGTACTGTTACGATATTTAATTACGTAGTGGGGCGTAAATAATACTTTCTTTTAGTAAGTTGTCCCCAATATTACCGGGTGCTCATTGCCATAAAAAATGTATTCCCTAAACGATACTTCGGAGGTTAATATTTTCATGGAGGACTGACCATAATTACGTAGTACATGCCCGAATATTGTACATTTGTATTAGATATTCGTACTAGTATATAGTAGTATGAGTTATTATCATATACATAGCTTATGTAAGCTAACTCCATGGCAGTATATCACAAGAGCAGAACTGCAGAATTAATTCTAGTTAGAAGATTTTCAGTATGAAGAGCATAACGAGTTTTGTTATCAAGTGAAATATTTTGAGTCAAACTACAGAATTGATTTCATTATGCGACACGTCATCTACTATTATTGTTCCATTTTTAGTTAAAATATTCATAGACTATAGTTATCGTAAAGCTATCAATCATAAATGTGGGTGAATTCATTTAATGTACATTTTGTTATCTATTGGTTGTAAAATACAGATATAGCATCAAAATGTATCAGAGTGAGGAGATTATAAATTGTGACGATGTCATATCAAGAGTGGGTTAAGTAATTTATTGAAAGGTGCGCATTGAAATCACGTTTATTTGTGCGCACGCGCCGACGACGCGCCACGTAACAAATCATGCTTATCGGTGGGTCGCGACTGGATCCATTGCCGCTGCAGCTCTAAATCTAGACGGATCTAGACATTATACCAACTGCCTCCCAACTCCACGCAGCCAGGCCCATCTTGCAGCAAAGCTTTACTAGTTTTCATTACCTACATTATACTAACGTTACCTAATCTCCAGCATTGTTTTTATTCTACATTATGTATTATTAGAACAATTACCTATTGGGGTCTACATAAAAATATTATCTTATATTTAATCTCTACACCACATTAATAATGTTTCTAGTTGAAAAGACATAAATAATTAAATGTAACAATAACAAAGCTCTTCATAAACGAGGTCAAATTAGTGTCGAAACCCGTTTGCGTTATCTATAAAACGATCACTTATAACTAATAGAAAAGTTCAAAGTTCTATTAGACTATTAGGTGTGAATTCTAATTGGTACTGCATATCTGCAGTCGATATCTGATAAGATAATCACGATGCAAATAGGTACAGAATTAATTAATGGGAATGCATTGGATTAGCGGTGGTGCGGGGACGTAGAGCACGCGCCGCACTTCTTGTGCGGTGGAAGGGAAACGGCAGGGGGGGTATCCAGTGGCGCACACGCACGCGTTTGTTAGCTACACATCTTTACTTTAATTAGAACTTGTGTAGGCTAAAGTACGAGTATATATTATATTCTCTTACTTCTGGTTTAACTTGAACCTACATTGATTTTTTTACGAATTTGCTACACTTTAGATTATGCACACGAGACATTATAAGATATTGACTGTTAAAAATGGTTATTATTATAAACATTCATGTTCTAAATACGATATATATTACACTTCATAGTACGCTTACCTATTGTACAATAGGTGAGCGTACTATGAAGAGTAAAGTACACACTATCATAGCAGTTTGGAATAAGGAAATATTACAGGTTACATTAGATTTTCCTTAGCGAAGATATTAACCAATTTATTACATAATGTACAGTAATTGCCCGGTTGTAAGGTATAGTTAAAAATTATCTACACACCTCCCTAATGAACATTACACCTACTCGTTAATGTCCGTTTACATTGTTCCGTTCATTATTCTTGCTCTAAGGTCAATGCACTGTTTTAGATAGTCACATCTATTATTAATCAGATACTGATTATGAATGATTTAATTGTATAAAAAATATTTACCTTATTCACGATTGTTTACAATAGTTTTCTAGTGATTTCAAAGAATAGATCAAATGCTTTCCATTAGTAGTAGTAACGGTACAGATAGGAAAAGACTAAGAAAGCGCGTAGACAGATTTGTCTGCCTTTATTCATTGTTTACTACCGCCATCTACTGGTTTCCCGTGACCAGGGAGTTTGTGGCAACGTCCAAATATCAGAAGCTCAAAAATAATATTATGGTATAACATGGTAAATATCTCTCTCGGTTATATAATGTATATAATTAAATAAAGGTATGTATTCCAGATATTTCTATAAAAAAAGGCCAATAGTTAGCGGCGTTTAAGAAACGTGCACTTGCCTGACAGGGTCAGAGGTTAACTGTTCAGATTGTTATCTTATTGGACAACTTTCCAAACAGTAAGTGACACGATAATGGCAATAGGTACGTTTAGATTTTGAAGATAAAACTTATTGGATTGCATTTTAAAGTAATAACAATGCAGTAAATATCTAGATATAAAACTCTAATTGTAATTATGAAACAATTTGTTAGAGATGTATTATATAATTTAAAACCATGATCTAATTTGACGGTTCAAGCAATCGTTGAATGAAATTTGGTTTAAATGTAGTACTTTGCTCTCGTCAACGAAGTACACAGATATCAAATTATAGATTGTAGTAGCTGTAACGTAAATTTTCCATCAAAAAGCATTTTTTTAATACACGTAACATTTCAAAATTGTTTCTGAACATTATTAAGGGCCGTAAATAATCACATTGAATCACAAAATGAACGCATCATTGACTTATATCAGGATTCAGCGACGTAACATTTGGTACATCTCGTTGCTATTATAGCAAACAGATATTACGTCGTTTACAGATATAGCGTGTTATAGTATTATTTCATTGTGGTGATACTAGGAAAGCAGGAGCGAGGCCCGTGCCCGGATGGTGACCTCGTGGCCGGGTGACCGTTGGCGGCAGCGTGGCGCTCACCGTCTTGCCCGACCCACATCCGACCGGTGGAGCGCCATTGTCTCGATAAACGCGCCACAGCTAAATGATTAGATACTTAGTCACAATTTGAACCCAACTGGCGCCACCGGTTGTACTACCTATTAAAACCTTGAAACCTTTGGAGCTAGGTGTTTCTACTGATAAATATATATAGAATAAGGAAGTGAGTTTACAATCGCTTTTTTATTGTCAGTTAGATCAATTATTGTTTGGCAAATGCAACGTGTAATTATGGCGAAAGGTACTTACAGTAAGTTCAAAATATCCGAAATTCCACGTCAATAGATATTCGTGAAACGTTCAGTTTTCCAATAACTTTCCCCATAGAAAGTGTTATTGCAATCACGTACATTAATGTGTAGAAGGAATAGTTCAATTACTCTTAAAGTCTACCGACAAAAATAATTTAGCTATTTAAGTTTATTTTTCTAGTGTTTAACAGAGTTTATGTCCTAATTACTAACTCCTAATTTATTGATAAGTCAGTGATATGGATTCTTTGATATTACAGATTGAGTTGCACAAGAAATAGCACAGCACAATCTTTTTTATCCATCAATACTTTACTGTAAATAAATTAATAGTCAAGTAAATTCAACAGTATTTCAGCTGTTATAGAAGAACTATTTAGAAATTATGAACTGTTGTTAAAAATTGAAAATTGTTAATAAGCATTTTTAAAAAGAAAGTAAAATTTTTAGTTTCTTCTTAGTTTTTCCTACGGCCTCGGTGGTGTAGTATACCGTAGTATGGTTTAGTATAGCTGTTTAGTAAGTATACCGCGTCACTTCCAATGGTCGCAGGTTCCACTCCACGCACGGTAAAAACATTTGTAATCATGAGTATTGTGCGTATCGATCTGGGTATTTTCTATGTATATTGTGTATGTATTTACAAAAAATGTATTTATGTATCTATTGTCTAGTGCCCAGAACACAAGCTCTGCTTAGTTTGAAACTAGATGGCGCTGCATGAATTATTTAGGGATATTATCGGTTTCGGTAGCCTAATATCTATTGTTAACAACATTCGACCAAATAAAGATTGCACGGTCACTTCCCAATCACAGGCCATATAAATAATTGATGGCTCTCCTCTTATAAACACATATACTGGTAAGTACGACAATTAATTGTAAATCATTGTATGCACTCAATCGAACGTGCTCGTATGACTGTAGGTAATAGATAACTGGCTTAGACTTCTAGATAGCGCCAGCACGGATCATGTTACTCCATAAAAGATGCATATTATTTTGACTATCCAGTTCGAATCATCTGATTTCTTGGAAATAAATGCTCACCCATAGTTATATTGATGACATAGCATGTAATGTACTGAGTAGTAAAACGAACCGGTGCGGTGTCGACATGTTGAAAAAAGGGACGGACAGAAATTAACGATCGTAGCGATTTGTATAATTCAATTTTCTTTTCAGATCTTATGTTATAAGATCTTCCTGACAGAAAGTAGCTTCGGAATGTAAAGGCATTTAGAGCCAACAAACAACGTCGAGAAAGGCTAAGTGTGAACAATGTGGTGTATCTTTTTGCAGTTGTTTATTTTCGATAATTTGTATAAAGGATAGAGTACTTACGTGCCTCGGAGTTGGTTAAATTAATAATTATAAAAATAACAGTGAAATTCGGTATACACTGTCCATTAGAATTGTATCAAGGTTTTCCACTCACATAATATAAACAATTTTTATATAGGTCTTCAAATTCCAATAAATACTGCTGCTGTATATTTGAATTAGTATTTTTATTACTAGAATATTTACACCATTTTATAATTAAAATAGGTATATTTAAATTGAATAAAACTATTTTATCCATTTTTTAATGTAATATTTGATCTGTTAAATAAAAGACGATGGCAATGTATTTATTTGTCGTCGTATTTCGTCACATTTTATCAAATCAATAAGATTTGTATCAGTATGAGTTTGTAGTTATTTTTTCTCTGTTATTGTAGACTAGCTATCTTCGGTATTTAACAATACATATAACATAATTTATAAAATATTTAAATGTACCAGTATTATATTACTACATCAGTAATAGTATAATACTGCATCAGTAATATAATATTCAGATGACAGTGAAACTTGTTTGAAACAGATTGCGTAGTTTTAAAGAAATAGGTAGGTATAGATAAATAGACATGCGGACCGTGGTTTTATTTAATACTATGTTTATCTAAACTGAAGATGATATAATTGATAATACATAATAAAATTAGTTACGTTTGATAATTACTACATGCATACATACCTGGTCTGGTCAATATTTAAGTGATGTTTTTGTTTCCTAATTATAATACATATATCTGGGGTGAAAAAATTGTTAGTAATGTTGACGGATGGACCCATTGCTAGCACACGGTTCCTCTGGGAAACCATATTGATAAATCCATGGTGTATTTGTAACGATGGGCTAACTGACCTGAACTCATGTTCGTCTTATTATCCCCTACTGGAGCCCCATCAGCGTATAACCGTTAGCGCAGACGGGTGCACCATTACATTATAATTCATAAAAAAATACATACTTCATAAAATTCTTTATAGATGTATGTAGATATATCAAGTACGTAGTGATCGTTATCATTTATCTGAAAGCAATAACAGGATCCTCTTTCGATAACATTTATTACTTCTTCGATAACAAGAATGTACTTAATTGATTTATTAGCAATAAACACGTAGCTTTAAGCTCAAGCTATGTAGAGTTTAATTAGTATATGTAGTATAATATGGGTACTAACCGTTTCCGCGCTTTAGCTGTTTTAGTTGAAGATTTCGCCTTTGTCCGTTTCTGTATTGTTGTATACCTTCTCAAGTTAATATTCGTTCAGGCGTTTAGTGGTGAAAAGGTAACAAACAATCAGATACTTTCTGCTGTAATTAGTACGTTTTTTCGTATTTGATAAAATATTGCATTTTCTAGGTTTTACATATATAATTTTTTGTTTTAAATTTAGATGATATTTTTTGATTTAATTTGTATAAATACATACATACATACAATAACTTTTTTTAGGACTTTTAGCGTTTTCTCTCTTATTCATAGTTATTGTGAATAATTATTTCAATAATGATCTCGGCTATTTATTACTTATCAATAGTTAGAAAGTTTTGTTTTTTGATTAATCTTGAAATTTTAGTAGTAGGTCCAAATGCATAGTTGTGGCTGACAATTGTAATTATTGCTAGACATACTGTTCTGTGGTCATTTATGTTGTAAGAGGTGAATGAGGTATATAAAAAGTAATAAAGAGATAATTTAATTTATATAATGATTTATTTTCTGTAAAATAGGAGGTAACAGAAAGGAACGCGATGGGCATATGGCTAAATTAGCCTTATGAATAGTCACTATTTTCATATATTTTATACAATAAAAATAGCATATTACGACATACTATTGTTTTTTTTTTCAAGAAATATATTAATATTTATAATTAAGGCACTTTGTACATGGCTTAGGATACAAATATAGGTTTTAATATGTGTATGACACCAGGCAAATGCCACATGACTAGCGATGCCGCATATAGCGCGACTAAATATCTACAACTATAACTTACGATACCTAACTTATAATTAGATTTCAATGTACAATGTTCTCTTATAAAATTAATAAATTCTCATTTTATTGTGCACACGGAATGAGACTAACATTAATTTTCCACAAAAATAATTTAAATAATTATCAGAGTACTGTCATAGCGGTTATCGCTAATGAAATTTATAACTATACGAGATCGAGAATCTTACGAGGCTCAGTCTTCTCAATATACATGTACCGTGGCTGCTGAAGGCAACGATTGATGCGTGTGCGCCGACGGTAAAGCTTCAGGGCGGTATTCATACGGAGTACTTCCAGGAGACCCACATCCACTTTCCAAGTGTTTGCTCAGGAGCGACATTCGTGAGAATGTTTTCCCACAGCCCGAACATGAGTATTTTTTCACGTCTGAATGAGTTTGTAGATGTGCTCGTAAGTTTGATCTATCCGCAAAAGCACGTCGACAATGATGACAAGAGAATGGTTTTTCTCCAGTGTGCGTCCTAATATGTCCCTGTAGAAGCCAGGGTCTCGAGAAAGCTTTTCCGCACAGATGACATTTGCACGGTAAAGTGTGCGTGCGAATATGCATTTTAAGGGCTCCTAATGATGTATATACTTTTGCACAGTATTTGCAGCTGAATGATTTTCTGGCGAGGCTACCTTCAGCCGCAGCACAATGATACTGTTGATGTTTTGAAAGTCCAGAATAAGTGGAATAGGATTTTGCACAATCAGGACACTGATAACGTGGACGTCTTGAATTGGAAACTGAGACACCCGAATCGGATGAAACCGAACCCGGTGATCGCAAATCTTCAGGGCATGGTGGTGGCGAACAAGAAGAGGGTGGCGAGGCGGGTGAATAGCGTGCATATAGTTGTGGATGCGTAGGAGGCGTCAGCGCTGGCGCGGCTGGGTATAACTCCTCCAGAGGATAGGGCGCGTACAGTGTTGGTAAATAGGCGTACTGCGGCGTAGGACGGGCGAGTGTGGTCGGTGTTGGCTCAAAACGAGCCTGGCAAGCTTCTAAATATTCCAGTGGCTGTTGCGACCATTCGCGAGGTTCTACTTTAACCGCAGTAGCAGCTACAGGTGATGACGCTTTACTTGGGTAGTTTCCAGTCTTTGAGAGATCTTCCGGTTTTGTGCTAAGATTCTGAGGTTCATCATTTTCGGTATCACCTATAGACAAAGAGAAATTCATATTAATATACGTTACAGAAATCATCTTTGGTAAAATAAATCAATGATTCACTTATGAGCAATGGATTTTAAATTAAAACATTTTGTATTGTAAATAAAATTATTAATTTTACACTTTATTTCTGTAAAATAATATATTATGTTAATTTCATAGTATTAATATTCTCATCAATTTCTCTTTAGAGACAATGTGTTGGATTTGAAAACTTAACTTTTAAATTGGTACATGGTGTAAGATTACATTCTACATCGAGATAAATATATTTTTGGAGTACTTACAATGATAATCATAGTAAAGTCTCGTAGCCATGTGGGCGGGGTGAGGCGGCGTTGTGGGCGGTGTCGACGGGCGCTCCTCCCGCACCAGCACCGGCCGCTTCTTCAGCGGACAATGCGCATACTTCTTCGTCATCAATGCACGAGTGGCCTGCGAATCCTCCACAAGCATCTTGCACTGACTTCACAAACACTTAACAAAAGAGTTCGTTTGAGAACGTTCGTATAATGTCACAAGTTCACAGTTTAGTATAACAGTCCAAACATCACAATTCTGCGCCGGAGTTAGCGGTGTCGTATCGTAGACGCAACAGGCATTAACGTACACTCGTCTACGTCCGGAGTCGGAGTGGTGCGGTGAGGGAAGGCTGCGGTCTTATATGGGCTCCCCGTCAGCGGCGGGCCAGGTGGCGGCGGGTAGGCCTCGCACGTGCGCGGTGCCCAATCGGCGGAGGGCGCGGGGCTCCGGCCAATGGCGGCGCTGCGGCGGCGCGGGGCGGCGGCGGCACCTGCGCCTCCGCACCCGGCAGCACCGCAGCTTCACAGTGCGATATGCCCAGCTTCAGTACTGCACCGGCTGGAAACGTCTCAGCAAAACGATTTTTTGCGCAAGTCTCGGGGTTAAGCACCTTTGAACCGAGACATTGCGCCTTTTTGAAACGGTCCCATATCATTGTTCAGTCGCATTTATTGTATTTTAAAACTTTGTCGGAATCGGCAGCTGCAGAGATTTATATTAAGCTGTCTCGCCTTCCATATGAAAATTACTACAATTTATATTCTCAATAAATGTAGCCATTTTATTTAGTAGTATCATGGTATCTATAGTTCTAGTAATTATTAGGTACATTTTGATTACCTACGTAATTTTTTACTGTAAATTTTTCGTAATTTACTAGATACGTAGGTATCTACTATGATTCAGTAAATAGGTATAACTATTTCATTACAGGGGCATATAAGGATTAAGTATGTAATTATATGCCTACTTTGTAGGTATGTATATACGCCAAGACTGTGTTGTGACCCACATATCAAGAAAGGTATGTTATATGATACTTGTGATGACACATGTATTTAAGATAATGTTCAAGGAATGATGATACTAATATACTATAGGTACTACCTACATCCAGTGACCTTGTCCTCCTTCTTTAACATTTATTATGTTTTCCATTAATGCGATCATAATATAAAAATATAGATAATAATATGTATTGAAGAATCATAATTAGATTAGGTATGAAAGTACCAGTCTGTCTTTGTTTTTCTTTAAAGCAGCAAAGGGAGGTTTAAAAGTTAGATACTATTTAATTATAATTTAATGACTTAATTAATAAATATTTAAATAGTACCTAATTATTATTATTATAGTTACTTATAATCAAGAATTAAATTTATAACAAAGCTGATTATTTTGCGTGCATGCGATTTATAGTTCAAATTATAAATAAATGCAATATTAGTATATGTTGCTGAGTCTAGTGAAGTAGTTAGTACCTACATGTTACTAAACAACCTGCTTGTTGTAGTTGAATAATTAAGTATTTCTTCATACGCACATTGCCATCTTTCATCAATTTCTTGATTTATACATATTATTATAATTATGTCTTCTTCTTCAGTCGTTCACTCGTGACAGAGAGGTCGTCGTGTAGTTTATAAAGGTATATCTTCTTTAACCTCCTTATATATGCATTATGATTAGGTAGATACAATTAAACTGATTATTTTTTATTATAAAACTTAGTATCTTCTACCTATTATTTTACCTATTTCTCTGCTTTCGAATAAGACAAACGACTAGGAATTAGGTGCTAGTACCTATGCATTAAATTGTCTCATGTATTCCTACATGTTTGTGTATTTTATGGTATCGAATTTCTCGATTTCTTTTTGTTCATTTATACATCTTCGGTTAATTAGTATTTTTTTTTGGTACCTATACATATTTGGTCGTGTAATATGTGTTCTATAAATATAGTGGTACAGTCTCCTAAATTAAAAAGAAGTTTCTTCGTAATATGTAATATTTTCACTGAGAAAGTAATGTAGATAAGGTCGTTGTGACCCTGATAACCTACCCTTAAAATCACAAGATCTGTAGACTGTTTAAAGTAGATAGCTGTATTTTTATTATTAGTTCCGTAACGAAGTTACGAGTATATAATATAATGATAGAGACCTCTCTGCATATAAAAAATGTTGATATCAGGTAAAATTTTAACATTATTTTGAATAAGTTGGTGTTTACAACATTTTGTAGGTATGATCGTCGAAGTTATCAGTTCAAGAGTCCCACACTCTACAGAGGGATAATATAGATACCTACCTAACGTATAATAATAATATTGGTCTAACCGGAAATTGTGGGAACTCGTTTGCTACAAGTTACCTAACAATGAGATTTCCTTGTGTGTGTCAAACCAAACAAGATACGCAACCCCTTCCTAACGCGGAAATATAACGTCCATAAGTTCTTTGTTGTATTTTATGCGACCAGTGTCATTCCCACAGGTCAGGCTGCTCCCTGGGTAATTTGTGAATTTATACAGAAACGTGTTTATTCTAATATTACTCTTTATATCATAATGTCATTTAGATATTATTATATTTGCACTTTATTGCCATTGTTTACTCTAAATTATTATTTGTATTGTATTTATCTTTATGTATAAATAAGTTTAAGTAAGAAAGACATTTACAATTCTAACTTGTAAATTTTGGTAAAGAATAATCGCGTGTTTATGGCTTTAGTTATTATAGACAAATGAACCTTTTCTTGCAAAATAAGTGAACTATCACGAACTAATGATTTGGAGGATATTATTTTCAAATGTTAGGCATTTTGTAAATCGTACCAATACCTAATCAGCAAGCTCAATGTTCATATGGGGCAACTACAACAAACAGAACGATGACCATTGTATGGTGAAATTCAACTCGTGACTCAGCCTGCAAATGTGTCAAGAGATCGACATTTAATGGACATCAATTGCTCGATTATATTTAATACGCACAAGTGTGACTAATCGACTTGATCGATGGTCAATAATAAAATCAAATTACAGCACCGACTATCTGATTATCTTGTTATTTTCATCTTTCAACATAGACATTCAATAGGTGCACCACCGAAGTTAATAAACAAAATGTCAGTCATTACCTAATTATCTGAGAGTTTGTGAATGAAGTTGTTATCTTTGTGGGCACTTGGGAACCGTAAACAAATCGTGGAAGACGGTTGTTGGTAAACAACACATTAAATAAATGCCTTTATCGCATTGAATGACATGCTGATAATAGGTAGTAAGTAGATACTTATCTTATTTTCGCCGTGTCATAAAAACATTTGTTGAAACTAAGTGTAATAATAAGGTTTGTACATATTCATTAATCATTTGTAATGGGCGGAAATGTAGGTAATTATTTTCTATAAAAAAACAAACATAGTTTAAGTTTGGACTTTTAACGTAACATTAATTATTTGATATTTAAATGCTCTATAAACAAAAAAACCATACATATATTACATAGCACCATATCCATATGTATTTGTATACTAAGGAGACATATACCGTTTTTGAGTGTACATAAAACGGTGAGTATTTAAGAACTGGTAATTGGGTAAGGACGTAATTACTTACTAAAGTACATGTTTGTATTGTAATCATTGCTATATCATTAAGGTTATCCTAGAGATTTATCATTTCTTATAAAAGACTCGTTCTTTTATGTAATGAGTTTAAATTTTTATGTTTAAACTATTTTTATCAAAGATAAGTTTGGAAAAATATTTTAACTAAATTAAAAATATATTAACTAAAAATATTTAAAGCAAATTTTACGACAATATAAATATATAAAAGACGTTATTTGTTATTTTTTCACTCATTTGACTTTGAAATAGTCACCATTCGAACGATCCAATAAAAATATCTCGCCGTTCCTTTCCTCCGTATAGGACTCCTACTTGTAATTTAAAACTGATTTTCAGCCTAATAGTACATTATTAAATATTATATATTAAGAAAAAAATCGTTCATCTTTTCGATAAAATTAATTGTACGGTGACAGACAACAAAATGAATTAACAGGTCCTCTATTAGATGTAATAATAGGTTTATTCCAATATTAACATTAGGAATGGTTTAAACCACGACCATTTAGACCACGTTTTCCGAGTTTTAACATATTATTGTACAATCTCAAAGTTACAGGAAAATTTTAAGACTGTAACATAATATGTAACAAACTTATAGATTATTTTTTATCTGTCAGTTAATTACTAATTTACACAGATTGCTCGGTTATTATAGGATAAAGCTTTTTATTGCATTATATGTATTTTATGTATGTATGTATTTTAACAAAAAGCCATTACCATTACAAATAGGTACAGTTTACACAAATATCTGTATTAATGTACTTCTCGTATCTCGTACGACGAATGGTGTTGACACAATGTCTGATAGTGTCATCTGCGCATCAATGTTATCTCGGGGGTTGGAGTGGGGCGGCTGCGTCGGCCAGGTGTGGTGCGCGAGACTGGGGGCGCGTGCGTAACGGTCGCGGCACGAGCGGCGGCCGCTTTGGGGACGTGCGCTATGGCGGAAATAGCGATGGACAGGGGCGCCCGGCGAGCACCGCCGCGCTGGCAGGTGGTGCGGTGCCGCGACTGCCATGCTAATGTCGCATACAATTGGCGGTTAATTTGTCGCATTTATTACCGATGTGTGCATAATTAAGTATGCACATTTATTATACATGACATTGTTTTAAAATATCTAAAAAGTTAAAAAGTAACTTAACATGATACATTAATATAAACATCGATATATTAAAATTGTTTATATATGATGAAATTTTATGTCACTACTTTCTTCAGAAAATAACCTTAATATATGAACATTCTGTTATGTACAAATTGAACGTTATTACTGTTATTTACAATTAAAAACTTATGATGTGCTAATCTGCTAGACCACTGAGGCCCTCCATATACTTATTGTAATGGTAAATCAGCAGAAAATTCAGATAATTTCATAGCTTTATAGTTATACAAAATAATACCTATTACTTGTTATGCTGCAAACAAATCCCGCAACAATCGGAATGTCAAGTAAATTATTAAAATATTAGGACATAAAGATGCAATATGAAATATCCGACAAAGAGGTCTACTTTTTACCTTAGTTAATAAAGATATAAATTATATATTTTAATAGACATACAAGCAAGATGTAGAACTCTGTACCCTAACTAACACTGAACTAATTTTATTCACGTCCTGGTAACATTAACTATGTTTCATAAATTTATTGATACTTACGAGTATATGCAAAAATGTATTTTCCATTGTATGGCACCCACCAGTGTATGTGTGTAAGTACTACCTACTTACCTTATATTTGGAGTGCTTTGAATTCAATCAGTGCACAGCGTTACAGGCAGCTGGCTGCGCGTGCAGAATCACATGTCTGTACCCGAATCGCACATCTGCATGAACTCGCCCTAGTTGACTAAAAGTTGTAACCGACAAACGAACCCTCTACTAAACACTAAAATATCTTCGCGTAACTTTACACCTTTTGGAAGTAAATGATATGATTGGGGTCTCCCTCATTCATTGTTTCGTAACTTACATCCAAAATGTCGTATCTGACTCCTCTGTTCAAAATATCTTTGTTGTCTTACTACGCAAGTATCGCTTACGTTTCGATTACTCTACAATTTTAAGTGTCCATGCTAATTAGAACTCTATGGCTATAAAAATAAGATCCAGCTTGTTTCTTTTTATAAGCCGACTAAGGCATGTAGGTCTAATTTTGAATTAAAAAGTACATTGAACATAAAACATTTTGATTCTGATTACATCGTTCCTGCAGGTAGGTGAGTAGTTTAATTTTAAATAATGGCATAGCTGTAGAATTTTCTATATAAAGCATACAGAGCCATTCAACGCTTTTATAAACACTTTTAATACAGATGGATTGCAGTTTATACAGGCTGATGTTCTATTCAAACAAAGATTGAAATGGTAGGTACATTACGTATATCTACATAGTAACGTATTTATCATATAAAATGTATTTAACTATTATGCCCGTTTACAAAAAGGCTGGTATTTATACTAATATAATAGTACCTAGTTTAATACTTTTTTTAAATATATATAATAATTTATATAAAAAAAAACTTAAACATATAAGTAATGAACTACTAGATATTATTTTCTAAAATGTTAAATAATAATGGTAAATGATCTTTTATTCAAAGAGCATAATTATTTATTAAAAATTACTTCTTTAATAAAAAAAATTGATTAAAAAGAAATTATACTGTTTTTGTATCGTAATATCAACATTGTGTAATTTCATCAAAAATTAATCAGTACCTTAATAATATATTTAATTAAAATTATTTAAACATTATGATTTTTCGACATCCTGTATCAGTGCGTTAGGGTAACAGCTGAGATTTCGGCACACGCTATAGAGAGCGGCCGGTGCGACACCGCGTCACAGCGCGCACCGGCCACCTTTCACCCCTCGTACATTCCGTCTGGGGTACACGTACGTTACTAAAAATAATGGAATACCTTTATAAATATACTATAGGAATCGTTACTAGTAACTGAACTTGAGAATGATAAAAAATACAACTGTTAAAATACTCTTGGCTTTTGATAGAATTTCGTTTTCCTGCTCCCTACATATAACACCTTTTTAAATAAAAGGAGAAGATTATCAATTTGGTTCTATTTTTTGTCAGTTCGTCAGACGGACAATTATTATAATTTATTTAATATGTGGCTACATTCAGATTAGTCCCACATAAAATGAATCAAATCAGATTAATTAATGTACAGTTTAAATGATGAAAGTCTGTAACCAAAAATAATATTGAACTTAAAAATTGACTTTGTGTCAGTTTGTTGAGTTAGTGGTGGTGGTTGTGAAATTCATTTCTCAAATTCTAGCGAGCTAGAATCAGGAACCAAAATCAGATCTTAAACCTAATAACACTACCTAAGTACTTAATTAATCCATACAACCTACGATTACCAAGATACCAAACTATTACATGGATATATTCTGAGTAAGTCCTTGTAATTATTACAAGGAAGAAGGTGAGAATATAAAATAGGTATAAAAATACGTCGTTTATAGGAAACCAACAAAACCAATTTATAATCAACACATTAGTAGGATATGCTCCTTTACTCCTGATATTTGGTTGCACATATTCAGCGTTATTAATATTATAATATTTGTCTAAATTTAAACTGTGAGATATAGAAAAAATATTTAGAATATTTTTTTGTTCTATATATCAGTTTAAATCATCGTGTCGTCTTTTTTTATATTTGGGGCAGGGGATTACAATAACGTTACGATCTAGGGAAACGGGAACCGTTTGTTTCCCACATTTCGATTTTTTGGGAATCTCACCGTTATAAGATTTTTTTGTTCCGTACTGGGCGCGAAGTATTTATAGCGTTATAGCAAGGAGAGGGATGAAGACCTGGGGTCGTTGCGAGGGCAGCTGCATCCAATGTGCCGGAGCAAGCTCGTACATGTTGATCGTCCGATTCCGGATTAAGGAGACCAAAGTCGACAAATAACGGTTTTGGTACACCTAAAAATTGTGTTAATACTTTGTTTTCTATAGAATATTACACAAGTACTTTGTTTTTTTTATGTAATTGGAAGAGCAATCAAGTAATGACGGAATCCTGATTGTAAGCAATAACCGCCGCCTATATACTTATACAGCACATAGGACATCACGTTAATACTTTTAAAGATATATACCATTTGACACCCGTGTGTCCCTTACGCTTTACCATTTCTGAGAACTAAGATCAAGGTATCTTCGTATATGCCGCTTATCTAATAATTTCTCTCACTCTATAACTGAAACACACTTTACAATATAATTGCTTTTTAGAAAGTCTACTTTGTAGGTTTTAAACATGCATTTAAGTATATAAAGGAATAGATAGATTCCATACTTCTTGAAGGACAAAAACACTGCCAGGACAACCGTATATTGCACCGTCAAGATAATCCACAATTGATACACAAAAATACTTAATTAGTGAAAACTAAACTTTGTAAAACCAACTTTCCACGCTTTCAAATACATAAGTTTTGTAATTTGTATTATTATTTTATATTTATGTAGCTAAATAGAACAATATTAGAGAACAACTAGAAGAATGGAGATTTAGTTGATGATTTGTCAAGAAATAAAGTATAAGTAAAAACAAAATTGAAATATAAAATGAATTATCAATTAAAATATACTACAGAATATAAACACTTTAACAAACATTTCCGATTAGCTAAGTTTCTACACAATCGCTTATTTATTTGTAACTAGAGCTATAACAAAAGTTATAACGTCCATCAATTATATACTACCTGGGTTTGATTTATAGTAAAATAACAGTAAATAAGCGCTAACAGTCATTGTAAACAAACATGTTTCTAGTAGTGACTTTGTTTAGATGGCCGGGATGCGTAAATTCATTGTTCTCTGTTTCAACTAATAATTTATTATTATATATTCTGTAAAGCTTTTAATTAAATCTGTATTTTTTGTTTCTACCATATATTTGATAACATTGCAAATACTTTATATTAACTATAATGATATTACTTACAAAATTTTAATTAAGGTACATTTTAAACAGCGTTCGAAATTCAGTCTTTTAATAGTATACAGTAAGATACTTTGTCAACGTTATAAATTTATAAACCTATTCAAATTCCTGTAAATTCAATTCTGCTCAAGTGGCAAAAGGACTTACTTATTATGATCAGTAGCTGATTATGTATTCGTCGTTTCATTGAAAGTGAAATGAATGTTCATTTGAATTGTATACCCACCACTAGATATCAAATAAAATGTAATTACTTAGCAAACGGTGGACACACCCGTTCCGGGACACCTTTTCATTTAATCAAAACTTGTTTGCACACCCAACAAACGGTGTTTTGTTCGCGGAGGGCGAGCGATCTGTGGCAAACGAGCGCTGCATAGTTGCACCCGAACACCGGTTTATTTAGCATCGCCATCTTTTGATAGATCTTTTTTATGTGTATTGAAATTTATTAAAAGCGCAGTGAGGGTGCGCGTGCGCGACAACTGTCGACTGCCGAGATTATTGCACCTGGTCGTGGCCCACGCGCGCACACTGCGCCTGCGCAGCCACACAACAATATCGCACGTCATTTATAATTATATAAGATATATACTCGTACATACACACATGTCATTATGCACATTTAAGCATTACATTTTATTGAGGTAGACTTTGCAATAATCGAGTGTGGGTATCAGTATTTTCTATTTACATTAACCAAACATCTTATTTTGTAAACTGTTTCGCTAGAACGGTATTCCGTTAAAGCAATTAAATAAAGCAATGTCAGCGCAATGAAATTACAGAATGAGAGGATAATTTCATGACAATTTCTTGACCTACGCACGAGTAATAGCTTTATCACGGGCATCACACGGCAATATTATCTCCTTGGTGCTTTTCATGTGTGTAGCAAACGATTACCGTGTACCATGAGTTGGACCGTCATCGTCAGCTTGTTTGCAATTCAATTACATAACAAAATTTCATTAAATTATACAAAAGAAAGCAGAAAGTAGAAAGCTGGGGTGAATCGTTATCACCCCAGCTTTCTACGGGTATTTCAATTCATTTACACTTTACTTTACTAGAAATCACTCTGTTGTTAGACCCTCTCACAATGAAATCTGTTAATAAATGAAAGCCGCGTTAAATTCCGTTCAGCAGTTTTAGAGATTATAGCGTACATATACATATGTACACGTAAAGAGAGACACACCGGAAGACTATTTTATTATATTTGTGCATGTGCAGATGACTCCTCTTTTGAAGCTTGTCTTAATGACGATTATAGGTGACTACATAAAATAAATAAAAATGTGGATACCTATCTATCTATATACTTTTTTACAATATGAGTATCTATTTATGCACACATGTCAAGATAGATCTGTATAAAATCGACTTAAAAAGATTTAGCACATTTGCAACTAGTCAGAAACTACCATTGATATCGTTGTTATAGGACCACACTGTCGATTACTTACACCGACCACTGCATAACGTCATCTCGCTCAGGAGTAGTCAGAAGGGATCGCGTGCGTGAACAGTGAAGCAGCGACGCTGTTGGTCCATGTGCAAGGTAACGTCTACACACGTTATGCTATCGACCGCCCATGCAGTGAGCCTGTTATTTGGTTCGCGGTAGATACATTTCTTACGTCTATACTGCATAAAGGGCTATACTCGTATCATCGAAACCATACCGTTTATTCACATTCCTATCTCTCAGTCATCACTGACCCAAAACGAGTATTGCATTTTCACAGAAGAAAGTTAAAGACCATCAAACCACTGAAAAGAAAGTTTATAGCTTATGTCTTAATTTTAAGGTACAGAAAAAGCAAATTCCACCAATTTTGTGGTTATGTTAGCGTTTATTTACATCTTTATTTTCCCGTACGTGTGCTGAATTGCGGTACAAAATCGCACTTGTATGGTAATAAAAACTTGGTTACCATTCAACCTACGTTACGACTTTAAATATTTTATATTTCTTCATGCCTCCAGCAGAGTTGTCCGATATATTTTAATATTATACATACAGACTTGCATTCAACTTGGATGTTTTTAAGTAGATAATTATTACTACAGGATGTGCGGATGTTTATATGGACCTACTATTTGGTTTTATCTTACTATATAAATTAATAAAATATACTGCATTATTAATAGAAAACATTTTAATTTGTTCTACGTCGGTCGGTATTTTAGACAGACTAAATCGATTACAAGAAATTACGAGTTCAGCAAATCGAATCGAATCAATTCCAAGAATCGAACTAAATGTCAGAGGAGGTCGGCACCGATAAGTCGCCTGTTGCAATGGGTGCCTTTGTCCGCGAGGCATCAATGTCGTCCTCATTGGCATAACACGGAAACAATGCGGACCGCATTCGTGCATCGCGGCCGCGACCATGTCGTGTTCCAGTACAACACATATGGCATAAATAGAGCGGTCACGTAATAGTAGTAAATATTTTTATAAATTGTTAGATACGAAATATAAGCTTCTATAAGATTAATAAAATGCTACAGTTTCCTGTTCAGGAAAAAACTAAAGTAAGTATTCTTGCAATATAATAATAGTGCCAAATATTCACACCAGTTGAATAGACTTTGGTGTGAATACTACACGACATAAAAATAAGAAAACTAGACCAAATAACACCTAGGCTCTAAACTCGAAACAGGTTCCTAGACTTGTGGCAAAACAGTATACAAAATGTAGAATTTAAATTGACCTTTAGTGCCTCAAACTGAGGTCCCATATGTTAACCACCGCCATAATATATAATAGGTATATAGTAGTTGTAACCAAACGAATTATTTGGACACCGATATACCTATCTACTACAAATAAATTTTATACATTCAAACAAAGGATGCACTGCTAACGTTTCTTTACAGTTTTTACTTAATTAAACAATTAATTGTTAGTACCAACTGCATATATTCCTTGGATAACAAGACATCTATCTATGTGCTCAGAGGTAAATACATACCTAATAAAAATAATACATTACATTAACAAAAGACTCTAGAAAGTATCCGTATGGATAATTATCCATACCACAGATAACATAATATTACATATACATACGGATACTTTTTCAATCGTAACTATATATATTCTTTTACAGCCTTGCTTGAGTATGTAGCAGACCTACTATATATTCAATAATATTATAATGATTTTAATTCGACACGGTGCTTCGAATTAATTCAACTCTGTGAGACACAACGCAATGTTTACGATCATAAAGTGTCATTATTGTAACAGTAACAGTACCTTATTGTTGTTTTCGGCGATGACCGTCTCCCTATTTTCTCCGGTCGTCGTGTAAAAGTTCGCCGCGTCACGGCGAGTTATAACCAAAATGGGTTACGACCGACTCTTGCGAAATTTTTACGGGCCATCGTCTCCGTCGAAATCTCGTTCCGTTTAATGGCCTTCGAATTTTTAGTACTAAAGAATGGTAAATCACTTTGACGTGTCTTGAACTTAAATTTGTGATTTGATGAGGACCCAATATTTTGAGACGGCCATAAATATAATGTCAGGATTATCAGACACCAATAAATTCTTTTGTTTTAATAACGTTATCTTTGAAATGTACGAGTGTTATAAAATAAGTACCTAATACGATAACGGATATGTACTTATATTGTTTAAATTTATAATTGGAATCATCATATATACTTAGTTATGTTTCGAAGGCCAGAGCAGAATTGACTCTTAAGTATATGCAGAAATTGTAATAGGATATCAATGTGGGCCGAAATCATATATCTACTAATAGCCTGACTCTGAGGCCAGAGAACCCACTACATAAAAAGGATATCCACTGACGTTTAGGAATAAAAATAATATGAAGTCCAAGTTGAAATCATTATTGTTTGTATTATGCGTTATTGGAAATTAAGGTGCTACATAACCATGGTGTTCAATTTGTGTTATATTCATCAGGTTATATATACATAATGCTATAGTAAAACTCAATTTATCATACTGTTTTAGTAACTTTAGTATTTTAATAACTTTGCTCCAGACGTTCTTTACAACTTTACAATTCCTTACATTATTTATACGTACTAACAGGTACTTATACTGACTGGATGGATATATTACAACATAAGTTCGTCACCTACTTATTAGTAATTACATAATTTCCTCGATTCTGATATTGACCTGTTTAATTTGTCAGAGTCAGATATTAAATTACAGAGCTCGATTGCAGTGTCAATTCACAAATTCGATGCCAAACTTGTGCGATGGTAATTTTTCTGGGTGTCTTATGTCTGTATACATGTAAGTATACCTAATATGTATCAAATGTCACCAACGTTTTTAATTGAAAGTTAATTATTATATAATTGTAGGTATGATTTGAATTATACAATTAACAATACAATCGAATAAACCTGCAAATATATAAATAAAATACATTTAAGTATCTGCAAGATATATTTTAATACTTATTTGTGTTATATACGAATATATAATAATATAAAATTCTAGTGTCACTGTGTTTGTAACAAAACTCCTCTGAAACGGCTTAACCGAATCTTATAATAAATTGTGCGTATATTCAATAGCTCTGATACGTCATATACGTAAACTATTTTTCATATCACTAAGTGTGTTCTATCCAAAAAAAAATTTTTTTTATTTCTGATCAAATATATATTGTATATAGTATATATATATATAGTAGTTTATTATTAGGCATCGTAAATAATACATAGATGCAGCCCTAAATTTGCCTTCAATCAACTCCTATTTTTTCTCGGCAGTCGAATTATTCAAATGGCAAAACAACTTTTGCCGGTTCAGCTAGTATAATAATATTATTTACTATTACATATTTATAACAATATATTGAAATTAAAGTCCTCAAGAAAAGTCGACTTTTAAAAGTAACAAAATTTATTTGAAACTAACCCTTCCAGCTCTTCCCGTTCGCGTGGAATTTAACTTTATTTTTCCAAAATAAAAGCAGCCTAAGTTGGTAGCTGATATATAATAAGGAGAACCTTATTACATATCAGCTACCTGCCAAAATAAGTCCCGTCAAAATCGGTCCAGCCATTTCAGAGATTAGCCGGAACAAACAGACAGACAGACAAAAATGGTAAAAATGTTATTTTGGTGTATATACCGTATTTATATTCATATGCATGTTGCATTAAGGTAATATATTGATATCTAATAAGATCTGATATTGAGTAAAAAATCTAGTAGACTTAATTATTTCTGTTTTTATTGTATTATATTCAAATAAGTAATTAGTAGATTACCACATATGTATGTAGTTTGTATATGAATTGATAACTGAGAAGAGTTTAAAATGGAAACGAATATGAAGAAAGTTTATAACCGTATAAATATATACCTTCATATTCTGTACAAACTTATAGGTATTCTGTACTTATGTGACAAAGTAGGTATTGTGAATTAACTTCATTATATTAAATGAGATCGCGAACAAAAACCAATGCAACTGTTCAATTAGTGATTAATATGGTAATGTGAAGCCACCGGTGCAACCAACTTTGTGACCCACAACTTTTAGGTCATCGGTTCAAATCAGAATCTTGGCACCGATAGGTATTTAATATGATGTAATGAAATATGTAGGTATTTAAATTACACCAATAAATCTGTGTACTTTATACTTCTGCAGAAATCGCATTACACATAAAAATATAGTCCAATTAAATCAAACCAAATAAAATTTTACTTCCTGTAACGTAGATTGAATATAATAGTTATTAACACTAGTAGTGATAAAACATACCCAAACAATATTATGTTATCTGTGCCCAAACCAATCGTAATTACTAGTAAAGTACATATTACCTAAAAAATAAAAAAATACCTGTGAAATTTGTGGGCATTGTACGTTGTATGTGATAATTTGGGTAAAACAGGGGATTGTAGAATAGTTCTTCCACCTGGCAAGACACTAATAGAAGGTTTCAGATTTGAAAAATACCTCAACAAATCGTAGCGAATATTCAATTAATATTACTGGTGTTCAGACTAAACGGACACCTAAGACAAATATTTAAATGAACTTGTATTTAGTGAGGGCTGATTTCACCTTTAGAGGTTTATAAGGATAATGTCATTTTTAAATATAATATTTATTGCTTTTTTTATGAAATCTATTAAAAGGTTTTTCTTTGCTGATAAGCTATTTCAGGCTGCTGAGCACAAACATATTGTTTAGTCCAATATTATTTTGTATAATAAATATTAATACTCAAATCTATTATGTTGTGTATTGAGGGACTCCCAAAACTTTATATCACATTTACTTGTCTTTATGGCATAAACAATTACGAATTAATAATTAATTAGATGTAATATAAAGTGTATGGAACAATAGAAAGCACCAGTCCGTACCTACTTTCTTTTCACGTCCTACGTAACGTACCTACTTACCCCACACTCGGCTTTCATTTCCTATAAGCAAATTAAAGAGTAAAGGTTGTTATTAGCATTATGATTGCTCCTATTGTTTGTGAATCATAAAACAATGATTATTGAAAATCATTATGAAGATGTCAGCCACTGATCAAAGTCACAATAACAAACGATAAAATCATGCTTGAACAAGCAAATATAATGGCTATAATGATATGGAAGACAATGGTTCCTAAAGACACTGCATCGAGGAGGCGCAAGCGCGATTACACATCACCACTTGACTGGAACTTGACTTGTTCTGGAAGACTTGACGTTTGTAAATGTCTCATATTTGTCATTGTGACAAGTAGAAAATATCTTATGACCATTATATATAATGAACAGTAGGAGCACTAATACTGTATTATTTTTGTACTTGTTTTTACTATTTGCGAAGATTTTGAATCCCCGTCATTGGAATCCAAAAATTGGGTTTGCTATTTATCATAATAATTACATTTTAGTAAGCTGTTAGTTCTAGTAAATGATTTAGAACCAATATCCTCTAACGAGGACTACCAGTAGAGGGAAAATATATCTACATATATAAGGTATCTAAAATGGGTTCAACGTCCCCTTACTTTCTTACCTGAAGCCTACCCTTCTTGCATGAAGGCACACGTTATGTATAATATAAAAGTTTAATAAGTATAATAAAAAAGTTCGAACTGGTATTAACCTACTAAACATGGAAGTGTATAGATCTAAGTATATGTGTGCAGTAAGTAAACACTTTTATGCAATAATTTAGTAAACGTGGCTCCTGGAGGCGAAATGGTTCGCAGCCACACAATTAGATGCTTAAAGTTTCTTTTTATGTACACTGATAATGGATTCTCCTTAATATATACTCGTAGTATCAAATACTTTTGTGTAGGCTACCAAATAGTGATAAAAAATAATATTCTTTACAATCAACTTAACATCCAAACGGAAACGGATACAGCCACTGCATATGTTTAAATTGTAACAGAATATCCATTCACATACTTATTATTGATTTTGTTGTATTGAATATACCAACGACATTGATATAATAATATTAAAAAATATTGAAATAAAAGATGATTGGAAGCAACTATAAATGAATTGGTCTCTTTGAAAGCTATTTCTGAAGTGTTGAATCCAAGAAATATTTAAAGTACGAGTACTTTACTCGTACTTTAAATATTTCTTTGGAATTGGAATTGGAATTGTATATTGTGTGTTTCGTGATCAGGGAATGTTCTAAGCTTCGCTTAGGGATATTACTACATAATAATGAACAAATGTAATACGACAACATTGTGAATTATTAAAAAATAACTTATATACAAACAGGAACAGGTTGTTCGACTAAGGTATTACTTTGTGAATGGAGGTGTAATCAAGGCTATTGAAATCGTCGTCACCTGCAGAACTCGTTGTTATTGTGACCATTTTAGTTGCGCACATGGTCTGAATAACTCCCCAGTACCACGGTGGGGTGCACACTGAAAACCAACTGAATGGACTACAATAATGACAAAAATTTAACCAGTTTATTTCTAAGGAGTCTTTATTATATTTTGTTGGAAATGACAAATTAATGCGTATTAAGTCCGACCGAGCCACCACACGGCACCAAACAAACAACAGTACCTATTTTTTTAATTAAAGTAGATGGATATTTAGTGTCACTGTCGCCTATAGTCGTTAGCAAAACCGCAGGTACATACTTGTATAATAAGTTTGTGACACTTGTGTATTATCATTCCTGATGACTAAGATGTTATATCTCTGTACCCATTAATTAATAATAATATAATAATCTCAGGACAATTCACACAGCGCCACACGTCACACAGGGTCTAGAGACCCAAGTTAAGCTACCTAAAGCTTGTGTTATGAGTACTAGATAACTGATACATATACATAGATTTTTTTTTTGTAAATACGTACATATTATACATAGAAAACACCCCGACCGATACAAACAATTATATTCATGAATACAATTGTTTGTGCCGTGCGAGGAATCGAACCCGTGACCATCGGTAGTAAAACGGTGTTCTAGACAGATAGACCACCGAGGTCGTCGCCTAAATTAAATTACCATAATGCTTTCTTCTTCTTCACACTAGAGCACAACTTAAAAATCGAACTGGTGGTGGCAGAATACTGAAAACCACTTTGTCTAGTTATACAATAGGTATTAAATTGAAGACTCTGATTGTATGTCATAATTTATTACCTGACTGTACTGAATACGACTACCTACCTGAAGAAAAATAGAATAAGTAAGAAATTGGAAATAAAACTTTGTGTTCCTTGTAGTCTGGCTAGATTGGTAATACTAGGTAAGTAATATAATCCCACATTATGGGGACGGACTTGTGCCCAGCCGTGATGTTAATGGGTTGTTATAATATATCATGTGCTTAGGACACAGTTTATAGTTAGTATAAATGTATGCTTATAGGACATCTAAAGCTTAGTTTACACCTGACATATGTACGGAGGTTACTAAATAATAGGTAGTTATGTACCTAATATATAATTAATATAGACGATGTGGAAATTTTATTTGTGAATGATGCAATATATTTCTTGATAAAAATATATAACATAATCATTTTATAACGGTATCATCTAAAATTGTACTTGAAGAAGACAATGACATTTGCACTAGTAGTGTTATATTCCCTATTATTACTTAATTGCATAATATAACGCGGTACTAATAGGAAACTGTCGAATCGACTTTACATATAATTATTAGTAAACAAATGTTCGTAATATCAGTCAAAAATATTAATGAACAACGTAATAATGCTATATATGATATTAAAATGTGGATCAATTTAGATGGAAGATTTCAATGCATTGTGCAAACTCCGGATACGCTGCTTCATTGGCCGGAAACACTTGTTTGAACGGCTCGCAGGTATGTCCCTTCAGTACACACAGTTACCTACTTATATCACATAGTGATCGGAGATCTCCGCAGGATACTATCGACACACGTGCACCTTTATATTATGTACGTAAGTACTCGCCGTGATCACGGGAGATCCGGATTTTACTGCGCCGTTGATATTTCAACGTTAAAATGATTTACTCCAATCCATGTGGAGCTACTCTGTCATAAAAATATGTAGGGACATCACTTTTATACATGTACCTGCAAAGCTTTATTTATCTTATATACAAAATTCTCGTGTCATAGTTTTCGTTCCCATACTCCTCCGGAACGGCTTGATCGATTCTCATGAAATTTTGTGAGCGTATTGAGTAAGTCTGAGAATCGGCCAACATCTATTTTTCATCCCCCGAAATGTTAGGGGTCCACCCCTAATTTTTATTTTTATTTTAAGGCAAAACAACGTTTGTCGGGACAGGTAGTCTGTATATAAAATATTATTGAATTAAATTAAATAAAACTACGAGTAGAATCTATACATATATATATGCTGGCATATTTATTTATAGTACAAATTTTATAGTTAATTTGTTATTAAAAAATAAACAATACTGAAATAAAATAAATAGTCAACTAGACATAATAATAAACGAGAGTACCCATTTTCAATAATTACATTTATTGTAAAACCGAAATGATAGGAGCATGCAGATCTAAAACGCTGATTGTATACAGATTATTAATCAAACAATAGACATTCCGTGAAACAATGTGTCGGCAAGATGTTCGATAAGGGTCCAGTAGCAGCACAACGCCATCCAGTTGCAGCGAGTACCGACTCCTGGCGCGCAATGACTCACACGCACCAACCATTTCGTGTTTATAGTTGAATGCTTCAGAATAATTGAAGAAGTTATTTATAAGTTTCCTCTTTAGAAGCAAATCGTGTGCGAGATCGTCACCGGATGCCGCCACCCTTCGGAGGGCATGCCTTCACAAAGGCATTTAGTCTATTTAAAGACATCCTGCTTAGTACGGGACCAAGTCCGCTCGCACGTGCGTCAAGTGTCCTGCGCCCGCCGACCTGTCAATTACTGTCACAGCCACTGTATCTCGGCTTGCAATGCTGCATCCATTGACATCTGTTCTGATCAACAAAGTGTACTCTATCATACCACATATCTCCCGCAAAGCAAAACGCCTTGCATCTTCTTGGATCTATTGAGAGTTAGAACAGTTTCTCTTCAAGTTTTCATTATCGTACATATAAATATATATATATATATATATATATATATATAGATATAAACTGCTTCAAATTTACATATTTTTATGTTATAAGTTAAATTGGTTCCTACATCAATCTTAACCAGTATCTCAGGAAATTGAGTAGGTACGCAGTTACGGACAATCAAACATGATATTGCTTCACGACGGCTAAATTTATCGAAGGGGCATATCTGACATTATAATGGAGTTGGAAACAATACTGAGCGATTATAAAGAGCAGTGAAGCGAAGATTATGGCGTTCACATGAGACAAGCACAGGCGCGGCCGCTGCCGACCGAGGAAGGCAATGGTTCGGAGCCACTTGCGGCGTATTGCACCTACTTCAACTACCTGAACATTTGGAAATTTTATCAATCAATCATAAATCAGCCATCCGAAAATTACTGAAGTAAACTTTGTTAAAAGTCTTTGTTAACCTATTACAGTTTGCTTTGTGAGCTGGGTTTTAGCATGAGACAAGGCAGTGAAATTATGAAATCCTCTGGAATGGCAATACCATGAGTGGTACCTCGAACGTGAAATGATGAGCGTGTTACTGTTTATGTATACAGGTGATTGTTACCACTCAACACTACGTGGGCCGTTCGCTTATCCGCCATTGAAAATACATAGAAATAAACAGCTCTTTTTACATGAGTGAAATGGCATTCTTTGCCATTTCACTCACGTAAAAACTGCTGCTACTGCTAACCAAATGTAATAGGGGTAACTGTCTCTTATGGACATGAATATTGCAAGATATTGCAGCTCTTCATAAGCCATTTCTCGGTTCCAATATTATGGAAGCAATCTCATTGTTCTAACTTATACTCATAAATATAATTCTTTATGTACATATTATACACATGACATCAGTTTATAGTTTACTTTATTGCTTGATATCTTAGAAAGTAACAGGACATCAATACAGAATCTATCGTAAACGGGTAAATCTTATAAATCACTATCAAATAACCTATAAAATACAATACAGTTCTCACAAAATCTTGTAATTCAAGATCTGTATTATTGTTCTGTCGACAGTTGATTATGAAACAATCATTGTCATTTATTTAAAACAATTATTTTATTTATTTACAGAGACAGATTTTGTAAAGTCGTCTGCATGAGTAGCTCAGGTTGTTTTTATCAGCCAACAGCTTGCTTTGTAAGCTGTGTACGGCTTGAAGGGTGGAGATACAGTAGGGAAATTATATGGAGGCATAACATCTTAGTCCTCCATAATAGTAACGCATAAGTGATATCATGGATATCATCGTCATTATAACATGATGCCCGTGATGCTGTTCATATAGGTGTCAGTTACTAGTTACCTACCGTTCCAATTATATAAGTAAATTTAACACTAGTTTTCTATTTTTTATTTTCTGCGCGTGACAGAATATAAATATTGTAAGTGTAAACCCCTATGTCTTTTTCTATATCAGAGTTTATTGAAGTTAAAACAAATTGATCATGATGATTTAATCATTATGATCACATCACAATCTATTTTATAGTACGGATCGACATAAATACAATATAGAAAATACTGTCAACCGATAACCAATAAAAAACATATTAGTTCAAATTTTTCTATTAAGTTTATTTGAATAAAGAATATTTATATTTCTAATTGTAGTTATTATTGATAAAGAAATATCTGGACATTACGTTTTAATAGGGCGAAACAATAAGCTGAGCGACTGACTAGTTGGTGTTACCATAGATAACATAATATGTGTTACTACGATGTCACATGATTTCAATTACTTTAGTAACTTTGTTTTTATTGTTACACTTTTTTGTATTGCTATTATGTGTGTGCTGAATATACAAATATAATAATTAATTAATCATAATAATAATCATTCAGCCATCTATCCTATTATAATAAACAGGGAGTGCGAAATTTTACAATATTACATATATAAGAAATGTAATCTCTTAAATAAAGACTGTATGTGTTTAGTACTATTTGACAGTTCTTCAAATAATTGAAATTCTGAAACTATAATAATAATAATTGATCTTTTAAGAAAATTCCGATGTAAATTATTCCTGTAACTGTAACACTAGACGTCTAACAGACAAAATGCTACTGTAACTGAGGTTAACGTGTACATTACAGGTACAAAGTAATTATATCATAAAGAAATAATTTAAATGTTTACTATTTATGTTCCACGACAAAATTACTCGGATACAAAGAATAAAAACAGCAATTCAGTCAACAAAGAATAAAACAATTTCTTATTGCGTTATTTAACAGCATATTTTGTAATAATTTCTTTTTCCTGTCGTATTTTAAGGAACAAGTTGAATTTCCGTCTGAGTTATATAAATAAAAGCCCGTACTTTGAAGCAACCCCTCACCTGCGCGTGCGCTTCCCGGGGTGCGGCACTCACACATGTCAGCCCTCCTTTACATATCTCACGTAAAACGACATTCTCCGACGGAATGGTGACAACCCTCCTTTTCGTCTACCAGTTCATTGACCTCGCAGCTTATTCCCCTCACAAAATTCAAAAATATCGGAACCACATGTTCTTGACCTTCCCCATTATTTTTTCTTGACTGCTGGAATAATCAAGTTATTTTTTTCTGATATTTATTATAGAAAATGCACACGCTCATACACACACACATATACTATATAGTAGTATATGTGTATGTGTATGTTCGTATATGTATTTGTTCACAAAAAAAACAATAACGATTTTTTATATATATTTAAGAGACTGTAGTTACCGATAAAACATCCTTTTGTTATATATTATCCAACATACAGCTTTTCTCGTTATGTTTGTTCTGTGTCGCAATAAACAGTTGTAAATATTCTTATTACTTTATACAGATATATTATAAATACAGTTAATTATGTCATAAACTCTTAATACGAATAATTTTATGGTAATTACAGGATTCGTTGTCTTTGTCGGATATTTTTTAGAAAAAAAGTACCGTATGTACCTATATAGGCTACCACGACAAGGGTCTTGTGTTAGGTACTAACTATCTTAACGCCTTCCATTACCATCCGTTCAGTTATTATAGTCGAGAAAAGTAACAAACAGGCAGACAGATAGATACTCTTTCACATTTATAATACTAATAACATACGTTAAATTTCATTAAGATTAATTCAGCCGATTAGTCGTGAATAATGATAAAATTAATTTAATTTCATATAAAGATAGACTGTATCACGAGAATGAACAACCTGTTCATTCTTTATTTAAAAATAGCAGATAAAAGCGCGATTGACTGCCAATATACATATATGTATATTTATTCCAAAAACCCGAATATTGCTATAGATTAAACAAACCTTCATCTTCATTGAACAGTTTACTAATTCCACTTCAAAACAAAATTTTAATTGTTGTTTACAGGCAGCTAGAGTGGCCATTGATTTAAATTAAAACATACTCGTAGTAGTGCTACACTATAATTTATCAATTGAATTAATAGGTAGTATCAATACATCTTAATTCTCTTTTGTAATTAGGATCTGTGTTAGGTTGGTTATATATTTGATTGAGTTACAAGTTATTCTTATATCTAAAGTATGACTCACAATCATGATACGACTTATGACTAGAAGAAATTAGATCCTCGTTACTCATTTATCTGACAACACAATTTTTGACCTATCTACGTAATCATTATAATCGGTAATAATTTCGGGGAAAAAATTGCCTTAAAATTTGACAGCAATGTAATTAAATAAACCACCCTAGACAATTAACACAGCGCCATCTAGTCCCACGGTAAGTGTTATAGACAACTGTTACAAATACCTAAATTTGTTTTCTAAATAGATGTATAATAAACATAAAAATCACTCAGACCGATAGAAATAATCATGAATGCAAATGTTTGCACCATGCTAGGAATCGAATCCGATGGTCGCGGATGTACATCGGTGTGCTAAACCGCTATATCACCGAGACGATATTGTATATTGTGATAGAGTCAATATACAATATCGACTCTATCATAATTAAGCTTTGTTTAAGTTCAATCAAGTTTAGTACACTAAGAATGTGAAAATTTTATACCACTATTTTTCAATCAGCATTTGCATTAATTGTTCAAATTGAACATTGAAAATATGGTCGGATTGCCTGATTATCTGCTCATATTGGGAAAGCATCATCGTAATTACTCGTACTACTTATTTATACAAGTAATCACTTTTCGCCGCAGTGATAGGCTCGTGCCTTATACGAAAAGAAGCCATTTCCATGCTCGCCAAGCGGCCGGAAATAAAATCTTGGCTTAATTTCGAGAATATTGAAACTCTACATAATATATCTCTCTTATAACTCGAAATTAAACCTATTAAATAGGTTTAATTTCAAGATATTATTTTGTTGTCTTATACGGATATGGATTTTTTATGCTCAGGTATATTTTGATTCATTGTTATAAACTATCCTCTAATCTAAACGAAATAATATTAACTTAAATAAGATAAATTACGAAATTATCGAAAAATAAACTAGATCCCATTAGCAATACAATTGGCAAATTACCAGAGTTGGAAGATTAACAATTTGCTTCGTTGCAGACCATTGTTTCCGGCTTCGATTATGTAAGCAAATCAATCGAGTTCAAATATCGCACGGGCCATCTCATTTTCTAATCGAGTCACTTGCATCATTGGACCGATTTGCACAGTGGCCGCATCGGGCATTCGAGCTAAGCATAGGGCATTGCGCAATTGAACTATAATCGATGCTTTGGCGATGAAACAGTGAAATCAATACTTCACCGTAGTCGAGTTACCGCATCTCTTGCTCTAGTTGCATTTTATTCATAATTTAATTTGCTCTCATTAAATTAGTAAAAACCTACTTATTAATTACGTTGTTTTTGTAAAATAGATAAAATAAATGTTTGTAATAGTTTTTTTTACTAAACAGTATCGGTTAGAGAGTATCTTATTAAATTTAAGAATAATTCACAAATGTACATTGAAGCGTATAGATAAATCACAGCCCAATACAAGTTGCGAAGCGATTATTAAAATACATCCGTATTTCAATAATGGCTTCGCAACTAAGTATCTAATAATCAATCAGTGTACATAACCCTACGTGCAATAAAACTATTACTGCTATAGAGCTTTTTTGATCACATAAATAAGATACATCGTTTATTTGATCTTTACCAATCACAAACAATTATACTTGTAGAAATATGAATTATACTTAATTCCACATAAGATTAACTTGAAAAGTTTGTGTCATTATGTGGTATCAGCAGCTACACAAGAAGTCGTAAAATCCACGTGGAAATTGTTCAGTGAACAAAATACTGATTTTCAGCTTCAACCTATTCGAGGGTACATAAAAATAAAAAAAAATCAATAAATATAATGAACATGCGCCCAGCATGTGCAGTGTGTTACGTAGGAAGTGTTTAAAATATATAATAACAGACACTTTTAATATAAATCAGAGTAAAATCTAATGTAATATTTTAATAATTAGTAAGGGTTAATCGAGTAAAAAGAAAGTGTATATGAACAAAAAAATACATTTTGCCATCGATCCGCTAGTAAATTCTATGGAATGCTTAATATTGTGTTTCTGTAATGTGTTATTTTTATGTTAATTTAAAACTGCTGGTTAATTTTCTAAATAGCAGGATATTGTTACATTCAGTTGCTTACTAGCAAAAACTACCAATGAATACAACAATTCTGTTCACTTGGAATGTTAATTTAATCGAATGAACTTACATCCCTATTTGTCGTGATTGGACGTTGAGTTCTGGGTAATAATTGTGGTCTATACAAAATGTTTGCACAGTTGAAACTAGATTAATATAATATTTCAGTAACGTCGTATTTATATAGATATAACATGTAGAATATCTAGGTGGTTGGTTAAGTTGTAGCACGAGTAAGCCGCGCCCTCGGGAGCTGCGCAAGCGTTGTTATTTCATGATTTAATTGAACCACACGGCTGGCCGCCGCGCGCCCAGTCGACCGCCTGCCTTGACTTGCTGCACAATTTCTCGCCACTTGGCAGCTACAAGTGTACATGCAACCCATACTATTTGCATGTCACATTCAATCACTCCAGTGCGCCAATAGTCACTTGCTCGTAGGTAATGTACTATTAGCAGTAATTAGATCGATATCTCGAGTTGATAAATATTCGACGTAAATGGGACTTGACAAGCTATAGTTTAATTTGGAATTGGAAGTACATATTGATTGCATTCTCATATGTTCGTATATATTTACATAAACGTATAGCGGACGCAAATATTAAATTTGGTTATTTTTACAATTCTTAATAGGTTGGCAAAATGAGATGTTTTTAGTACTATGGTTCCGTGTTTATTTTTTTAATCTGAATATATCATTATTTTGTAACGATATTGAACTAGTTTATTTGCAAGTTTTAATGGATCATTTTATAATAACAATGTCTCATATATAGAAGGGAATGTGTTGGACTAAATTATTTCATAATTGTATAATGCAAAATATATACCTACCTAAATTAGTTATTAATTAATTTTAACGATTATATAAAAACACATTTATTTTCACAATATAATATTTAATTGTATGACAATGTATTGAACAAATAAACAACAATTGCTTCACACTTAAAAGTAAATTTAAGAAGCTGCTGAATAATATATAAATTGAAATAATAATTTCTAAATATACAATTCAACAAGTAAACAATACTAAAAGCAATTCTCTACATAATGGCCACGATATGTACAACAGTAGTCAGTGCACTAATTGAGACACTGCTACAATATCCGCCGCATGTTTATGGCTACCATATAACAAGCTATCAAATAAATTCCGAACATGTAGGAGATACTGGCTCGCGTGTAGCGATTATAGGAACCCTCATTTTGTTATCTCAACATCTTCAGTCATAATGTATCATTATAGAATAGTTACATAAACAGATATCGCATGTGCACTGGGTAGACTTGAAATAGTAGTAAATAGTACGAAGGCAGAATATCAGACATTATCTAGTGGATAGTAGTAGGTAGTAACTTATTAGGGTTGCTTCGCGGATTGCGTGAATGCGTTCACGGTCGCCTTGCCTTTGTTGGGACCGCGCTGGGTGGGCCGTTCTATCGTATGCTTCATATTGCACGCCGCAGGTACCTCCGCGGTGTAGGTACCACCGCACCATCATACGTACCGCACAGAACCACACAACACGACTATAAAGACAGACAATGAACTTTGCGTAATTTGCTCCGCTTTCTGTCATGTTTTCTTAGCGGATTATAACCTATAAAAGGAATCCGGGGAGGTTTCGAGTCTTTTTTAAATATTACAGATATGATATTACCACAACATTGTACCCACACATGTATGGTTAAATTGGTTATTTGGAGCAAATTTTAATCGAAAGGTAAGTTTTAAGTAGTGAGGTCTATTTTTGTTACGGGCATAGTCTTTCGATCTATTCGGATCCTACTTTGTAACAGTGTTCTATATCGTAATTTTCGCAAATAAAAACGACACCACTTATGTGTATTGATAGTAATGACACATAACTAATGCTTGCAGTGGCCACTGATTTGTACTTACTCTACTGATTACTATCAAACGGTAGACTGCAGGTCAGGGCGTATACATGCTACCGACAAATCGACAGAATCTGAAGCAATGGGATGGCTTGTGCATGTCCAGTGGTAATTCGTGTTTTCTGTTCTATAATTTTAATCTTCAAGGTAAGGTACATATAAAATCACACAACAAAAATTTTAAATATATACTATATTATATGGGACATAATGTTGTTCGAAAGAAATAAATAAAAATATGTTTTTTTTTGTAGATCCACAATTATAACATAATGAGAACACTTTAGTTAGTCTGCTGACACAGTCTCATAAAAGATGAAATTGAGCCTACATTCACAATGGCTGTGAAGGATGGAGTCCAAGAAGACGAGCAAAAGAAAACGGCGATATAGTCGTAAAATATTGTGTATTAATGACTTATGTCATATTAAAACAATATATTATTATAAAAAAACATAGATAAAAGGTATAAAAATAGTTCGCAACAATGGCCAAAGCGACTTTTTTCATTTTTTTCTAAATATTAATTGAAATTTCCTTCTTGACAACAATATAATGATAATAATAATAACCCAAGATAATTCACACAGTGCCATCCAATCTCAAAAATAGCAAAGCTTGTGTTATGGGTAGTATACGACTGATAGATTTTTTATAAATAAACACACAGGAAATACCCAGATAAATACAAACAATCATACTCAAGAAAATTAATGTTTGTACCGAACCCACAGGCTTTGGAAGTAATCCAGTATGCTAAATAATGTATTTGTTTTTATTGCTTTAATCGTATTTTGCGTTATTCTAAAAACAAAGAAATTTGTGATATTTACAATTGTATTAAGTATTACCGAATGCAGTAAAAGTTTGTAGATATTATTTGATAGACCTAAAACAACTTTGAAATATACTATCGTGGTTACATGGCGTTTTGTCAGAGAAATAAACTAGACAAAGATAATTTCTGTTGTCTCTATAGCCAACCGGTATTATGAGTCAGCCGTGATTGTTTAATTCAGTGCTCCCAAACGTGTCATGGCGCATGCGCCCAGTCGTAACCAGCTTAATTTGTATGCATGCATAGTCCAGTTTCGTCATTCCGATTTTTTTTTATTTTGCTATTGAATATTATATAATCTTTAATACAAATAGCTCATACCTTAATGCACCTCTATACTTACAATAATTACGTATACAGTTACCATACGAGAACCATTGTAACCAGAAGATCTAAAAAGAATCAACCACACGTCACATGAGCTAAAAGATAATCGCGGGAGCATGTACTAGTTGAGCATCTACCTGTTGCGTTGCGCGCTCCTTTCATGGAACATTCCTCTTGTTATAGAGCACACGATACAAAGCGGGTTTATCTGGACGCATTATGAGGAGCATCTCCGCTCTGAGATCGGACGATAATATTCGTCGTCGAGTCACAAAAGTGTACATCGAGCGCGCCGGTTCACGATGTATGGTGGATGGCGGTGGCGCGGCGTGGCGGCGACCCACGGCGCGACTTCGGCGGTGCGGGCGGCTGCCAGCGATGTAAGGTGATCTCGGCCGAGTTGACCTTTGTGTGCTACGGCCAACCGCCGTCGATCGTCTTTGTGTCGTAGTTCGCCTGTCAGCGTATTCTCAAGAAGGAACTTTGTTGTCTTTCTCGAAAAGAAAGTGGGCTGAGATATCGAATCAGGTATTGTTCAGTTTTCGAGTTAATTCAATATGGTGCTGCTGTCTATCGAACGGCATTTTTGTTTAACATTTGAATAGGTCTCATTGTGCTTACTGTTTGAAGCTCTGAATGGCGAGCAGGTGCGTCTTGGGAAGCTTAGGATTGTTGTTGTTCTTATGGGATGCGTGTTTCGAAATAAAGAAATCTGACTCTGTCATTCAATCTGAAATTTGTGATTTAATTATTATACATAAATTATGTATTAGTGTTTACTTGCATTAAACACTAATACATATTTATACGGTATACAAACATTTAACGTCTTTAGCCTATTTGAAATATATCTACTAAGTAGATATATAACGTTACTTAAAAGGCCTCATGGGCTGTAATGTTGAATGGCTGTGGAACTTGTATGTAAATAGGATCACAGTACATAACTTTAATAATAATATGTATATATTCGTATCCTTATTTTAAAAGTGTTATATTTGAGTATATTTACTGCTGATATAAATATGCACGGTCTTCAGCACATTGTTATATCATAACACCCTGGTGGATACCTCTTATGTTAGAAGCCTACTTACTACTCCTAAGATCTATTCTATTAAGCAAATTACGAATCACTTTTAGCATCGAATTGTGAGTTAATTATACAATTAACTACTCGGTATAGAAAGCGTAACTGTGATCTGAGGAAGTCAGTTAGTGCACCATTGTGAAATAATAAAATGCCATTTGAGATTATCATTATACGGTCACCATGTTCAAATGGCCGATGAAGAGCTAAGATGTGTCATCGGAATCTACTATAGGGAGCGACATGTTTGTCAAATGCGGTGACTTTGTCGTGCCGTGAGATCGGATCTTGATACCGTGGCCGCGCATTCAAATAAAGGTTTATTAACTTCTTTCACATGCTTATGAGTGAAGGCTTTATTTCTATTGAATTTTTAGTCGAGTTAAATCATTTGTTAATCATTTTGTATTGTTATTATAAAACCTTTTGTGTGTTAAAGAAACTTGAGCACCAAGGTTTCAATAAGTAACATTAATTTAAATCAGATACAAAGTGACACGTTTTGATCAAAGCAGGTAGGTAATACCTATCCAGAACTTTGTATTATATCATATCAACTTAATTTATATCATAATATCAAATAAAATATCTTTATATTTTGTTAAATAATAAAATCTTAAAATTACAGATCAAATACAACAATGAATTAAATTAGTTTTGTATATTTTATACATGGTACATAAAACTAATACGTATGTACATACTACACATTGTTAAATTGCATGGTTCTAATACCAAAAAATTTTAAACGATGTGCAGATGTCGCTTGTAGCCACAAGCTACAGCTAGTGGCATTTTGACAGATGCGCCAATTTCGTCCGTGTCACTTCGCCGGCCTTCTCTAACAATTAACGTCGACTATAGGAAACGGTCAGCTGGCACATTTTTTAGGTTATCTGGATCAGTTGGCCACCATTTATGCGTCTGTTGACCCATATGTCTCCCATATAACGAATTTCATCATTTTAATCTAAAGACGTAAACGAGACATCATTATACCTAGCTTCACAAGTAGGTATGAAACGTAGAATAAATTTTGAGGAAAAAATTAATATTGTTTTAGGTAAGTAGGTGCCTACTGCATTTATTAAAAATATATTAATTACCTCCTTATGCTTAAACAAGAAGATTTTTTTATCGATAGTTTTGTATCTACTCCTACAATATATCTAATATTATTACCAAGGTCTCACTTATATACACTTTTAGATACAATCAATCATAATCGTAACATTTCCCTTTACATATTTACTTAGATAGGTACGTCCTCTAGTTTAGAAGGACAGACATACACCAAACAGTGATAAGTAACATATCTGATAGATCTTTGCTTATTCAACAAAAAAGTGTTGCTGGACAAATCTATGATATGCAGGTTTGTAAAAAAAAATATTACACTCTAATCAAATATAGAAAATAAATAAAATAATCTCACTGCGTCTTATCTGCAATGTCATAAAAATGTAAATTGACACTAAGGTAAGTTATAGGAAAGTCAGAACTGTAGATAGTAACATATTACGACCTTCAATTTTATTGTTTTGATATTTGTTGTTTTTACAAAAGTTTAATAGTTTATAAAAACATAAGTAATTTTTATATTTACTTCAAATATATTTACCCTAATATATCTGCATGTAAAAGAGAATAGGTAATAAACATCAAAGAATTTTTTCAAAAGTGTTAATAATCAAACATTCATTCAAATTTTACATACCTGTTAGCATATTAATCCTTGCGATTCTAAAACGAAGTACAATATACAAATTAAGCAGAATTTAAAATTTAAGCAAGTTATATTTAATAATATTTTACAATGGGTTTTAGGCTTTAATTTCAGATATTCAATATGATTTTATTGAATGAATGAGTAAATGAATTAAGTCGGTTGTATAAATAAAAAAATACGTTTTCCCTACGCATCACTCCAAAAATTCTCACGGGTGCCACTCGTCACCAATCAAGGCCATCTTTCGTTCAATGACAGCCGCATGACGACGATGACGCATTCCCGTAAATAAATATTTATTTTACGAATAAATAATAGAGATTATGTATAAATAGTAAAACTAATATGTTATAGTATCCTAGTTTCCTTGATAATAAGAAAGTAGGTATTTTGCACAGCGCAATTAACAATATGTTTTGTCTGAAGTGTATTTAAGTATTGTCGTTTTAAGTATGGTGTGCTTACACATGCTGAAAAGACCTTCAAAATGAAGAATAAATAATGCATGAAAATATGATACTGCTATATACTAAAAATGGCATTGGTATCACAGTTTCATACGAGAAATATTTTTTTCCTAGTTTCACCAGCCTCGTATTATGAAACAAGGGGCGTAATCCGTATCCATTAATCTAATATTACCTAATCTGAAATGACTAAAATTTTCAAACAGTTATTCATGTGCCATTGTGGCGAAAACGTCATATTGAATAGATGCTTTTTACCTTTGATATTGCATATGCATACCGCTATATTCTCATGCCTCCAAGCAGACCAGGATAATGAATAACCTATCTGTCCTTCATATTTCATTTTTTTAGAATATAAAGGACAGATACTGAAACATTATTTCCTATAATTCTAAATCATACGTAAATTTTAAACCAAAGGCATATTTTAAAAACTAGTCAAATTTCCGTGCAAATTTGACCTTGACCGTAAGATAATAATAAATGAATGTTTTTAAAGTATGACGATGATGAATAAGCATGTTGCAAGTAAAGTAAGTACTTACTTATACAGTAACAAAACGTTATATCTGCATTAAATAATAAAATATTTTAGTTAGAATATTTGGCTAGTTTAACATGCAGAAAAGCAAACTGCTTCCTCATGGAGCAATCAAAACTTCTCCAAAAGCTGAACGACATAAATAGTTATGAACAGTAGGTAGGTACAAATTAACAATGTGCAAGAGAGTTTATTGATTGCAGTGAGATTAACACCACTCAGCATTGTCTGACTTGGCATGTCTTAAATTTTCCCTTTTTGTGCCAATAACTTAAGGAATTCACGAATTAATTTTTTTCTTCACCTTTGTGAACGTCATCATTTATCACAACTGAAAAGAATTATTTCTTCTTATGTTGCACTTTCGTAACCGCTTTTCAATTGTAAATTGTCATGCTTTATGACTATCTCTCGTACCAAAAATAGAATACCTTTACGAATTCATGAATATATCATCTGTGACCTCGCTGACACGAGGAGGAAGTACAAAACCTGCTATGAATTTCCGTAGGTAAAAATCTTTAGAAATATTACAATAAAACTACAATCCTTTGTATTCATTGTTATTTTGTTTACTAAATCTTTTTTTATTAACAATGAAAACAGCTTATTGCTCGTTATTAATATAGTTATTAGAGTTTTAACACGAATAATTATATAGTATATAAGCAATTTGTATTTCATAATTTTAATGGTTACTCTAGGTGTGGTCAGGAGCTGACTAGAGTACATCGATGTGGACCGGTGTCAGCAGTTTCTTCATCTACCGTCACTAGATGGCCAACAAAAGATCGCGACTCACAGCACAGTGTAAAGTTACCGCATGTTCATATACATATTGACTGATTTATGGAACTTCATTCACAATTGTATATCTTGTATTTTTACACAACTGACTTGTAATTTTATACAGTTATTTGTTCCAACATGAATGCTGTAAACAGATTATTAGCAATCGCCGTTTGGTGTGCTTGTCGATTTGTGACAGCTGCGGGAATACACTTTGAAATGTTTGGTAACATTTTGTTTTGGGCTATATAAAAGCTACCACAACTGGAATCAATGTAATAACCACCTGGAGAAACACGCACCGATAGTGATATAAATCTTCTTCTTTGTTTACTTTATTTACCATAAAATTGTTAGTATTAAATACCAATTATCTAAATTAATAATGTGTACTAAACGCGACAATTTCAAAATAAGCACGCGATGGTCTTTACTAATTAGTATTATCAGTATTTAAATTTATACAAATAAATTAAGTCTGTTTATAATTTCAAATTAACAGCGCATTTAACAATATGTTTTATTATATGAGATGTATTTAAGTATTGTAGTTACTAGTATAGTACTATTTACTAAACATATATAAAAGTAAATACGATTCTTACATGAAGAAAGTAATTAAAATAAATGGTCTGGTCTTCTTGCTAGTCTATGAAAAGTCTTGACCGATTTTACCATGACTTTCACTCGCAGATAGTTGAGGATAATAATGAGAATTCTGAAAAATGTGTCTGTATCTAATGCTACTTTTATTTTAGAAATTTTATTTATTTTAATAAAAAAAAAATAAAATTCCGCAAGGACGAAATCGCGTAGTAATAATGTAACAAATTAAGACTGAAGTACAATGGCTTTAACCAAAGTTAGATGCCTAGTAATGTCCTCAGGCTTTGCTCGTAACTGTCAGAAGGGATCTTTAGATGGCTACACCACTTGTTTGAAATGTCTTCTATACTTTTTGTATATTCAGTGTTCCAATTTTCTAATTTAAACAAAATTAGTTCGAAAAGAATTACTGAAGAAATCTTGTATTTCTTCTATAGACTAAACATGTTATTTTACTCTGGCCAGAAAAAAATATTTAACAATAACTTTTAGGCCGACGTTTATAATCGCATCTGTCAGAATAAATGTTTTTTTTATAAATAAATATAAAAACACACACTGCCCAGTCCTAAGCTAAAAAGAGATTGTAGTGCTTAATCGCAGTTGTAAGCTCTGAACGTAGATTCAGTAAATAGGCATCACATAAGTGATAAAATTACTCGTAAGCAAAATTATTCGTAGTAGTACCTACGTATTATGTATATGCCAAACTTCATCCATCATTTACAGTACTAATCCACTTGTCTTCAACTGATATTATTACAAATAAAATATAACTAGTTAAAATATATACACAATGACCACGAACTAACTTCAATGAAGCAACCTGTTTCATGCATCATCAGCAATTAAACATAGCTTGGAATGAAGACCTTAATTTCTTTATTTGAATAATATCTACTTGTCGATCACGTACGCTGTCCAAATTTATTAGTATAATGTTACATACATAAAAACTCTCAACATGTATGGTAACTTGTGTTTTATCGTAAATATGAAAACCTGGGTTATGTACTAATGTATATAGATAGCCCTCAGTTTTTCTTACACAATTTAGTAGCGAGGGTGTCATCGTTGTAGTGCATATGCACATCCTGCGCGCACGTGCCCGCCACGCGGCCGGAAATGCCGCGCCATCGGCCCACTTATTGCGACCTTCATGCATATTTATTTATATACTCCGGGTAGTTCCATGCTATGTAAACAAACTTTCGCCAGTTAAGTAGAGCGCGGAAATATATTGCAAACATGGCCCGGTGGTCGGTCATTCTTAGCCAATGTCATTGTCAATACCTGTCGAGCCTCGCGACCGCTTTAAACAAATTGGACCACGATTTACGATACGATGACGAACTCGAACTTTATGGTTCTCGCCATGAACATTACTTGCTTGCAGCTTTCTTGTTACTCAAATATAGTTTCAGATTTGTACCTTTTAATGGTTCCGTACCACAATATGATATATTCGCACTAAAACAAGCAAGCTTATTGTGAAATATATATTTAAGTAATTTGAATAGAAAGTGAACATGAACTTAAAGGCAGTGAAGTTACAGAACACGGAGGTATGACATCTTAGACCAGTTACCATTGTAACAAATAATTAAAACTACGGGCGCCACATGACAACACAATGCTGTATATTATAGACGATGGTCACTACTTATCATCAGATGCACCGTTAAAATTATATTGAAATACATTTAGTGATAAAATTGGTAATTTATCGATTTGTAATGTTTTGTAAGTTTCTCTGTGTTGTTCAGATTGTGTATTGAAATAAGTTCCGAAAAAAGTTTTATTTTAGTATTGGTATAGGTATTGTTGACGGAGAATAACTCGATAAGAAGACAGGTTGTGGTGTCTTATCTTGCAACGATGACATCCGCACGTTGTTCAGACGTGCTTTATCCAAACAACATACATTTGACACACATCCCTGATCACGATTGTACAGACGAGTGTATCACCCGTCGCGTGATAATATGTTGAGTTTAACAGCAATTACAGATGGTAAAGCATTTCTTTTTAAATTTATCTACTGTTCCTTATCAAGCGATAGTGTCCATCAAAGGTGACAAATATAGTAAAGTTAAATAAAGCTAAGTATTTTATTTATCAAGAACTAAAATTAAAAACATATGCCATTAAAATGTAATGTTACGTAATTATTTTAAGGCAGGTATTTAAAAACACGTTCCAAAAAACGTGTTGACTGAATTACATGATTGTTCTGCTTATTGTAGTAGCACGAGACGACGCAGTGTAAGCACTATTAAGTATACGAGTATGTATCAGGATTGATTGCAAAATTGTACTTTAACATTAGTACACGTGATATTAGTGTGTGATGCATGCTATGACCCTAAATATTTTTGTTAATTGTTACAAATCTAAAACAAGACTCATCGACTCTTTCAACATTTGGGGATAGCATAACCATAGCAGTAAATGGTAAATATAATTTTTATTGACAATATTTTGTTTATTCTAGAAATAAAATACTTAGTCTTCAAGTAGCTACTGAATTCCACTCGAACATATCCGTGGACAGAAGCTAGTTAAAAATTAAAGAAGAATTTTCATTTGTTTTAACGTACATACCACACAAAATATAACAATGGCAATTCACAGGTAAACAACGCCGTTTGTCACGGTCAACTGGAAACACAACAGCACGACTGTTCCTCCATAAGGCCCGAACAATAACCTGTTCGAGAGCGGCGACGATTTTTTCCAAAATCCCTTTTATTCACATTCAAAAATCTTAATGGAATTTCGCATTGCGCTGGCCCGTGTATTGTATAACGGCGCGGAATGTGGATAAAATCAACAACGCACTAAATCACACATACCCGATTATTCAATAGCGGCATAAAAAGAATACTTACGCTTCGTGTCACGAAAAAAATTCAAAAGATAAAATGTATTTATGCAAAAAGAAATTAGGTAAATTCGTGAAGTACAAGCATTGTGCGTAAGGTAGACGTCCTGAGAACTGAGGTGTGGGTTTTAAGTACAATGTAGGTTGTGGAAGTGTGCAGAGTACTGTGCAGGTAGTGTTGCGAGACACGTGCATAAATCCGTGGCACAAAACGAGAGTGGTGTCCAAGTTGGATGTCGACGCCTACGGGTGTCGCCGGGTGCGGACGCTGCGATGCTCAGCTTAGCACTCCGCGCTGCAGGTTCTTAGCATGTCTGAATCTGTGTACACATGGCAGAACACCACTGCCGCCAGATATGGGCAAAAATTGAAACACGGAACGTACATATCTGAGTGGGCCTCTGCCTACACATAAAGTGTTCGTGCTTTTTTTATGTTTCGACCCCTGTATGGTAGGAAAAATAAAATCTGGTTGACGATCTGTACTCCATAACGGTCTAAAAAATATTGTTATAAAAACATGCACCTTGTATAAATCCAATTAAGTCAAAGTAAACCGTTGAAGATTTACGTTACATGTTATTTAGACTTCATATAAGTAAAGAGAATTATATGTACTACAGGTTTGTAAGATGTTATGTTGTATTAATTATGAAAATAGTATGTATTAATAAGTCGTTATTTATCTTCTTTTTTTTATACTACTATGGTGGTAAACAAGCATACGGCTCATCTAATGGTAAATGGTTACCGTAGCCTATGGACGCCTGAAGCATCAGGAGTGTCACGTGCGCGTTGCCGACCCTTAAGAAACCTTAATATACCCTTCTTGAACCCCATGAAAACCCCATGCTGTAGTCTCGTGGGAAAACCTCGGCAGGAAGTTCATTCCACAACCTAAGTGTACGCGGGAGGAAGCTCCTCTGAAACCGCACTGTCCGAGACCACTTAGGTTCCAGGTAATTTCTTATACTATTAGAATTAAGAAAGAATTTAGGATAAATTAGCGAGCACTCGAGCATAAAATACAGCAATTTTACCTTTTTAGAGAATAATTGCAATTTTTAATAATCACTGGAAGCAGAAAGTCTGTGCACCTACTTACGTAAACAGACTTTCTATATACTATAACTTCTTTTTGTTACGTCACTTGTTGCACTTCTTTACTAACTGAAACTTTATACACTACTTATCTGGTATAGCCCCAATACGTAACTGACACATAACAGTACTCAGTCTCTTGTTCTCTCAGAATGAATATCATCATATCAAAATAACGTTAATCAGTATTTTTTACAGATTAGGATAAATGAAATAGGTAATTATTAATTTCTGCTCATGCCTGCCGATTTTGAAACCAATTTATTATCGCATTGAAATGAAAGATCAAATTTCCTTTAGCAGAATTCTGAACTGGGATTACGCATAAAATCGCTGATCAATGCAAGTTCAGAGGAATATGTACTAACATAAGTTTTTGCGCATCTCTTTACCTGCCTTATCCCACGGCCTCGGCGCCTCAACAGGTGTGCACCTGAATTTGAACGCGCTTTTTGTATGGCAACCATACAAACAAACAAAACGACTAGTTTGAGAATGATGCTCGGTTTCATTCATCGTACGATATGGAATGCTTTTATGTTGATCTAAAATTTATTTCTATTAGCTCGGTTAACATTCTCCTAGCAAAAAATAAAGAGAATTATCAAGTACATGTTATATATATATAAATATAAAATATACATTATACATACCTAAGGATTACCGTGTTACACATATTATGCATATATTTTTAAATTACCTGTGTTACAATATGATCGTAATAAAAAAAACACATTTGGGTTTCTACTAATTCGTAAATTTACTTCGCGTAAAAGAGATAACGTGTAAGTATTTATGCGTCTATATATCTACCTATTTAATAATAATAACTATTTATAATTCCACAATATAGTAGTATATACGGCTTTCAGACGTTTGTTAATGCAAAAAGTTATTTTTTGCAATAATACGTCATTTAAAATTCTGAAACACCAGTGAAATTTATGCAGTATGGGTGTTACTTTGATTTATTCCGGAAATACAGACGACAGTTGGTAGCGGTGTATTTTAAAACATTTAGATTTCGGCTTTGTATAAGAGACCATAAATAATACAGTGTTCAGGCCACAAAAAACCGACTTCATATATACTACATAATAACTCAAAAAGTACTAATCAGACCTTGATTCCGTATAAAAAACAGTAAAACACATAAAAAATATATAATTTAAAAAATAGAACTAAGGACCTCCTTTATTTACAAACAAGTTTGCAAGTGGTTATTCTGATATCACATAAAGTTATTTTGAATAATAAAATTACTTTGAATCGGGCCGCTATTCACTGTTTTATGCTAATGTCGTGTATTTTTCATATAGGTAACCTCACGATGTCACTGACCATTATAATAACAATAAAAATATATTGGAAAGTAACAGTGATACAAAACCTTCTCTGTTTTAGGATTTATGTTTTTATTATCGTTTTTTTAATATATAATAAATGTTGAGGTCGATCCAGTCATCGATGGCGGTAAACAAAAGACAAAGTAAAACTGTAAAATATATAATATAAAAATATAGTGTTGCGACACTATATTTATATATATATATATATATATATATATATATATTTGCTATTGAACTCTCCGAAACGACTTGACTGATATTTATGAAAATTTTCGTGTTGTTTGGTAGTCGAATTAGTACATAGTCTATTTTTAAACCCCTAGGGAAAAAGGGTGGCCCTATTCAGAAATAAATTATATTTGATTACAACTTTTGCCGTATAAGCTGATATAATTAATATTATATTTGTAAACGCTAACAAGCTAATAATGACAGTTCTGTCAATAAATCTAATAAATAATAAATATTTAAAATTAAGAGTATGTCGTGTCACAAAGTGCAACACCGACCACCATAACACATAAGCATAGACAACCTACCCTTCTGCTTGAATTTTAGACTGTGACTCAAGCTTTTTAGTTAGCTTCCAATTTAATCTCATTATTTATAGTTTTTGTAAATACGTAAAACCTAATGACAAAATTATAACATAATTTATATTGAACATCTACCTGTTTATTTAGTAAACGGTTATTCAACTGGCTATTTTGCCAGTCAGCATTCGTTTACACATAGCTACACAGATTTTTATACGGAAAGTAGTCCATTAATACAAACATGATTATGACATCATAATCAACTTCAATATTAGCATTGTTATATCATGTTTTACCAAAAACATTTAGTCTAGTCGGCACACGTGACTGTTTGGTCTGTAGAGCGCAGAGTAAGTGCGTTATGACTTAAGTCACGTGCTCGACCAGTCTAAGTAATCTGCTGGTTAAAACATTTCTCCCAGGGCATTGCCGCATAACGATGGCCCATTTAACCTGATACTTATTACCACAATGCAACTGCTGTTGCTAGTTGTATTGTTAACAGACTGCAGACTTGGGCAGATTCATTAATATTATATTTAACCTACCCTACTGTTTATTAACTATAACAGTTAATATATTAGACAACAACACTGAATCCAAACTTTGAATGTGACTCCCAAAAATAATAGTGATGGACGAACTAGTTGTTAGTTATAAAAATACTATGGCTATTTAATTACATTTTGTAGTTTATTTCTAAAGAAATTCATAATCAATTAAACTATATTATTGCTAATTCACTTAAACAGATTTTTTTTAATGTTGATATAATTTCTGAGTACAATAAATGTTTAACATTCTGGGATTCAACTCGCCTCAAATATATTTATAATACAAATTCTCAATAATTAATAATAATTTAAATGTCTTGTTATTTATTTTTATTATATTATCTATAACTAAAAGAATAGTCTATTCTATATATATAGCATATTGATATTAGAGATCGATTAAACGAATTATGTTTTATATTGAAAGACTGAAAATATATTGATCAATCCCCAAAACTATAGTTCACAATATAAAATGTGTGTGTGTGTGTACTTCATAGATCGTGGTACTATACTGGAGGATAGCCTCAACCAAAATTATATGTAAATCTTATATAACAATACCGACCCACCCGGGCTTACAATATATGTGACGGAGGTCGTATAACTACATATACATATGTTAATATTATTCAATTACATGTAAATATAAAATTCTCGAAATCGTAGTGGAAACAGTATCAATTTAATCTATTGCATGGTATAGAAGAAGTAAGTGCAGTAACAAATAAACAAATACCATGAGTTTACTTTATACTATACATATATATATAGAGACTACTACACCGATTTTAATAATATGTAAGCTCTCGGTAACTACATAAACATAAAATTTTCAGGTTGCTCGCTTTATCGTGTCACTATGTCAATTTATAGTCCTCTTACTCGATACAAATTATTCTCACAAGCATATAAATATATACAAACATGTTGATATTGATAAACAGTTTGAAATTTCACTTTACCTTGACATTTTTCTATTGATATCAATAAGAATTCCAGAGAATATTATTAACCAAGTAACCTTGAACAATTTGGAATGAGATAGGTAAGAATAAATGTTTATTCCATTTATTTACATATGCATAGGTATCGATGAAAATATCTTGTTTAAACATACCAACAAGTCGCACTGTTAGCTTTATATCGTTTTATCTATAAAGGAGACAGGGACTTCTGAGCCGAAATGTAATAAATTATAGATTAAAGAAAAAAAAATTATGAAAGTATGAAACCTTCCAAAAACTAATATTTGTATATCCACAAAACTCATCAAGATCAATAACAAATCATATTATAGAGAAATATTACGATTTAATTCCAATAATTAAAAATGGAGTGTGAATTAATTAATTATTTATACGTATAAAAATACATCTACGAGTCAAATTTAATCAATAAAAGAACGTTGTCATAGATTGTATTGTTTAAACTGGTAACTAACTCTGCCTAAACCACAGAAGTGTGAACGTATGCTATGGTTATGATTTGTAAACACTCGTTTCATATTATTTAGTGAACTTGTGTATCAAGTGTAGTCTACTCACTTTTTGTACTATTTTATAATTTATAATATATTATTCCTTGATAATAGATAGTTTTGAAATTCGTATTCGGAAGTTATATTGTCCTGTGGTACATTTTGCTAAAAGACTGTACTGTGGAAGTTTTTGTATTAGCTATTATTTTTACACTACTACAAACAAGGCTACAGATTCAGTTGAAAAAGTTGGCAAGAAATTCAACTTTTGTTCTTTGTAAAGTCAATGTGTTCCTCAAACCAATATGTGTAGATATATTACTTATATGTATAAGTAGTGTGTAATAATAAATAAAATAAATTATGTAATATTTATAAATAATAAGTAAAAAAAAAGGAGGAATACACATGCCGGAATAAAACATAGGCCAAAAGGATGTGGCCACAAAGAAATCGACAGACATGATACTTTACAATAAAATAATAATATTTAATAACAGGCTTTGCTCAAGAAATGTTTTTAAAAGGTAATTCCAGAAAATCCTTAATCAAAAATGTTTTTAAGTATAAGCATGTGGACTTGCCCCATACTATACTAACAATATAAATTATATAATTATTAATAACCCTCCATGTCTTAAAATTTTTATTAAGATAAATATCTATGTCGATTTAACCTGGATACATTTAGAATAAATATAAGCGGAGAACAAAAAAACTATAAAGTTACCAATTCAAATAATGTAGGGTGATGATTCAAATTTTGCATTGAATAAATAACACCGGTTCCTACACTTTCCCATAATTTCAAAGTATGGTTTAATTCACACATACATATTTAATGAAAGGATCGCCTTTGAACGATATCGCCATCTTGTACAATTTCTTGAGGTACCTGCAACAGCTGATTTAGCCCGTACACTTTGCAACAATAGAATGGTAGACAAAAAATATATTTCGTTCCTTTTTTTTGTAGATTATTGTAATGTGAATTTGCGACTCGCGTGAAAGTTTCGCAATCCTACGAGTGAGTTAAATAAACTTTCATGTCCCAAGAAAGACGATTACAACATTCATTCCCAGATTTTTTGTATTCCGGTACCCCATTCGAATGTCATCCCTCTTTACATTCCGCTTGAAATGTTAAGAAGAGATTTATTTTCTAATTAAGGCTGGTGTGTATGTTGATTTAGACGCACATTGTAGTGTCGGTGTCAATTGCAACTTGCGGAGCAGTGCGGCCGCCGTGGCGATGTATTGAGTGCCTATACAAAGTACGGGGCCTTAACAACGCACACTTGCCTAACTGCGCCGTCCGAGGAACAGAACGTAGCCCCTCGATAGATACCGACCGATCGCATTACGTTAATTACTTTCATTACAGGCAATTGTCCCACTCAATCGGGCTGATCAGTCAGGTTGCCGCCGCATAATATTTCTTACTCATTGCCGTTACAATTATAAACCTTCATGGGCGAACATAATATTAGATTAGTTGTTTCAATTACAACGGTTTCTTATCGTTAATAAGATTTTATTATATCTCGAAATAACTACGAGATATTACGATTTTTAACAATAGAGTTCTGTTAATTATTGTACCATCAGCATGGTGAACATATAATTATACGAATATTATTTGCTAGATCAAAGTAGGTCTATTTTTTGTAATTACAAACATTATAATAATTATTAATATTTTATAAAAATATCATCATATAAAAACATCTATATTGTTGCGACACTCTCAAAAACTACTAAATGCATTTGCAGGCAGTTTTCGTTTGTAAACAGATTATTTCGTGACGAAACTTTAGGTGTATAAAGTAGTAATATCGCTAGTTGAACATAAAAACCATTTAAAGGTAAAAAAGTAGGCGCTACCTGGTTGCATTCATATTAGTATGGCAATCGGAAGCGAAGTATTCAGCTCTAAGGCAGGTTGCAGGTAAGGAGTAGTGAACAATAAACTATATTTCCAGATAGGCCATTAACATATCATTTTGCTGTGCACTAATCGAATGCCCTGGAGCGCGCCGCGCCTGCCGCGCTGCGCCCGCGCCTCCACGTGTGCCTCTCCCGTCCATTACTGATACCAGTTCACCCACTGATAATAATAATTATACTGCTTAATTACATGCCCACTAGATAACACTGTTTGTTAATTACAACGCGGTGAAATATTTATACACTAAAAAAAGAAGTTAAAGGCTAGGTTTCTGTTAGTTATCGTAATTTATTGGTCAATATGTTGTAAGGGTGGTACGCTAAATCAAATCGATTATTTATTGTCAATAATAAACAAACTGATGGCTTACATTAGAATAATCAATACATTAGACATCTTAGAAGATATAGATATAATAGATATCTACTGTATGTATGTGTGACGCCTAAGTACTATTCATATTCAAACTCACGTGATTTTAGTTCCTCCGACTTCATCTTATTCATCTCCATTTTTGCTTCTGTTACTTCTTAGAGAAGAACATTGCATCATAAGAAGCCCAAGGAACTGAGACAAACCACAACGCATATGGTATCTACCAGTGCGTGGTTGTTATGGTGTATATACTTTCCAAATTACATTACATTCTCTGGAACCTAAAATAAATCTCATATATATGCTAAATAGTAGGTACTCAAATGTTTCAGAGGTCATAAAACAAACAATATTTTTTATTTGTAATAAATACGTAATGAATCGGTCGAATGAATATATTATTTAAATTAAGACTAAAGTCAATAACAGAACATTTATATATATATATATATATATATATAATACCTGACCATAGAATCCAAATCAGTTTCAAATTAACCTCTATTTGTTGGTGAACTAACCCCGGTGATGAGTCTGCTATTTTAATGTACATATAGTAAAATAGATTAAGTTAATTTGAATAAAGATTATTTTTCTATTCTAGTGTAAACTTGACTGTACAATCAGTACCTATCAAGTATGTATAAAATAATTTCTAATTCTTAAATAACATTTATAATACTTTTAAACTAATTTAAATTAAACAGAATACTGATTGTGCTGTAATGATGGCATGATAACATGACTCGACGTTTGTTGGTATACAACTACTCATTGACACATTGTTATCGCTTCACTTAAATATTTATATATGTAACAACAACCAATAAGTTAATAATTAACTATCAAATAATACGTCAGTAAAAGGCGCATTTTACATAATTGATAATATTACCTACATGTGAATGATGTCATTCAAGCATACTACTTTACGTAATGAGGTTAGCGGGTTGGGAGGGGGGGTTACGTAGCAGGCATGCCACTATTTCGACAGCTCGCTCGTCGCTCCAGTGGCGCAATTGGTTAGCGCACGGTACTTATAAGACAGTGTTCGTGAGCAATGCCGGGGTTGTGAGTTCGAGCCTCACCTGGAGCATAAATTTTTGTAGTATAAAATAAATAGTTAATAAAACTATAATGAAAAGGTAGTTAAATATTAGTTATTAATTTGAAGATGATAATTCAGTTTGCAGATTAGTTATTACCACATATACAACAAATTATATGACATTTTTATTTGAATTGAGTAGTCCATTAATAATCCCTCATTTTTAACATTCCTCAAGCTGATTGTAAACACTATTAAATCGGGATAAAATCGCAATCATAATTCTCAGGATAAAATATAACCTCGAATAGATTTCCTTGCTATATTTGGTCTTTTATGACATCACCCTAGGTTTATTTTACTAATATGTAATATCCCCATATAGTTTATTTACGTTTGTACGTATATATTCTATTCATACTACATTTTATAACTTTAATCTTTAATCCGATTCGATTCGCAAAAATACGCAATGCACTAAATAATTTCCCTAATTAGAAACTAAATATTCACAAACTCCCAAATATACCTACCTAACTCAAACACTTCATATAATAGTAAAATCTTTTGATATATCAATAGGTACTTAATATTGTTGTTATACAAAGTTTTATCTTGATATCTATCTATTTGATATAATCTTTAACCTAAGTTGAAAGTTATCTACCTATCTAAATTTCCTAAAGACAGAATATATACATACTTGTATTGCAACATTTTTAGTACTTTATTACATTTATTTGTATTTATTGAATTAAAAAAAACTACCCTATTTGAACTCGTACCTATTAATGATTTTTAATGTGATAAGCACACTAGTAAATTAATAACATGGTCAATGTATAGTTAGTGATATAATGTTTATTAAATTTATCGAGAGCATTTTTGTGGACATTGGGCTATAAGGTGACATTTAATATCATTAACCAGTTTGTCCCTCATGTCAATTATGATGATACTGCAAGCAACCAAGCTAGCAACCTCTATGGTTGCTTTACGATTACTCCTAATTCATATTACCTATTATTATTATTATATTATTACTAATATTGATATCAATTTGTCGAGAAACCCAAATCTTATGTTATTTTAGTGATAGGCTTATGTTTATATTACCTTTGTGTAAAATAACTATCAAGGAATGAAGCAGCCACTTATATCAATATCTGACAACCCTGTCTGTAATATACCACTTAGATTAAGAGTACCTAGAAATAATAACTTCAGACTACTTTGGACAAACTAGGCTAGTATTTTAATTGCCTATCTAGTTTTTATCGCGTTAGAATGTTTTAAATTTGCGACATTCTTTATACTCTGCCTAGTGCAATAATTGGTAGATACAATGCAAGAATGTAGGAAACATTGTCTGAATGAATACTACGTATCTATATCGCTAGAATAGTTTGTCTTTTTATAAGTAAATACATTACAGTGACATCAAAATAGCCTGAATACAAGCAACTATCTAAAATACAGAATATCTTGTTTTAGTACCTTGTATTATACTTACATTGTTTTTATTATAATAACGACGTACTGATAGTTCTATTTATTATAAGTAGTTTATTAGTAAGTTTTCAGATTTTCTCAGGTGTACAATGTTCTACAATAAATGTTGGTAAAATAAGTACGACATAGTACGGCACAGTGTTACCTGATTAAAATAATCATTTTTATACGTAAACAAACACAGACAAGCCTTACTAGTTATTTATGTATTTACTTACCGAAATAATTATCATATAAATTATTAAATACTAGTATCAACTTACTTAATGTAATTAATACGAAAAAAGTAAACTTAAAATAATAATAATTTCAATAAAAAAAAATGGTGAATTCTTAAATTATGAAAATGCCTATTCCCATCCCATTTAAATCCCATTGAAATTTTCACACTGATTTACTATTAAATAATTATTATGTATTAGAACTGACTTTACTTACTATATTACCTAATTATTCTAATACCATGCACAACATGTAATCATATAATCATTTTTAAATTTACAGTTAGGTCTAACATTTGTACTCATAACAACTAAGCTGGTAAGTAGTAAACTAGTAATTACTACAATAAAAGATCGTTGGGCAGTTAGTCGACCTGCACGACAGTACTGTTGCCTGCGGGTGTACGTCGATTGACCTCATGAACTCTCTCCCCACCCTCTGTTTTAAGTGACGATTACCTCCATACCACAACAGAAAACAAACGTGTTTTTAACATTACAATTAATTGATAATATTCCCAAATAAGGGAGGACGTCGTGGTAATGATGACTTTTAAGAAAAGAAAACATGTAGAAAATATTACATAGTAGGTACCTACCAGCAAAGCCTGCGAATTCGTATACGTATTACTTTTTTCTTTGTAAACCGATTAGACTAAAACAGACATAAAATTTTAAGTGAAACTCACCACAATATATTAGTGAAAACCGCACATCAATAGTTTAAGCCGTTTCTGAAGCGTTTTCCAAATAACGGTTAAAAGTAATAAAGGTATTTTTTACGTTGATAAACTCTCGCAATACGTTCTTTAAAAGTTTTGTCGTACATCTTTCATGTAGAGATGACGACCAGTTATATTATTATTATATTTATATCGAGATAGATTAGCAACGTAGTCAATAGTCACTATTACTACAATGTATCGTATTAAGTCAACCTGCAAACCATCAGGATTTGTCTGGATTCCAGGTGAATTGACATAATGAAAAAAATGACCTGATTTCATCCTTAGCATATACAATTAGCGATGTAAGTGGGTTTAAAAAAAATGTATTGTGAATGCCTTAGTGGTCTTAACTTAACGGTTTAGCAGAGGGCCTTTCGTCCGATCCGCGGGTTCGATTTTTCGCACCATACAAACATTTGAATTCATGAGTATGATTGTTTGTATCGGTCGGGTGTTATCTATATATATATAATATTATATTTATAAAAAAATGTCGATGTTTTATATTAGCTGTCTAGTACTCATAGCACAAGCTCTGCCTAGCTTGGGACTAGATGGCGCTGTGTGAATGCGAGGTACTGGGATAGATTTATTATTTTAAAAAATCATTAAAAGTAATAAGTATGATAAATCATTATTATACAATATTTACTGTTCCAGTACGTACACATAATACACAGAGTGACATTATAAGTGATATTAGTTCTTAGATAAAATTAATTTGGATAAATTTAAATTTGGAATTTAAAGTAGAATAACTACGCAGTAATACACTTTCAGTAGTGGACGTCTGCCGGGCTGATAAAGTTTAATTCTATATAAAAACATACTTAACATAAACTAAACATGAGTGTACCTATAAATAAATTGACATAGATGTATTTGTGTTTTGTATTCATACCTAAAATACTGCATACAGGAATAATACAATGATAAAACGAGTCATGCGACAGTTCATACGCAATATAATCTGATGACATGACTAACCCGCATCTTAATGACAATTCAACTAGCGATTCAATGGACCACGAAGTGACCTGCACAAAAAAATAAACATTCTTTTGAGAAATTCCTTTCATTGACCCGACCCTGACTTCGTGAGGAATGTAAATCGGTGATCGTGCACGAACCACCCCAATACTATTACCCTTTCGATTTTTTCTCGATCACCTACATATCTGCCCTACGAGGAAATATTCGGAAGAGTGATACGTGCGTAACCGATGAACATGCATTTATAATGGTCATCATGACGTGTGGACCGTATTTTACAGAGGATATCTCCTTTCAGACTCATAATTAAGACTCTCTTTATTACAAAGAACAGTTATAGGAACTTAATATTTAGACTAAGTAATACCGTTCATAATAATTTGATATAATTTCAAATATTTCTAAAAAGTAAAATGTTGGCACATCATTGATGGATAATTTGAGATTTTACATAAATGCAATGCAATATCATATATAGAAGGCATACTTACATTTTTATCTAGGTATCTAATCACTACGGCTGCTTCAGTCCTTGACTTTATCCGCGTGGTCGTATTTGATCAGGTCAAATCAAGTCAAATCTTATAAACGCACTTTATTAGTTACGATATTAGTAAAAAATTTTCTCAATTTGACTATGAACATGCATTATTTCCGTTCTAGTGACTCTAAAACATGTATTATATAATAGGCACAATCTCTATATAATATAATCGAACACTGTACTAAAGTTCAGAAAAATCCTTATGCTAAGCACGCCATTGCTATTTTCATTTATGAAATAAGAAATATAAATATATAACAACATGGTTTTGGTGAGGAAGTGGTTCTTCAAAAATGATTACAATTGATTCCATCTGGTGTGCATTTTGATTCTATAGTGACATTTAGATAGAAAGCAAACACGAACAAAGATAGAAAGGCAATAAAGATAAAGCTCTGTCGGGATATCACATGATCAGCAATAATATAGACCAGAAGAGCAATAAACTATGCACTTACTTCGAAACCATGTTCAGCTTTTGGTTATAGCCATTCTTATGTGGGTAAGGTATAATATAAATTATTCAAATTGAAAAAATGTTTTGTAATGTATTTCTGCTTCTGAGGATTTTTAATATTTAGGAAACCGCTGAGCATTATTGAATAAAAAGTACAATAGATAATGCACGATATATTCCGCAGATTCTTCTGACATGGTTTCTTAGTTACAATATTTCATCTGTTGGATTACGAATCCGTATAAAGTAATAAATAAAATAGAAAATGGACTGTATTTATTAAAATGAAAATAATTAATGGAAAAGGAAGTAAAAATACGATTTCGCCCAGGAAGAACGTCTTCCACACTTCGAACACCCTAAAGTAAGCAAAGTAACACCAAACTTACTCACCTTTGTTCAGGAATGTCGAGATGTGTAGCACTGTTTAGTGGCCACGCACTCTAGAGTATATATTATCATAAAAACAATTAAATTGTAATCATTAATTTTCTTGTTTTATATAGTTAAAAATACGGAGCGTCCTTTTTCATCCAGTTCTTATTTTCAATTGCTTTTCTTTTCATTCTATATTCGAAATTTAAGTGGCCACATGTTTTTTATTTATGGCTAGGAGCACCAAACGCTCTTTACTCCAGTGAGCAAGCCGGTAATATAGCCTAAGGAAGATTCGACTTAGACTAAAAAACCGAATTTAATAACCCATAATTCCACTCCGACCGACTTAAGAGAATAGCTGAAATCTGGATATATAAAAAGAGCATAATTTTGATAGAGTGTGAAAAAAACTACTTTTTAAGAATAATTTTAGAATAAGGACAATTTTTCCAAAAGGTAATGTTTTTTCTTCTTAACATAAAGAGATTTTCAAGCAATAACTGATTACTTGTAACGAGCTGTCTCGAATATGATGGAATCATATCTTTGACCAGTTGTCTTGTACTTAATAAAAATCTCGTTAGGTATTTACCAACAAGATGTTGTTACCCAAGAGCAACATCATAATGAATTAAAATTCCATAGTAACTAGGCACACCATCAAGTTGAAAAGTTAATGTACAGACAACTGAGGTACTATTTGGGAGCACCGTTGATCACGAAGTGGTCTGCTTTCGTCATTCAAAACAGTAGCCAATAAGTAATAATAATAGAAAACTAGCAGGGTCTTCGTATATTTCGACTATAGGTAGATTCTTAGTATCGTACCTTCATATATATATATATCTCTAATTATAGCAAAAATCGTTTGTATATTTATTTTCAAGTAGGTATAACTTATTTAAATCGATTTTGACTGTATCTAAATTTGTGACAATGATAAGACTCCAAGAATTTTCATAATTGACAGCAAAAATATCCATTTTAGACTTCATTAGACTAATATTTAAGAAGCTGTTGATCAGATCAGTTTTGTGTTCTCGTAGCGATACCAATGATGAATTAAATACTACAGACTTTTGACGAACATAAAGATTACATTAGTATAGTTCCTCTAAGTAATGTAGTCAGTGAACTAAAAAAGTTAACCGGTTAACTGTAATTACTTTTCTTTTTGGCACAGTTCATGCCTGTCACAATAGAGTGAAGCGCTGACAGCCGGCGCGGAGGCGCGCAGGCGCAGATCGTATCTGTCGAACAGGAGCGTTTGTTTGTGACGGCGGCGGCGTAGCAGCGACGCGGTGCTACCGTGATCCGCCGCGGCCTGAGCTGCTGTACTGCACGCTGTTCATGCCTCCTCCCCACGTCCACACCTGTCCATCTACGCTTAGATACAGGCTACAGCCCACTATTTTGGTTCAACTTTCTAATGATAGCACGCGCGTCGATTTGCATAAGTATTTAGGTAAATAATTATTTGCATCTCGGATTTATTTTTGTAAGTCGCTATATGATTGACAATTGTCGCAAATCGTTCGTGCACGTCAGATTACCCTTTTATAATGAACAAAAAAGTTCGAGAAAGTTGTTTGTTAGGAATATGATACGAAGTGGGTGGGCCTCAGTGTTTAATAGAATACTATCTCTTTACTCTCATTGAAATATGATAAAGTAAACGAAATATGAACTATCAATTTAATAATACCTACACTTCTAACTAAATAACAATATACTCAAACTATTGTACCTAGATAGGTTTCGGAATGATAGCGTAATAGCACTATGTCGTCATGCCCATTTTGGATATATAGGTTTCTTGTTATTAATCTTGATAGAGAACTTTCTGATGCTTAACTAAACTCTTCATCATACATCGTTATTTATTAATGGTAATACTTAATTGTGATTCATGTTGAATGTAACATTTCTCGCACTGTTACCATAAATGTAGAGATGCGTCGCGAATCGCTAATACTTAGGAGTTTGCCTAAACAGATTTATCACTTTGCGACCAGCACGAGCCATATTCACGATCTGGACAAAGAATTGAATCATAAATATTAATCAAGATCGCAATAAAATCGGCATGGCATGTACTAGACAGACACAACGTGGTCCGCGCAAGCGCCGCCGGCCCACTTACGACCACTTGTTCTGCCATACTTACATAATTTTTGTTTTTAAAACTATTGTATGTTTGTAAATACAGACAACAAAAGACGTATATTTCAATCTGTGCAAATTTTATTAGTTGACAAATGATAAATGAACTTATGACGTCTGTAAACTATTGATGGACGCAATCCGACATTTGCCCAATCATGTGTGGGTTGTAACTCGTTAACAATCTCGACCTGTACTCATATTAACATTACCTATATATTTCACATGTATTGATGTTCTCCCCCACTTAGGTATACTTGCGTAATATCTCTCATTGCGTCGTTCTTTTCGTATTATTAAAAAACTACGGATGACTAAGTTTAAGTATAAAATAATTCTATAATTGTGTGCTATTTATAATTCAAGAAATACATTTTATTGGTAGTAAATACAAGTTTGAACTTGTGAGTGAGATTGTAAATAGTCTGGTAAATAAAACTTACGGATTTTGGTGGTGTATTTTAAGTAGGTAATCCTTACATAACTTCCGTCTTCTATAAATATGGATAAGGACTAATAATCTACTTTGCTTTGTATAATATAGCTTCTGTAAAAAAAACTATAAAAGTATAGGTTGGTAGGTACTATTTGTCAGTCGATATGTATGAAAATCAAATTATAATATTACCAGCACATTACAACAAGAGTTGAAGTAAGTACAACGACGACATAGAGAGAGGTGCTCTATGCCCGCTGACTTATGGATATTGACCGCTCGGTTACATTATCTCATGGGTCCTTGTATGCGAATATTAAGCTTGGACATTTGTAATGTTGCAATTACTCAAGCAATGTACATATCTATTATTTCTCTAAGGGATAGATTTATATCCGTGAAGTAAAGAGCTCTAAATAGATATTAAAATTATCAGTGCTCAAACAATAAAATAAGGAGTAACTACCTATATATTAATAGTAAGAAAATATTTGTACTAAACTATTTATTTATTACAAACTAGTATCAAGTAATATATGTGTACTTCTTATTTGATTGCCTGCAAGTGCATGGCTAACGTTAATATAGCCAACATCGTCACCTTACAGCTCCCTCAGGACCAAGGCAAGCAGCAAATGAATACAATAATTATCTATTTGCCATAGATTGGCCCAAACAGATATAATATCTTCAAAAGGGTTTAAAAAAATATGGCGTAGGAATTTTTTCATTAATTTAACGGAGGAATTGCTCATTCTTCCGAGTAAGTGTGGTGCACGTTGCAAGGCCTCCACTTTACATTTAAAAATTACGTAACCAGCCAATACTTCAACAATGACCGCTGTTTTTATTTATACATTTACAAATAAAAACAGCGGTCAGCTTATATTTATATGTAACCACACCCCGTAGATAATACAGATACAATATAGACCACTCCACTTTATTTAAAGTAAAGCTAAAGTATGAATAATAAAATATAATTAACATCATAAACTTACTGATTAAATATCAATACCTAATATAAATAAATACACCAAATATAAATATATTCACAATTCTAAGTAATTTCTTTACTAAAACATATTAAGTCAATTTATTTATATAAAATATAATTAAGTTTATTAAAGATTTTCGCGTAATGATAAACAAACCTATAAAACTGTACTTCAAAATATAAATGTAATTGATATTAACAAATATCCAAAACGTATAAATATTATTAGCTAGTGTTATTATTGGCGGCAAGTCGCCGACATTTGGTAACAATTTTAATATAAATCAACACTGACATTTATCGCCAAACAGTAAGTTCAAAGACAATGCGTTGGCAGATCGTTTGGCCATAATGTTACGGTGATAGTACTTACATTCTTTAGAAATTAAGTAAATTGAACAGCCAATAATTGTAGTCTATTGTTATTTATTTTTATTAAGTTTTAGGTTGTTAGCTGTTGTTGTTGTAGACTGAAGTTTTGCAAAACAATTTGTGTCCGCGACTTGCGCTTGTAGGGAGCTATATTTGTAAATGCCATCTATTGATTATAATGAAATGTCAAGGTTTAAAAAAAATTGGTAAATTACGTCCTGATCAAAATCACTGAAATAATTATTAGTAGGACATCATATCATCACCAGGTGTACAGTTGTTTTTTTAGGGTACATATTAGGTAATGAAATTACAAAATATAGGCATGACATCATAGTTACTGAAATCATGAGTGTCACATGATAACGTGATGTCTACAGTACTGATAATGATTATGGACGGCGGTTCCCACTAAGCATCAGGTCGTCCGTCACATTCTGTCCCGTTCCAATTACATAAAAAAATTGCGAATCTAAAAGGCTATTCTAGTAAAATGAATTCCATGCTAGGTCTATGATAGTATACTACTTAGGAATGAAACAAGAATCCATGGGCATGAGTCAGTCGAGTGAGTGGCGCGAGTCGACGGTGACGCGGCGCCAGCGACGCGACGACGTCGCATGGTGTGGTGTCGCAACCAACGCAGCATCCAACCACTGTGGTGCTTTCCGCTCAATGGTCGCATTGCGTACGATGGCCCAAACACAGATTTTTGTCCTTTTGCAATTAATTTGATTTGTTTCACAATAAATAATAATACACAATATTAACGCAATTGAATGTATACGACATGTATGTCCTCAGAGTTATAAAACTGTAAATCTAACTGTAGTATCTGTCTTTCCCAATAGAGAGACTGGTAGTTTTTATATTTTTACAATATATGGTACAAACTATTTAATCAAAACATCGCACAAACATTTGCACTTGAACGAATCCTAGTTGGGAATATTGTAAATTTAAAAAAATAACGATCTCCATTTTTACGGAGTGTGCACTTCTTAAACATGCCAAGAATAAATATATCGTAAGACATACAAGGCAATTGTAGTGTAAAGATAAATAATTGAATAGTCGATATTCGTTAGTTATGCTAAACTTCACAGGATATCATGTTACTCACTTACACATTCGCTATATACGATTTTCTCTTGCAGATTTACTAATTTTATAAATTTAATACAGATACAATCACTCCACTTTATTTAAAGTAAAGCTAAAGTATGAATAATAAAATATAATTAACATCATAAATTTACTGATTAAATATCAAAACAATCAATACAACACGTGAGGTCGGTGCAGTCACCGACGTCACTAAATTTATACAGTTATAAATTTATTGGATTCAATTGTTTATAACTACTTGAAAGGTCTGGGTTATTTATTATAAGAAAATTGTCTTCCATTTTCCCAAACAAATTTAAATTTCTTTCCGAACAACAAAAAATAATTTGGAAGGTGGAACGATGGCCCACTTGTTTCAACTCGGTATACAGTGTATAACTATATGAAAGGAATCCCCTTCATGTTATTAATACCTGTATTATTTTAGGAATTATGACTTGATTCAAAAATAGTTCAGCTATAATTTATGGGAAGTAATATGTATTAATTAAGCTATGAATTAAGAAGAGGTAGTTAAAGGTAAAGTGATAAATTAGGACGGCTGCCATTATTGTTATGTGTACATTCTTTTTATCCTTTTATTTTATGAAACGATTCTATAAACACACATGTGTGAGTAGTTAATAAGTTTACGCGGAGACAGACCACTACGAGATGGATCCATGGATTTATAGCGACGATTCATTACACTTTATTACGCAAATACACAATTACAGACCCAACTTGATTATCGGTTATATTAACATTTTATAAACAAGTGAATGAATAGCAAATAATTTTTCTCATATTTTAGATAGTGATTGCCATTCATCAGAACTGTGTTATGAACTTTACGCATGACTTCAATTCCATATCTTTAAACAGAAATTCAGTTTGTTCAACAAGTTACGATAAATTAGGAAACAACTACTACAAATTAATGTAGATGAATAATTAAAATAAATGAATATTTTGGATGCTGGCTGTCTAATGTTCTTCTAGATATTTTGTTTCATAGGATACTGAAGCATAAGGATGCTGAACATTTATGATATTATTATATTGTATAATAATTGAATATTAATTCAAACAAATATTACAATTTTGAGTTTGAAAAAAAGCTACTATTATACTTTAGCTGTTTGGACCTATACCGTATACTCGTATTTACTAAATCATAGTATTTATGTTTTCGATCTAAAACACTCAGTTTACCTAATATCTAACAGCAGCTCCTGCTTTCCAACTTGATAAATGATTTGGGATGTTATGGACGTAACTACAGTTAATATATTTCTTCATCTGGACCATCGGCTTATACAATGAAAATAAGCTGAAGGACAAAAAATACTTTTTCTACATCTGAAGATAAAAAGTCTCTAATTGGACTTTTTAAAATGTTAAAAAAAAATTTCGTCATTTTCAATTGGACTTGATTAGAGATTTGAATTGTAAAATATAATACAAATTACTCACTGTAAAACCATCTATTCCTGAAATCCATAATGTGTCTATTATTAAAAATGTGTATCGACGTGTAACATAACACTTATTGATTTCTGCCGGTGCGTTCAATCAATGCTGGGCACAGTCGGTAAATTCTCACGATCGTTTGGGAACGAGATCTATTCCCGTTTCATTTCTCTCGGCAAACAATAGATCACCATGCACCGAGTACGGACTGTGGCGTGAGGGTTCTAAGTGCCGTGGTGCGACTGCGGCCAACATGTGTACTGTGACCATTATGTGAATTGGACGTATAGATTAATATTATATTAATGATAAAAATAAGAAAATAGACAAAAAATATTTGAATACTTTTACTATTATCTTAGGACTATCTTGTCACTACGATATGAGATCAAAGTAATCTTTTTCTGTGTTATGTAGTTTTATTTATTAGATTAAACCTCAATATTATTGTCTTAAAAATACAAATAAATTTTAACTCAAGATCAATCGATTATTAATCGATATCCATACATCGTTCTAATTTCTAAACTTTCATGTACATAATAATAAATATTAGGAATTAAATGTTTTTAACCAATACTATACGACTGTACTATAGTGGATAAAACTATATCCCAAGCGCTCCCGGTTCCGGCTGCTTTACAAGTTGCGTACAATCGGTCGCACTCGCATATAACCTGTTGATTTACTTCCTGAATTATTTATGCTAAATATTGCACGGTCTCATAATAGTAACCAACGAATATTTAGTGCACACACAAAATTAATTTCCTCCTCAAGCTATTTTACATTTGAATTAATTTTATCTTGAACAACAATTCAAATGGGAACTGCATTTTTTGCACTGCATTGTAACAGTACATAATTTTTATGGATAAAAAATTCAACGACCTTAATATCCATAAGATATTCTTATTCTGTTGAGAGGAAAAAAACGTAATAAAAGAATGAGTAAATGCGAAAGGGTTATGTGCTTTCTCTATATGCTCTCAAAAGCTGGATGTTACTTGTTTGATACACTTAAACGCATTGCATGGTAATAACCTCATCCCAGTCCCGGCATTTAATAAAAGATTCGGCGGAAATATCTACCTGTCTCGTGAGAATTGACAGAGCGGATGTTGCGAAAGGTGTCTTGTTTTTTATTCCAGTTACATATTGATGAAAGGAACCAGGATTTAGGGTGAATCTATTTCATGTGTAAGCAAGAAGCAAGAACTTATGAGTAGACGTATTATCATACTTTGTTCTATTTAATAATGGATGACATAGAATAATAGTTAAAATATTTCGCACGGTATAGAATAACATCAATAATCCACAATGTACCTAATAAATATGTATATGATAATAACGCGATATGAACAATGATAATGAATTGTATATCTTTTAAGAAGTCTTTGCAGAAAATTCGGAAATTTTATTTGTACTATTAATTTCATACCATTGGCTCAATAAGGGTTTTGTATTCAGTTCGACTGAATTCTACTTGAAAGTTACTGTCTGATCCACTACTTTCCGACACTACAAATAGTATTGATTCAACTAATAATTTCAGTTTGACAATCAAAATAAAATTCTGCCGAGTCAGAGTAATTTATGAAGGCTTTCAAATATCGTTGTAATAAATTATACTTAAAATTAGTTACATAGTATCTAATCGAAAAGTATCAGCCATGTAAACACCGGAGAGGTAGGCGGTATAATTGCGGATGAAACCAGGCGACGTCATCAGTATATGTAGTTAATCACTTAGTTACAAGTGAAAGCAGTAGTTCACGAAGTCACGATCTAAGCTGTAACCTGTCTATTTAACCAACACACCTAATACTAAATCTATCATGTTACAACTACTTGAGCCAAATCATAACTCATAAATGACTTTATGAGCATATGACAAAATTTCTTCAACAGTAACAAACCAAATTAATCGTTTATTAGTTCAAAGTTTTTGATAATGATAGATTATAGTGATCTCGAAGATTGCGTTATCTGTAAAAATTTTAAAAATGTAATCTAATAATTATATTCTATATTCATTAAACATTTACCGAGTTGCACTGTGAAAAACCACCATGTCACTTGTTTCAGTTGCCAAGAAAATTGTATACTGTGTTTTGGTTGTACGTTGCAATTAACCAGTGACTAAATTATAGAATCTTATTCTATAGTTTGACATCTTACTCCTCTGCAACGGCAATGCATCAATGGTATCACGATGTCACATGATAGCAAGATGTCCGTGCTGCTGTTCATAAGCGACAGTTTCTGTTTACCATCACAGAAGGCCACCATTGTATAGCTTGTAAATCATTGCAAAAAAATATTTTCCTTTGTTTAATTTAGTTATATATATAAATATACCTAAATTCACTCGATAACTAACATGAAATAAAAAAAATAACGTATATAAATAAATAAACCACACCTTATTTAATCACTTAAACATATTTTATCAAAATACACTATTAAAACTGCTCTTTTACCTACATAAAGACGAAAAAAGTAAAAAATAATTAATACAGTGGCAAGTGTTTTTCATAATCCTGCGAAATATTTGTCATTTAGGTACGACATCTAAATCCATCCTGTCGTGTGAACTTTTTTTCCTACACCTGCTACATCGCATATTCTTATTAAAAAAGTTAACAAAAAAGGAGGAAGGGAAACATAACCGCTTCTGCTTACAAACTAATGGTGGTACAGTTCCCACAGCAAACATTTAAAATCCGTCTTGCACTCCCCCCATCTGTATTCTATTATGACTTTTTCGTCTTTAAGCGTTAGAAAGTTCAGTGACCTTCATATTATTATCTATATCATAATAACGCATTAAGTATATAAAGGCAATCTCTCATTTGAAATTAATATGATCAGTGATCTGTGTGGCGCGCCACGGCGGCGGCGGCGGCGTCGGTCGATATCTGCATAGCTGGGCGGAATGGCGGTTAATCAGGTGGCCCGTTATATTACATTGTGATCTCCGTGAGTTCGAACTCGAGAGAACAGGTTGCTCCAATGACAAAGGAGCAGATTCCATCGTCCGCAATCCGTGTCTGCGAGCTCCACATTAATAAAATATAAATAGTCCGTCGAAATAATCCGTTGTTGCGTGTCAATTCGGCGCCCACCAACGTAGGCTAGTACACTTCCATGCTTAATGATAGCATAATACAATTCATAAATAAAAAACTGCGGAGTGAACATTCCGATTCCGCGTATAGTTTTGACCTCGCCGTGATTGATGGTCCACAAATTTTAATCGTTTATCTACGTAATAGCTGCAACTCATTGTTGATTAATTTCACCGAGTCATCTTCTCGTTGTTATCATTTTGGTCTGCAATAAGACATTTGATAAGTACGAGTATACATTTTATTGACATTAAACAGTATATAATATTATCTATTTACATACAAATTAAAATGTCTAGTTGTAATAACCACAGCATCTACAAATTACGTGCTACAAAACGTCTTTCCCATCAACAAATAATTACAAAATGTGTTGTAAAATGTTGACTAATAACCGTAAAACATAAACAATGGACTTTCATTTTGAAACAAGGATATCTGCACGCCACCTGCGCTCGCGCCTGAGCGGTGCACCAGGCGGTGCTTTACTGCCAGCCGGAACAATGGACTAGAGGCCAGCTATACTATTGTCGAATAGAGCACGTGGTGCCAACTTAGTACTCACAATATTTGACGGCAACACCTGATTTAAATTACTTTATAAGTGCATTTCCTGAGATATGACAGTGAGACAATATTCCGTTGTATTTCACACAACATCTGTCTCACTAATTGGTACAAAACATGGGAAACGACGTAACAGAGCCATTTAACAATATATTTAATATTACCCACTGTTCACTTTTATTGTTATTCGAGGTTTACTATCTACATGTCTAAATTATCCATTTAATATTACAAGAGTCATGAAAATATTTGTTTTCTGACACAAACGATGCATTGCGTAATGCAAATTCAAAAGATTTATATACAACCAGTATCTAGGTACCGGTAATAAATATGATAAGAGTAACAAAGAATCGATTAAATAAAGTTTTGAAAGTGATTATACAGTTATATATATTTCAATCAGTATCTTAATTTTAAGATAAATGTGAAAATTTAAATTATAACCCTATATAGGTATCGACTATTTTAGGAGTAACACAATACGAGTTTATCATAACCAAAGACTTTCAATGACTATAATAGATATTTGCAGGTGCCAATACAACAGTTTACTTATATTACCAGTATTTTTTTATCTATGTGATATCGTGTCATAATGATGGTGCTTAACTTATACGACAGTTAATAATATTTAAGTAGTAGTTAAAGACAAGTTATAAAATTCATAAGGTTCGTTCATCATAATATAACAAAATCACCTCGACCACAGCTGGTATAGAGGACCCGAGATCCAATGGGCGATTACACACTATTATAAAATATTATTGCTAGTAACGCCCTGACTAAAGGGGTTAACCCGACGGAAATTGATTTAAATTACACTATTAATAATTTTAATATGATGATACACTAGCTTTTTTCTGCTTTAAAAACAATGTTTCGATCACTGCGTAATAATAAGTCTGCGTTTGGATTCGGATTAAAAAAATAATTATATGTTTCCATAGTTTATTTACTTTGGGCTACTAAGGCCTCATTGATCTAGGTCTCAGTTTAACACACCGCCTTACTTCCGATGGTTGTGGATTCGATTCTTCGCTTCTATATTTCGTTCGATTCTTAAGTATGATTGTTTGTATCTGTCTGGGTTATCCTGAGATATTTTATACCATAATCATTTTGATGTACTTGGATTCGTTAGAATAAAAAATACACAAATACGTAAATTGCTGATTAAGTTACAATAAAATTACCAAATTACTGTAATCTATGTTTGTAAGAACAATAAATTTAATATGTAACCAAATAAAACACATCTGGACATCACGCGACTGTCTCATCTATGTATATTCAAATCTATAATCAAATTAATTAGGAATGACAACGCATGAGGGTACAAAGTTCTAGCAATATGTAGCACGAGTATATCATGGTGTTTGTAGTTCCGTTAATATCTACAGGCGACTTTTCATGCATATTTACAATTTTAATCACATAACATACATACAGAGACATAAATAAACACAAAAACATATAATCATCGTTATCTTCCATGTCTGTTGAAAATCTTATTAAGTAACAATCATTAATTGCCGTATAACATTTCTCACTGTTTAATACCAACTCAATCTATCAAATGAAAATAAAATTGCTTTCTGACCTATCTCTAATATTGACTCACTCGACGGTAAAAAAAAATACTTTAATTTAGAAAACACTGTGTTGGCGGTCAATTACTGACCCAGCAGGCGTTATCCCGATTGTGGTTCAACAGATGGTTGTTTTTTCATCACTCAGTGGGTCGGTGCTCGGTGATGGGGCGCTGAGCGCGGGGGTGCGCCCTATAACCGTATAATTACATGTTGTAGTTGCGCGCGCGCCGGCACGCAACAATTGGCTTAAACGAGTGTTTGCTTTGATGTGCCGCCGACTACGCCGGTTATCCACGTGCGGTCACTCTAACCCGTTCTCATGTTAAGCCTATTAAGAAGAAGGGACTACTTGTTTTACGGTTGTTTATGCAACAAAAAATACTTGCGCGTCGTCATTTTCAAAAGAATCTAGATAAAAGCACTTAGTAAATTCTTTTCAGCTACTCGGCGCGGCGCCCAGATTAACTTTTATTGCTTACGAACTTTGTGTGCTTACTCGGAACGATCTCAGCCATCTCTTTACGATATAATCTATTTAACTGCAGTGTCAATTTAACAACCCGCTAACTATGTGTGTCATCTATTTGTTATAAAATGTACAGTTATATCGCACAAATGCCAAGGGCTACATCGATCAATCCAGTGTTGTCGCAAGTGATTTTTAATCGACGGCCGCAGTCGAAAGTTGAGTAGCGACATCGTGATGCCCAACTTAGCCTCCTTCTTGGCTCCGGTATATACACCGAGAGCGTTGTGAAAAGGCTATGTCCAGACTGTCTTGATAATCTCGGCGACATCGCATAAAAACAAATTATTAATCTTCTGATCGTGACTAACGTTTTCGGTTCGTCGTTTACTCGAATGAGGTTGAGAGTCCAGATTAATACTGGAGCAATAATTTGCGAAGTAATGCTTTGAAATGTCACAGCGATCGCGTTCTGATGTCACTGAACGAGCATCGAGTGAAGAGGAGAATTGCCAGAGGTGGACAACCTTTTAAATATCTTTACGGACACCTCATGTAATTCAATATATATTTTTTGCTTAATGTAAACTGCTGTAATATAAAAATAATGATTTGTTATTTCATTTTACATGTTGTAAAAATCTCAATAATTAATATCGTAGTTATCGCTCGCTTAGTGCATGGCGGGCACGCACACATTATGGTAATATTTAATGGCTTATGATATGATGCCACGCGCCACTGTTGTCACTGTCCAGTCCAGTCACGCAGACCGTACTCAATAGCTTAGTGTATTACAAAAGTTTAAAAATACTACCTAGCTCGCTATATGGCCTTTATACCGATTACAAAGTTCATTTGGAATTGACTGCATGTAATATAGGTTTATTTTTTAGTATTTTACACTGGTGGTACAATTTTTCATCCAACCGCTTTTATGTGAACTCTTGACACATACCTACAAATAGTTTTTGGGATCTAGTCGGGATTTTACTTTATAATTTTATTATGTAATGTGTTAAACATTAGGTATATTTTATTGTTGTTAAATTTTAATTTGACACAAACTCTAAAAAAATCTTATGTATAAAATTCTCGTTTCACAATTTTCGTTCCCATACTCCTCCGAAACGGCTTGACCGATTCTCATGAAATTTTGTGAGCGTATTGAGTAGGTCTGAGAATCGGCCAACATCTATTTTTCATCCCTCTAAATGTTAGGGGTAGTCCAACCCTATTTTTTTTTTTATTTTAAGGCTAAACAACGTTTGCGGGGACAGCTAGTATTAATATAGATTCTTGTGCAGAACGACAGCTATATACTAATAGTAAAAGTTGTGTATTTAAATTGTAGGTGCATTAATTTGATTATTATATTCCATAATAACAATCTTAGAATAATGAAGACATGAGAAAATATGTTGCAGCATAGTTTAGTATAGTTAGTTTAAACTTTTTTTTTAAACAGATACTAAGCTAAGAACTGAAAATCATATTACAATACCACATCTACACCAAAGAAATAATAAAAAAGGAGATGTTGAGAGGTTATAAAGACTTTTACTTATTTTAAAAATAGGTGCATATTAAATCGGCACGTCATCATTTCACTATTGACGGACTTTAGAATACAGGGCGCTCCATTTCAATGCATCAGTTAATTATCAAATTAGTGGCATATATACTTACTTATTAAAACATCAATTTTTTTGTAACTATTACTATTAACAAAGTATACTCAGTAAAGAGTTTGGACATAAGTTTATTAATTAAAACAAACTTCAACCGATTTTGCATTTGCATTGTTGTACAAGTTATGTTATATTTTCTTTTTTATTGATAATATACTTTTTTATTGTTTTTAAAGAGTATAGTTAGTGTGATCCTTGCATTCCTTGTTTTTTTTTAATAATAGCATAACAATCTTTATTACCAAATAGTAGATATTAAAAATACGCATATTTGTGAAGATATTCGTATATTTTTAATTAAATTATAATTGAAAAGTTAAATTATGAAATTTTATTACAGTTAAAATTTTAAAATTTTTATCCTTTTAGATTTATATTTGACTTATTCATTGATATAATTAATATCTAAATTACAATTTACCAATTATGTCTCTTTACAGATTCATATTTAAAATTATTACATCTTATACAACTATATATTTATACAATATGAGTATAAGTATTTGTTTCATTGTTGAAAATCACGAAAGGAACAACCTGTAGTAACAGTGATTATTTAAAGATACAATGAACGTGCTAGCACATCATATGTTACGATCGAATATTAATGGCAGGTGTTACAGACCGGTCCGCGCCTTAATAAATAGAGGTGATGGCCACTTTGGCCCAAAACGCCGATGATTGTACTTAACACCTTGATGGATCGTTTTGACGGTACAGATAGTTTACAACGCTAATGAAACATAATAACTATCGATAAGTATCATAAGGTAGACCTAATGGAATTAATCATGGCCGTAAACGCTGCTCGCGGAACGGTGAGTGCCTCTAATCTGTCGGTGATTTATTTTCACCTGCTACGAACGCTGCTTGGCCACCGAATCGTGTGCGTATACGCAATGCTCTAGATCAAATCAAAATCAGTCGAAATGTATCTTTTATTAATACCTAGGTATAATTTTAAGTTGCCCAGTACAATTCAATAATATTATAACTATGTTTCTTGAATAGCACTGGGTCATATTTTTTGAGTATTGATAAATTGGTTTGTGATTATTTTTTTATGCTTGGAAAGAGTTAACCAAGAAAAGTCTTGTTAATGCTACTCAGACAGCACTAATATTTATTCTAATTTAAAAACTTTACTTTTCTTAATAATTCGCTCATAAACTGTACCTATAGATATAACAAAACCTCTGTGCAACGAATATAGAATATACTTTCACGACAACCGAGTGGCATCGCGGAACGTTAGGACAACTATTAAAGACGTGATTATCTACCGATATAAACCTAAAAAATATTCTTCTGAAACCGTACTGATTGCTAAGTTTGGACTACAAACATGTGATACTGATTTGTAATAAAATATAACAACTTTAAAAATAAATTATACTAACTAGAACTCAAAATAGACGATAAATATTTTCGATTTCATTCTTCATCGAATTTTGTCATATTGTACCACCTTGATGCCATATTCTCACACAAGTTACAAATATTATATTTGTAAAGGTATAAAAAAACGCAAGCATAATCATTTACATATTATTTATTAAATAAGGATTTGACCAGTTTGTTAAGAACCAATAAAATTTAAATTGAATATACGTGACAAATTCCCATTTAAAAACTTGCCTCTTAAATCATTGTTAAAAACATATAACCTCTTTTTTTAATTTTGATTCCTTTTTATCGTGATTCTTAACACAAAATTAGCTTCTATAGATTTAAATAGTGTTAAATTATGTTGCAAGGTAACAAACAATATTAAATTTAATACTAACAGTAAATTAGAATAATAAAAAAGGTAGGAAGAATACGAAAATGTAAATTTATATTATTTAATTAAATTATTATAATTTTTTAATTTTGCCCACAAGTATAGAAGTTTAATGAGAGGTACATTGGTTATATGATGGGAATTAGACACAAAACAAATTTGATTGTTGAATCAAATCCGAATCCCTCTACTACTCTAATAAGGCCCATCGATTTAGTAACTACGACGACACTAATGACAACTAAACTTGATAATAAACCTACCACAAATAAAATGACGTTCTACAAAATAACATCATAATTTTTTATGCATATATATTTCTGAAGTTACATCTCAGGGAAAACAACAGTATATTAAAGAAATTAATCTACTCAAAATAAACACGGTAAATTTAAATGGCATTTTTTTACTGAAACCATCAACAGATCAGTGTCATAGTTTACACAATAAATCACTTCGCGAACTATAAGCTCACCGACACTATTAATAACGTAGTAGGTAAGTACAGACGGTTACATTTGCAATAATCATTCACGACAAAGCGACTAAAATTGCACAACTTTTATTAATCCGGTTCAATACAAGTTGCGGTAATCATTCTCTTTATTAAAACTTTATTGTTTTACGTTTCATATTGCTACATGCGTTATTGAATACGTCTGTATGTAGGCTAAGAAAGATAATGATAGATAATACGGCACAATGAAGCACGCGCCGCACCGGTTCGTTAGTGTAACTGTTGAGTCACGGACTCAAAGATCACCTGATGGGGTTGCCTGCCGCCTGACAGCTTGCACGCCATACCACTCGTCATAGCCGCAACTCTGCTCTTAGCTATCAGTCATACATAATAATATCTTGTATTCCTATTTATCTATATGCCTGTCAACTATGAAATAGATATGTACCAATTGCTGTAGTCCGCTTATTCTATAACAACAGAATAGCATCATCTTTTTGGTCTGTTCTTGTTTAAATTTAATGTATAATAAGCATATCATGGCACATTTCTGATCTTAATTCTGTATCTCATACAACTCATCCCGTACCATACCATAACATGACTGTACCAAGGAAACTATTTTTATCTTCTTATTGTTTAGTGTTGTTTGGTTTATCCAATAATAACTCTTCAGTTATGATTGCATAAAAGAAACAGGATCTTCATCCTGGCCATTCTTTGATGACTAATTGTATTATTTACCCTTACTAACATGTATCATATTATAAATATGAAAGAGTTTGTTATATCTTTATATGAGAGAATTGTCGCCAGTCTTGGCACATGAATAGTAATAAAATTAAAATATTATAAACATATTTTTAAAATAGAACTTTACTATCCCTAACATTTATTACGGCTTCTCTAATATTACTTTTTAACTTGTTCCTATTTAATTCATGTAATTTGTATGGACAATATGTTCTCCTGTTCAAGTAAGTAATATAATTTAAGCTATGCTAAACACCAATCGTACCGTATTGACAAAGGAGGAGGTTTTTCATTCTAGTTTGTAAATCATACTTATAATATATTGCCGCATCACATGGCACACACTACTGTTATCACAGCAGGAGTGCCCTGGGCGACATTATCTATGAGAAATATTTCTATCTATTTGACATTTGGCACATTTTTGCCTGCGATCATTCTATTTAATATATGTACAGAGGTGATCATTCATAAATGTTGACATTCGTACATAACAACTCCAAGTCTCTGATGATCTCAACAATTCAACTCAACTTTATAATAACCCAGACCAAAGAAAATATTATACAGATGAATAGAAAAAAAAAATATTTCGCATGTATCTGTATCATAAATATGTTAAGTTTTTGGTACTTACCTATTATTTTTTAACTCTATTTACGTTTTTATTATAAGCATAATAAAGTACATATTTTCTCCTAGCTCGTTAATGTAATTTTTTACCACAGGTTACACGTATAAAAAAGTATAAAAATTCACACCTTGTTACGGTATCCCTCTAAATACTATAATCAATATAAAGGTAGGTAGCATTTAACGGTTATTCGCTAAAGCAGAATCGGTCAATAAAAAAGAACAATGCACAACATTGTAGAAGCGTAGTAGCGACGAAGGCACACCTGTTGTTTTAGTAGTTAGTTATAATGAAAAAAGACCAATATTGTCAGAAAATCCAAAATCGAATTTAAATTATTTCTTAGTATATATAGAATTGTTGTTAAACATTATTAGAGTTACTAAACAAAGCTCTATTCACAGGGTGCATTTTGACAGGAGTTAAACGAGTGCCTTTCTCGAGGCGTCTTTGTAGTCCCAACTGACCTTCGCCAGCGTGCAGCTTCACGACTTTGCACAAAGACTGTCAAGAATAATTAAAGTAATTACTGTTTACAGTAATTAATGACCTACATAACGTGATATGGTTTGATTGATCTCACAACTATGACGAGATAATTGTGGCTTGCTGGCGTTATTGCCACACTCCAAGTTACAGTCAGTTTTCAATTAATGAATACGTTGGTACCTACTTCAGCACAATACCTTGCCTATCACTGTGTTATGAAACAACCTCTTATTAGAGAGTCTCTTTAATTTCAATTGTCTTAACATTGTGAGGTTACATCTAACATCTGTCGAATATTCACTGACACAATACTCACGCATTGTTGATAAATTATGAAAAGGTAAAGCTTACTTAAGTTCACAAAGTTACTGCTATCATTTAATTGATATCTAATAACTCCATCCAATGCTAAATTATATATGTTTATTTACAAAATCAATAATTAATACGTAGGTAGACTGTTAGGTTTGAGTAGTCCTATTATTGAAAATACTTCATATCTATATCCTACTGTAACATTAAAAGAAGGTAGCTTCTTGACATTCTTGACTTCACTACTGTTGCTGCTAATAAGCAACTCGACACAACAATTTGAACAAATACATGTAATAATAGTAGTATAATCGTATTTAATTTATACTTTCCGCATAGAGACCAATTTGGTTTGAAAATAGACTAATAAAAATACTTTTAATTCGTTAAAAATTAATTTGCATATAAAATTCTAGTAATTTTATAAAATTAGGCAGAACGTGTGATAGTGTAGTCGGCATGCAAGTCTCGGCGACGCTGCGTCGGCGTGCGCAGCGATAGCCGCGAGCTATCCGTGGTACATAGACACTGCATTAGGGCTCCTAAATCTGACCGGCGGCTCCTTTGCCTCCATAAGCGCATTTAACATATAATCGCGCTTGCATTTCTCTTTTGTGTGTACAAAACAGGAGTAAAAGAATTACTTAAAAGGCAGTTAATTATTTAATGCTATGCCGCAATTTACACACGCATAAGACTACGGGTAGTATAAGGTTTGTTTTGAGAAACAGTTGATAACTTGACACAGTTTAAATATAACAACTTAAACTGTGTCAAGTTATATATCTTATTTAATATTGACAAGATTTCTTATAGTCTCATTTAATGAAAAAGAGGAAGAGATGTGCCCTTTGTAGTATATAAAGGTTTTTCCTTTTTAGAAACATTGGCTTTACTTGATTCTATGTTTCTGTATCATAGCCAATTTTATTGCTAAACCTAATCGAATTTTGTTACTTTAAATCAATCAAGCAGCAACAGACTTTGATTTTTATAGTCAATTTAAGTTGAGATCATAGATACTATATAATTCGAAGTAGTAATTAATTTGTTAGAATAAGTCGAATCAACTCGACTGAAATCAATATCCTAAAATAATTTTACGTATAATTTTAATTTTAATAAATTTAAATAGAGAACGTATTTTGCATATTTTAGTAGACTACTTTATATATATTACAATAATTATTAATAACGTAATTGTGTTGTGTTCAATTAGGTATTTGCCAATGTCTACTTTAGTTCCTATAATTTTCTTGGTTTAAATACATACGGAATATTACTAAGCAGTAAAGCAGCAAATATATGTATAAAGTACATATCTTTACATTACAAAAACGTGCCGTTCGTGCACTTTACTATATGGAAAATCGTGATTCATTGAGAGAAAAATTAATGAAGCAAATGTTCTGACTGTAATTTCGCAATACGTGTAAGCAAGAACCTTCATACATTTCTAAAAAAATAACTATGTCAATAATTCCAAATAAATGCTAAATTATATAGGTTACAAAATATCTTTTAAAAAAGGCTTCATAGCAATAGGTATTAAATTTTACAATAAAGATGTTTAAACAATTTTGTCTAATGTAAGGAGTAAACTGAAAGGACTAACTTTCAAGTAACTTCAGTAAAAATTAAATTGCCTAGTTTTAACTTATAATAATTCTAAACCCAGGGCTATTTAGAACATTAAACTATACATTTACTTAAACGCCCGCCTATCTCTTCAGAGCATTTACACCTACACGCATGTATACCTATTCTAAGTATGAAGACGAAGATAAACTTACATATTATACACATAGAAAAGACATAGGAATACATACATTTTTAAATTAATAGATTTAATATATTACTTACTTAATAAGTATAAATTCATGGAGTCTGTAATACATCGAATAAATCTACAACAAAAAAGTTTTAAAAATATTGACTTTAGCTTTTAGTTAATAATATCTGCCGTATTTTAAGTTTCAATTATCTAAACACTAAAGATAAACTAATAAATAATACATACTCATAGGTATTGTTTGAAATAATAATACTGTAAGGACAACAGAGGAAGATCGTTAAAGACAGCGGCGACAGTTTGCGTAGGCGCGATTGACTCGTCAGCGGTTATCGTGGCTCACTTAGCACTAACCCGGCGCGCGCTTTATCGCAGTTGCTTGAGCTTGCACTTGGAGGATTCACTTAATGCGGTACGGCGCCGGCGCACTCACCTCACATAAAATACCCACACGATCCCGAGATCGTTTAATGATTTGCACTAAAATATATTATTTTATATTAGTCTACAAAATATCTATATGTCTGTTGTCTAACAAATTTATTTGATCTCTTTCTTAAAAGTCTTATCTTATTAGAATTTAACTGGAAAAATCTAAATAATGTACTGCATATTTTAGAAAAACTCTTGTTTGAGTACCTACGTACTTACATACCTGTAGATACATTGTACATAAATTGTTCGTGATATTAGATTCCACTATTACATTCATCTTTAATACAATAAGAAATTTATCTAATTCTTATTACAAATATTAATTATTATATAGGTACCTATTGGATAATTGGATAATAGTGTTGTATGATACTTAGGCAAATAAATAAATTAAAATATCATCAATTTATTCATTAAATTACAATGTTGATTTTTTTGGGAAAACTTAAATTACAATGTTAGTACCATCTGAACAGATAGTAGACAGCTAAGTTAATATTTGTTGCTTGAGATTTATTTTATAGTAATCAAGGCAATTTCTGGGATGTTATACAAGAATTTTGTTCTTGTATAACATCCCAGAAATTGCCTTGGTTACTATAAATATATACCTATTCTTTATTTTTCACATATTTTAAACAGTTATTTATGAAGTCCCAGGTTTCTGAAGTAGGTATAAACTATGTTTAATGAGTTAGGGTTAACTTCCATACATAATGCATATATAATTAATTAGACTTAAGATAATAATAACAGTGGCCAAACACAACTAAGCACCAGTTCTCAGATCTATCGTGTCCTGAAATAAAGCCACTTTCTATCTTTTATTTACCGTTGCACTGTCCGCCCTCTTATCTAATTGACAAAGAGCCGAGCCGTGGACATTTGCATTTAGATCAGTGAGGTATTTTTGTAGTATATTACAATATTTTTGTAAATTAGTGTGTTAAAAATCCTAATGTATATTTATTTTGAGCAGCCATGAACCATAATGTATTGTGAAATACATTAATATGTATAATCTTAATAATAAGTAGGTACAATTAGAATTGATCCCCGCTTACCTTTATTATCGATAGTTTTTAATCGCCCTCCCCTGTGAACGTAAAATGAAGCAATTCCGAGCTCATGAGAACATTTTTATTTATTTATTATTCAAATTTTCAATTGTTCCCTAATGCGGGGATCAAAAATGTAATAATAGGTTACGCTTACATTAAACGACTTATACAATATAAACCCGTAATAAGTGTGTAAATGGCTTCAAATCATTTATGTATCAAACCAACAAAGAACTTGCACAATAATGTCCCACAAGTCATAATGAGTTCCTATAAATAAATCAATTGTAAAGTGTAACAGCCAACGAAACCGAAGAGTTATATTGCAACTATTTCTTCACAAACTGTTATCACAGATGGGGTAGTAAGAGACATTGTTGACGTTACATTTAAGCGAGCCTACCACCGTTTTTCATACTAATATGCTTTTATATCTATTTTCCATAAAGATTATTTGTAATATAAATTTCCATACAAACATATTTTGTGGCGACCAGATTTGAACTTACAACCTTAAGGTTTGAATCGGTGTAGCAAACTACTTAGTCTCGACGATTTCTCCTTTACTTATTACAACTATGTTATAATAAAAAAATAATACTCATTTTAAATTAAACATCAATATATAATCGCACAGCCTGGCCACAATAACTTAATAAAATAGCGTAGAATCATCTTAAACTCATTAGTAGATATAAATGGGTATTGGTTAATGAAAATTAATTGAAACCGCCACGCATCAACGAAGGGGTGGTCGGGAACAGTGATGTGATGAGCGTTACTAATGCTGTACACCGCCGGCGCCGCCCGCGCTACCAATCACCGGTAATACAACACCGAACACTAATCTACAATGTTATCTCCCACAAACAACACTTTAATTGTTCTTTCTGTACCCATTTTAACATACATGTAGCGAAATAATATTACTAACCATGGTTAATTGAATTTTCCATAAAATAGTATGTATCTTAAATCTCTACATGTCACAACTACCAAAATGTATCTATAGTTTGGCAAATTTCCTTTCTAAATCTTTTACATTATATAACCATTGTTACTTTCCGTCACAAATGGCAACTTCAGAAATTAGTTTAAATAGACACCTGAAATCGTGAAATTGAAATTAATTTAGTAATTACTCCCCTGTAAAACAAAATATATCAAAAATATATATTTCTTGAACATTATTAGAACACACCTATTGGTTATGTTAACAATAATAAATCCCTGGTCATATATACCTTTCCATCTCAAAGGACCCAATGATACAATATGGAGTCTACAGTAAGAGTGACGTCATAGTCCGTCTACACAGATGTGCACGTGCGCGCGCAGGTGAGCATCGCCACAACATTGCGCGTTACTGTAAGCATGTAACACGCTTTTTTTCTTCGAACCATAGATATATTGTGAACACTATGAACTGTAACGGTTCCGAACAGCCGGCATTAGGGTTGCGATCGACAAAAAAATATACAATCCCATACTGATGTTTCAGCACACACTTGCACCTGCCTGTAAATAAAAATACTTTCTTGACATCACAGTAGTTACAGATATAGTAATAAGATGTACATAGGTACATATATATATATATTTAATTATAATAGTTTCATTACTATACATATATAGCTAAACTTGAATTTTGAGAATTAATCTATTTAGGGCCACACAATATGAATGATTTGGTTGTTTAATTAGCGCTGTATATTTTATTTTATTTATTTACACTTACTTGACATTTATTATTATTATATTTCGCACAATTAATCTTTTTAAATTATAGCCATGTGTTGTTCGGAGGAGGTATATATTCCTGTTTTTTTTTTCAAAATCTGCGCTGTTTGATAAACAAAACAACAAAAATGTACAGACTTATCCAAGAATTCGCAGACTAGGTATAAAAATTCATTCCATAAGTTGGTTCGGTAGTAAAATGAACCTAGAACCTCATTTACCTACATATAGTAACATTCTAGCCACTGCACCAAAAATTTTCATTTTTTTATTGTTTTTCGTGTGTACTAACCAATAATCAACTTAGGATCAAACAATATAAAAAGTCTGTTTTAAGATTTTCGAACAGACTGTTTGCTTCAATTTTGTTTGCGTGACAGTCTAAGAGATAGTTGAGCTAAGGTGTGTTTGCGACAAATCTCTCAGTACATTTAGTATTACTTGTATAAATCTGTTATAGACTTTGACTGGTTGTAATAAGTGTTTCTTTAAATGTGAAAAGACATTTGGACTAACAAATTTACGTTTGTGAAGTGTAACTAGGAGCTTACTCACCGGTGGCGGGCGGCGAGGCTGCGCACGTGCGCGCGCGCCGACACAACCGCGGGCCCGCTAATCGTTCTCAGATTAGTGACTTGCCTTACAATCTTATCGATAAAGTAAAACTGTAAAAATATCCATAACATGTACTCTTTATTATATGATTAAATTAAAAGCTTTCGACAAGTATGTATTTTTTCTTTAAGTTATATTATGTTTACAAATAACTAAGTACTTTTGATGACATAAATGACACGCCATTGTTTAAGAAACCCTACTAATTCATTAAGCATATATTTAGCGTACCGCTATAATGGTTCTGTAATAGAGAGAGCGAGTAGAAAGCGAATTTTACAACCTACAATAGTAGAATTTTTATTATAAAACACTATAGAAAGATATATTATAAAGGATTTCGCAACGATGCGTCGTCAACAAATAAAATTCCTATTCAAACCGACCTATTAACTTATGTATTTCTATTATCATGTACCACTTATATCAGCGAAACCTAGTTTAAATTATTATATATATTTGTAAACCAAACTGCAGAACAATGTAAAGTGAAGTGTCGATATAAATATTGCTATTGAAATCGACTAAGGCAGCACTAGAGCCGGCGTCTCCTGCTGTAATCGTAAATATCAGACATTTAACACACAGTGGTCTCGCTGGCCAGTGATTATAAATAGATTGTTGCGATACAGACGACGTGTTTACAGGCAGTATCTGTCGATTGCTGATCCAATACTAACAACTAATGTCGTACCATTAAATTCGCAAACCAAATATTTTAATAAAAATCTTGTAGTTTTTGTTGTATTAAACAAATAAATAACCCTGGACAATTAACACAACGCCATCTAGTCCCATAGCAAGCAGAGCTTGTGTTATGGGTACCAAACAACTGATATAAATACTTAGATATTACTTTTGGAAATACATACATAGTATACATAGAACACACCCAGATCGAACCCGCGACCATCAGAAGTAAAGCTAGTGTGCTAAACCGCTATACCACTGAGGCCATCTATTATAATTGTTTCATTAATTAAGTATCGCATTACTAATTCCCTGTACATACAAAAAGTTAACTGTTTATTTATTTGATTCATAAATTACTTAAATAAATAAATTAATAATTAGTTTTCTATATATGTACTTCATCATTTCTTTACTGGCCTTTTTAATACATAAGCCAGCCAGGAGGTTTTTCTGATTCGTTGGTGGTTTGTAACATAACAAATTAACAGGCAATAGGTAGTGTTTAATTGTAAACCAGTGCTTCCTCTATTTCACTTCTGGCTCCAATATAATATGCTCCGTATTAGCTTTCATGTAGGCTTAACGCTTAAAAATTAAATGTAAGCCATTTAATTTTTCGTAAATTGTGTAGACGATGTATATAATATAGCACCTACCTGCATCGCATAACCAACTCATTGCATAACTTTCAAAAGCTTTTTACACATATATACTTTCTTACGAATAAATTCTTTTAGTCGTAATATCAAACAATATGATAAAACACTTCATAATGCGACCTCAACTGTATGAATACAAAAAATAATCATATGTATATATAGCGACACGGGATTAAAACCTCGAAATATATGGGCAGCTTTAGAATATCTGCCAGATGATATCAAATGCATAAAAAAGATTAAATTTTTGGTTTATAATACTAGCTGTACTCGCGACTTCGTTCGCGTGGAAATTAACTTTATTTTAGCCTAAATTACTTCTTATTACATTAACTACCTGCCAAAAAAAATCCGTCAAAATCGGTCCAGCCATTTCAAAGATTAGCCGAAACAAACAGACAGACAGACAGAAATAAATTGTAAAAAATGTTATTTTGATGTATGTACCGTATTTATATTCATATGTATGTAGTAAAAACCGGTTATTTCAATACTACAAACAGACACTCCAATTTTATTTTTGTGTATACATTAAATATATCTCTGTAGAGATATACCACACCGCTGCGCACCGCTAGCCGTTAACAGTGAATTCATCCCCACACGCTGGAACCTAAGTGGTGCGGTTTCAGAGGAGCTTCCTTCCGCGTACACTTAGATTGCTGAATGAACTTCCTGCCGAGATTTTTCCACGAGACTACAGCATGGGGTTTTTCAAGAAGGGTATATTAAGGTTTCTTCTTCTTACGCGCACGTGATACCCCTGGTGTTTCAGGCGTTCATAGGCTACGGTAACCATTTACCATCAGATAGGCCGTATGCTGGATTGCCACCATCGTAGTATAAAAAAAATCTATCGAGTAAAATTCGTCCGTTAGATATTATTTATTAAATGCTTCATGATATGACAGAGTGAAGATTAAAAAATATTTCCAGTACTCTTACATAAGTTATTATTATCCAGAATATTACTGCATTATTGTATGGATAAATAAATGAAATACGAACGTCTCATGATACAGATATCTCGTTTAATGCAGTAAGAAATATAATTACAGTTAAACGTGATGCTGAGACTACTATAATCTATACACCTGAGAAGAAAACAAGATAATGCCATCTCTTAATTATATTTCCTGCCCTTAACGAGAAATAATGATGTAAGTATACGTAATATCGGGCGTCGAAGCATTGCGTGAAGAAAACGATTGTAAGCAATACTGTAGCCAGGCGGTGGTCCAATTTACGGAAAAAGTATATTTTTACGTCATTTCTTACATATTTAACCCAATATGAATAAATCACATATGGTTGTTTTTAACAATAACCGATCTTGTACTTTATTGGACTTAGACACGATAAATACACGACAAGACCATATCATTCTTGTTTGTGTATATTTACTACGTCATGAATCTAAAAATTCGGAAAACACGAACGATATTTTTCAATTCAATAAACATCAATAGAAGTATGCTCTATGCAGTTAATTTTGTACTTTGTGCCAAGAATACATATAACCACAGATAAGATATTACAATATAACTGATTGAAAGATGATATGAAATTAATGGCTGCAAAAAATTCATTTAAAAACGTAATTACTCTTCAAAATTTTTTCTTCGAATTTAAAAATTACCATAAAGCTATTTTGCCTGCTAAGATTAACAAAGTCTATTAACATTCCGTAGTTATTATATTGCGACGGCAAACTATAATTTGGATTTCTGGTAAACGCGCTATCTTATTACTTACGACACTAGGTTGATCAAATCGCGCGGGCGCCGACCGCCGATTGTTCTACTGTCCATGTCGCGACTATCGGCCAGACATGTCATCTACTGCAGCTATGTGCTAATAAGATAGATTCAAGATTCAATTATCTGCAAATAAAGCTTTTTTGAATGCTGTAGAGGAAATGCCTCTTTGAAATTATATTTCATTCGGATATACCATTATTATTATATTTCCCTTCTATTAGAGACATGATGGTATTACTATGTAATATTATGTTGTCTGTGGTATTACAAACTTGAAAAATAACCAAATATTATCTTTAAAATCGTAAAGGTACAAATTCATTTGCTAAATATTTACACCCTGAACTAAGTCGTGGTCATGGCTCGTAAATCCAATGGTTTCTTACCTCAGTAATTACGATAGGCCGGTGCTGCTAATCAAGTATGATAGAGAAATGGCTCCTGAGACTCTAATGTGCTTAATGAAAAATTGACACACGCTAGACCAGTTCCGAGGTGCAAGTGCAGGCGCGGGTGCGAGCCACAGTAACAAGTCATTATTTATTTATACGTTACAAGCCTATTCTTTAAATCTTAACAAATCTTGGGGTTTTGTTTAATTAAAACTCTCTGTTTTATATTTTTTATGATACAATACTAACGTTATGTTTGTACGAGTAACTACAGATCCGAGTTATTAGAACAATCGTATCGAGGATGAAATTTCCACTAATAACATGTCTTTTAACTAAATCAGTTATAGGAATATAGACTAAATATTTTGATTGATTTGATGCTCTGTAAACTAGACATACTCTTTAATTTAAAACAAAATTCCTAACTTTCAAATTTAAGTATGTATACTGCATTAGCCGCTACTGTTAGGATAATATTCTGGCCAGCTTCTATCTATCTATCTTTATCTAGACGAATGTGGATTTCGTAAGCCGATTGTGAGGTGGTCAAGTTGATCGATGATGTGAAGCGTGCAGGCACCGCTTGTCAATTAGGTTAGCTATGGGTTCAGGGCCCAAGCTAAACTCGCTCTTATCTTGTCCCCGCTATCTTACGTTTGCACAACTTTACGTTAACAAGAGAAAAATAAAATCTATTCTGACATCAATTTACTTAGATCGTTAGTGTTTAAGACCAAACTGCATTATCTCCACAGGATTCACCGCGGTTTCGCTTTCTTTGCACAAAGTACTTTGCATAAAAAATAGCATGTGCTGCTCTGCAGGTAGGCAGCTTTGTATACACAAAAGGGTTTTTTTTTTAATTTATAAACAGAATAATAGCTATTCCTGATAATATGATGCGCCGAAACGATAAAAAATGTCGTAAAATCGTGACGACCTCCATTCACTGGCCGCGCGATCATTTTGTTCGAATCAATGAAAGTACTGTGTACACAACATCACGGGAATGCCGCTCTCTCGTTTTAGCTACAGAATAGTTCTATTAAATCAACAGAGACAGATAGAATCTTAGAGATTAAACGGCTCAGCTTTGAATCATAACAAGTGAACCATTGCCATTTCTTAGAAATAAAAAGTCATTTCATCGTCAGCTGTGCCTAAGGTCCACAAGTCCGTAGGGGAAATATGTAGGAATATAAAAATGGCACATAATATATATTCAGTGCGTAAGACTGATATTTATTTAAGTACTATACTGGTAACAATGCTTCATACTATAAATTTGGATTTGGTTATTGCAGCGGATAAATTCCATGCGAATCTAAAAATCTTATATGTTCTATCATATGTAATCAATCATTGTAGTAGTAGATCAATGTAGTATATAACTTGAAGCATTATTTATATGCTGCCCACCTTCATGAAGGAGGACTACTGGCCGAAGGGTGTGGTGTATCGGCGCAATTGTGGCAGATTGCCGTCGTCAGTGCCATGACCACACAGACAAGATCAATATATTAGTTTTAAAATATTATTTCATATGTATGTTAGTCTTTAAGGTATTTATTATATGGTCCTAGTGGCCTTAAACAAATAAATAATAATAATATGGCAGAAAAAAGTTGTTCTACTAGCATCACTAGCTGTGTTACTAGTAGAACAACTCCAATTTAGAAATCAATCATTTAACAGTCCTACCACTTTGAAAATTATTATTAATGCACAGAGAGTATCATAAGACAGCTGCAAAAATTTCGGTATATTCCGCATAATAGACAACAATTTGGCAGGTTGCAAGGATATGAACAGACTTACTTTTAAGCAATATGCGATGAAACCAGAACAATACAGGCATAAAATAAATAAACAACAATACAGCAATAAAATTTCTTAACATTGTTGATTTCATCATCATTAAGTATTAAAAACGTATTATATATAATGGATCTAAGGACCATAAATAACTGTAACATGTAATTATTGAAATTATATATTTTGTATGTATTGTAAATGTTTAGATTGTTTTGTAAAACATCATCATTACATAGTATAAAACAAAGTCGCTGTCGCTGTCTGTCCCTATGTATGCTTAAATATTTAAAACTACCCATCGGATTTTGTAACGGTTTTTTAATAGATAGAGTGATTCAAGAGCAAGGTTTATTTATATATATATATAATATAATACATATACACCCATGCGAAGCCGGGGCGAGTAGCTAGTACACAATATCTACCTTACAATAGATGAGTGAATTGACGTAATATAGGTAGTAAACAAGAACAATCTGTTCGTGACTTGAGAATGTTAGACATCCTAAAGTAAGTAGGCTCCATGGACGATATCCATATGGGTCGATACCTAAAAACAATGTATATTTGTTATAGTAAATAGGTATTCGTACCTACTTACTAAAACAAATATATATTTATTAATTAATTTAATAATTCAATATGGCATATTGACGGACCCTTTTAACTACAAAAATAATAAATCAAAATCGATTATGTTTTGGCAAAGATAACGAACAGAAATTATTTTTATTAATATAATTGGTAGGTATCCGCATCGACAAGGATTGAAACTACATTGACTAGAAATCTCTAAAGTCTGTTTAATTTGGACAAAATGTCTCTATATTGGACAAAAAACCTTCTAATTAAAACATCATCTTATGGTAATCTGTAATGTGTCTATGATCATAAAGTCTCTATGATCCCTGTAGTGACAAATAAATATTAGTATCAGTTATTGGCTAGAATTATTGATATTCAAGACATAAAATGACAATTCATATTGAACTGTTAAATCTGAGCGCGTTGCACAAGACGTCGCAAGCGTGGTTTAATGTTTCTCTTGTAGAAACAGCTGTGCGCTCCCCCTTTACCTGAACACCTATTGCCGAGCACGTGTTATGTGCGCCCTCGCCTCTCGGACAAATACTATTTGTATTTGAAGTCCTTACATCCGGAGTCCGGACTAGTGTCGTTAACTACGGGTACCTAAAATATGGTTTTATTTGCAAATGTACACTCAGAAACAAAAATTTTAACACTTTAATATTAACTTTATAACATTCTTATTAAAGCTATCTATTTCTTACATAAACACCTAACAGTGAAGCATGAAGCAGTTCAATAATCTAACACCCAAATGGAAACAGATCTCATCAGGCATTTCTTTCGTTATAACAGAGGCTAAATTGTTATTATGAAAATAAAAATATAATCACGATAATAAAAAATATTATTCCTTATCTGAGTGTACTTTGTTACAGCTGAACAGTATTTGTATAAATATAATATAATAAATATAATATATATGTTACGAGGTCACTTTATTGTATATAGGAAGAGTCTAGAGAGGAAATCATATTGATAACCGCCGAAACTTAATTTTTGTCGGCAAGTTATCGTTTCAATAATCACACCTGCCATTTATTTCCTACGTAATATTTATCTACATAACATGATCCATAACTACATACATCTTCACAAAATTATAATGAATAGTACTTGTAGAACTACTTCATTTTATTAAACTTAAATGATTACGTTAGATTACTGTAACGTATATATTATGTTAATCGTAGATATAAAAATATAATCAATCGTCGAAAAATATTCGATCGGTTAAATGCACAAAAGGAACCGGCTCGGAAACTAGTGCATATTTATATTGAATTAATTATAAACTCGTTCTCAATTGTGTTTGATAAAATAATCAGTGCCGGAGCTGTGAACCGAACGGGTCTCCCATTGAAAGTCAAACTAAGCAATCGGAAGCTGGGGGCAGGTGGGCCTAACCCGTTTCCCATGACGACCATTACATATGTAGAGCAAAGTACTTAAAAATACGTTATCTTGCCTAAAATTATTAATACAAATAGTCATAAAATCAATCAATCAATCATAAAATCTTATATTTAACAAATAAATTATTATATTTACAATAAAAGAGATTAAAAAAGTGACTGTTAAATTCTATAAAACAAATATTAACTTGCTTCGTAGTCAATCCGACAAAATGAAATATTGAAATTCAGATGGAAATACAATATTATTTATTATTATCATAAAATATACATCTACTATATGTCTAGAAAAGCTCTCCCTGAGAAATATTTTTTAAATGTTATTTTACGGCTTCGTCTATGTGAATCAGTTTTTTTGGAGAAAGAAAAGTATATTCAAGAAAGGAAAATAAAATACCTTCATATATTATTTGTAATATAGCCTTACTCGTTGTACTCCATGTGAAATTGGTAAATCTCTTGTCTTAATCCAGTTAACTACATACTAAATTTCATACCGATCCGTTCAACTGTTTACCAAAAATATGCGAAATTTCAATCAAACAAAAATGCATAGTAATCGGTCCATTCATATAGGAGCTAAGATGTCATAGACAGAAGCGATAGAAATATTTAAAAACAACACAACAATACAACAATGGAGATCAAAACACAGGTTAGGAATAAATGTGAATATTTTCTTAGCGGTGATAATAATAATAATCCTGAAACAATCGAATCATCTCTTGTTGTCTTGTCTAACTGATAGCATAGAATGGTTTCTATTTATGTAAATTCTTCTTCTTTCCTGGCATCTACATCTGCGAATGCTAAATCTTGGAAAAAAATACTGGATAATGTTATACATTCTTCTAAACTGAACGCCACTTTTATTGAACCACCACGGAATAGTACGGTAGATGTAATATACCATTTTTTTTATATAATATATAATCAAACAAGATGACAGTTCACCCGATGTGGTAACCGTCTTCTATATACATGAGGCACTACCGACATCGCGTTATCTATTCTGCCATGCTGGAGGACTAAGATGTTATACTGTAACTTATCCTGTAACTTTACTGCCTTATCTTCAATAGAAATACAGGTTACAAAGTAATAACCTGCGTTTCTGTTAAAGAGAAAGTAGTAACTACTTGATAACAGAAATATGCGAAAAAGAAGTAGCCTCGCAGGCGACTTATCTTTCGCAGAACAATCTGCTAATGTCTGACGATATCCGATATCGGCATTAGAATATCATCTAAATAGAATAGTACCTGTAGACTGTAAAACGTTTTGTATATGAAAACGTTAAAATCATATGCGTTGCCATATCTGCCAATGCGATGCTTGAACAAAATAAATTTCGAAATGAACGCCAACAGACAGCGTTCGATGAACCCATCGTATTGACATTACAGGAAATACGTAGGTACTTCGTGACCCATTTAAACCCCATAAAGATCCCGTCCCTTACGTTATTGCTCGACTCACTCAGGTCGCTTTTAAAAATTTTATTAATATCGTAATTCATAAGTTCCGCAGTGTTACTACTATATGATTAATACCTACCCATAATGATTGTTAGTTAAAAATGGAATTTTTAAAGTGGAGAGTTATATTTTTTAATGCATATTGTTACTGTATGAATTACGGTATGTATATCCCGCAATATAAACAATAACATTGTGCATTTACTGACGTCTCTCCATAAAGTCCTAAAGCGTTAACCTTAGAAGGAGGATATTAATTTGTTAATGCCAGGTCGACTGAGCAACTCGATACCACTTTAATATGCCTTACATCAGTATTATTATTTGTTGTTACTCTAACCATGTCTTATGGATTGTAACCATGAGGTTTTTCTTTTGAACTTAAATGACAAGGTTATTGTTAATTGATATTAGGAATGTATATGACCATCCAGTCAACGGTATCTGTTACATATAATAAAACTTATAGGCCGATGTTTGTAAGTAGTCTTTAGATTTTTACCATTGAAATAATATGGATCTAATATAGACGATCTTTATAAGAGCAACAGAAGCCTATAAAGAGGTTTTAGAATTTTATTATATATTTATGTCCGTATATTTGTTATGCAAGAATGCTGCATCTCTAACTGTAAAAGTTAAAAATAGTCTTCATTAGTACAAAGGAAAAATTACATTCCGCACGAAGCAAGAGTGAGTCGCTAGTCTATATATAAAATCTGTTTATCCACCTAACTAATTAGCTCACCACGACATCATATCTAATCAGGTCTTGAAAGAAACTGATATGAATACTAACACATGTGTTTGCGCGAAGCCGGCGCACGTGTTCATTTACGTATGGAGCTGATCTTGAAATGGAAGGGAAGCACCGGCCGGAATACTATTAAGTAATCCGTTAGTAAACAGTCATGTGTGTCCCTTGATAACTATTTATAAAGAAATCGTTATACTACATCGGTATTTACATATGAATCCTAATAGTGTCCACGGGCTACGCGAATGTAAATAAGGTCAATATACACACTTAGAAGAAATTTTTACATTGCCAACTGCAGTTTAAGTGCAAATGAAAGAAGTAATTACTATTTTATGAAAATAAACTAATCAATAATTTTTTTGTCTATAAATACTTATTAAATTACCTACCTATTTATTGATTAGTTTATTCTTATAAAATACAAGTAATTACTTATTTTATTTGCACTTAAACAAATTGGTTGGGTACAATACTCAGACATCTATTAGCATTTTACAAATAATAAATAAATATCATATAAACGCGGAAGTTTATGAATGGATGATTGTTACTCTAAAATAAATTTTAATGAAACAGCAGAATAACAATTAGTAACAATAAGCTGTAATTTATAAAGCTGTTATATAAATTAATAAATATTAAGTAGGTATGTGTAATGCAAAGGAATTTGCGTAGGTCAGCTAGTAAATAATAAACATTATAAATTATAACGCACAGTAGCTAAACTCCAAAATTAAATAATAAATAATATATTTTAATAATAAATTAATTTATAACAATTAATATACAGTGGGTTGCCAAATTAATAGGGACAGTCACATTTTTTATAATTTTTGTTCTTCAAGTGGTCTTGACTACGTTTTTAAGTGGTAAAAGTTTTTTGCTGATATGTTTTTATGTTCACCTTGTCTCTATAACTCAAATTCAAAGTGAATTTCAAGTGCTGAGAGATTTGTTTATTTTGGAAATATATTTTAATGACGGGAGAGACACACAGTCGTTCACACGTGTAAAAGTGAAACACGTAAATTATTCTTTTAAACAGTTCTTTAGTGGTTTTGTGAAATAATCAATACCTGCAAGTAAGTAATATTTTACTATAATTAAAATTAAAGTATTTTGGAGCGGATTTTAGAACAATTTTAATTTATTTTTATATTTTCAGCTTTGGTCGAGGGGTAGATTTGACTCCGAGAAAAAAATCCGAGGTTAAAACCCTTCTCCTACACACAAATCACTCTCAGAGGATGATAGCACAACTGGCCGGGATATCGAAATCTGCCGTCAATAAAATAAAAATAAATTTAGATCAAAATCAGCCACTTTCGCCCAAAAGAAAAGGCAAATGTGGCAGAAAACGTATCACAACGACACGTTCGAGATATCTGCTTGCAAAACAGAAAGAAAAGTGCTGGATTTTTAACTCAGATAGTACAGGAATCTGGAATACGTGTTTCAAAAAGAACTGTACAGCGAAGGTTGGCAGAGGAAGGCCTGACAGGTCATCGTCCAGTTAAGAAACCCCGATTAACAGAGGCGATGAAAAAGAAAAGGCTTGCTTGGGCTCGTGAGCACCGCCTGAAAACTGTTGAAGACTGGAATAAGGTCAGTTCTATGGTTAATTTTATTTGTGTTATATAAAATCATATTTACAAAAATTATAAATAGTTTCTATATTTTTTTAGGTATGTTTCTCAGTCGAGTCAACTTTTGAAATTCTGGCCAACAAAAGTAACTTCGTGAGGCGGCGCCCAGGCGAGAAATTTCATCCTGATTGCATAGTGGAACGAATTAAACACCCTGTAAAAATAATGATATGGTCTGTCATCAGCGCAAAAGGAGTTGGGCGCCTCTATATCGTCCAGGGAACCATGAGACAGGACCAATACAAGCAAGAATTAGAAACTCGCCTGTTGCCGCAACTTCAGGAATGGTTCCCGAATGGGGAGGAATTCGTGTTTATGCACGATTCAGCTCCATGTCATAAAGCGAGGAGTGTAACCAAATTTTTGGAAGACCACAACATTCCAGTTTTACCTTGGCCTGACAATTCTCCTGATATGAATCCCATAGAAAACTTGTGGGAAATTACCAAGGCGGAAATTGCTAAGGAAATCATAACTACCAAAGTAAAACTAATTGAAAAATTAATAAATGTATGGTTTCATAATCCCAAAATAAAAGAAAGTGCAAACAATGTATTGAAAGTATGCCGAGGCGGATTCAAGCACTGATAGAAGCAAAAGGAAATGTGACAAAATACTAATAATTTCCCATCATCATTTTTATTATACTTGTTTATATTTTCTAGTTGTTCAAATATTAAATTATTATAGTCTAAATTCATTATAAGATATGTGTCTGATATTATTAAATATAATTATAGCCTAAAGTGACGTTTTTAATTAATTATAGACCAATGTTTTACAAAAAACGAATATTTTGTGACTGTCCCTATTAATTTGGCAACCCACTGTACATCATTTTAATGAATGGCAAACAAACTGACGGCGCACTGTCTTAACCGTCTTCAGGTGACGCCCCTGGAGTCATTCGTATGTTTACTAATAAGAAGGACTGAGCTGTATTGCGTCCGTACCTACCCTGTGATTTCAAAGCCTTATCTCGCCCTTCAACCTAATAATCTCTTAAAAAACAAGCTGCTTGACCGCTAAAACGAGTTAGGCACACACACATATACCTCGATATAAATTAAAAGAATTATAGGATTCTTAATTACTCGTTAATACAATCTGCTATTAATATCTAAATAAATAAACAAGCGAAATATTTATGTAAATACCCATATCTTATTTATATGTTTAAATAAAGGCCCCTTACAAACTAATCTATAATACGAAAAGAATATAAACATCATTGTTTTAATATTATGTTACGTTTGTATTTGTGGCGCCTCATGATGGTAACATTAACAGTAATTTATTCGATAACGGGGGTAGCGTATCAAACAACATATGAAATTTGTAATTGTTGCGTTTTTGTCGGTCATCCCCGGCAATATGGTACCTACGTCGCAACGCAACAGTCGTTAATTTCATTAAGAGCTTATTAAGCGGGCACGCGACTGCTGACAGTTGCAAGCGGGCGGCGCGGCGCGGCGGCGGCGGCAGCGGGCGACGGGCAACGGCACGCGTGCGATCTAATCGAGAAACTTATGGCCCGTAACAACAGCACCCGCTTTATTTGCCGTGTTGATGATACAATTTTGTTATACTGTTATTACATACTAATTTCTATTTATCAATATGTTGTACCTACACCGAAATATGTACATATTCATAATAGGAATCAGGAGCTGGCATGTCAGGTCGTGGTTCATTTTTCTATTTCATCATTCATCGTGGCTGACGTGACCTGACTTTGCTATGCTGATACTAACAATCTCCACCAGCGTATACAGTTAGCGTAGGGGAATACCCAGTTTTCAATCATAAAAAAGGTCTGAAGTGACTTATCCTCTTCTAAAATCTCTCCTAATGATTTAAATTACAACACGCATAAATTAATTAACAGCCAGATTTAAACAAAATTACTCTTATATTTAGACAACTAACATCGATATTTCAAACCCATTCATATAGAGTAACCTGCAAAAGTCCATAACACTTTCAGTGAAACGAAAAACTCTTCAAATATCAACATGCAACTGATATTCTGTAACTAAAAATTATCTTTTGCAAAAATTCACAAACCAAACAAAAAACGTGTCTATTAGTAAAATACTAATTATTAAAAGGTATACATTGCAAAATAGCAGACATAATTGCATATTCATAATTAAGGCAAGATAGGACAAGTGCGATATTGAATATTGTAAACGAAGCTACTTACACCTTATCAGCTGTGGTCATGCAGAGGTGATCATAGGCGTCAGGTGGTAGCCGCACCCTACAGGGGTCGCATCGTGAATAATCCACTGTAATCACATTGATACGAACTACGAACCTACCCACACCATCATTATAGCACTATATTTATTAGATTTTATTACAATAAACCAATAGCTGTATTCGCAGGACATTCTTCCAATCTGTTTAGAAGACTACTTTTTTGCCATTCAGGTTATTAAATAAATTAAATTTAACGCACGACGCAATTCGTACATATCAAAAAATATATACGAACATTTAACAGCTCCATTAGAATAGTAATATATATTGTATATTATAAGTATATAGTATAAGTAATAGATAATAAGCATAATTCATAATATAAAAGAAACAGTTAAATTAAGATTTCCTTTTTTTTTATATAACTTTTGTATATTACTTTGCATGCCGTGTTCGCCTTTAAATGATTGTACAATTAGACCATAACCCATCACATGTAATTAAATTAATTGTATAATGTATAACAATTGTTGGTGATCCTAAATAAAATAAATAAAAAAAAACAGCATTTATGAAGAGAAAATTGATAAATTGCATACAGACGTTCGAAGTGCTCAATACTATTTCCGGTCAGTGTACATATATCCATTGAGCGCAACCTACCCATTATGCCACCCCACATCACTCTCGAACTCGGTTTGTTTGGATTTAAATAGGGATTTGGCGAGTGATATTATTAATTGAAAAGTTCCCACAGCTTCCAGAGGGGTGAGAACGGGTGACCTGCCACGGTCGTCTCGTTGATTTGTGTGTTATTGTTGGTGCGATGGTGCGATCAGTTTCCGCACGCACTCCCACGACGGGGAACAGATGCCGGGGTGCTCCTGCACAGCCACTGTCACTCACAATATTGTCTCACGAGTGACCCTCGTGGGGGCTGTGGGAATTATCCGTTATGGGAATACAAGTACCTACTCATCCAAACATTACACAATGCAATCATTCGGTTTTTTTAACTTAAAGATATTGTTACTTATTGTATTATTGTGCGGAATTAAAATAGTTATTATACGTTTATTAAGTACTAGCCGTCCCGGCTTCGCACGGGTGGATTGTTTTACATTTTTATCAGATCTTATAGCAAACCTACATCTTGTCAAGCGGATTTGTAAGTTTCTTTAACAATTCCATCAACTGCTTCTAGTGAAATGATGTTGGGTCACGTATATGCTAAAGTAGTATCCTGATTGATGAATACTGTCTACTCTTCCCAATGCCGCATCTTTTTTTATGCCGGGATATTCACCAACGTCTTGCCACGTTCCCTTCTAGAAAATTTATTGTTAGCATTGAATAGTGTTGTAGCAAATCCGCCAGTACTGCATAGGTCAAAAAATGCCATGAGTGTCGTTTTTGGTGGATTTTCTACTATTTTGCATGTTTTCCGCTGAGAAGTCTACTCGTTGTCCGTGGCTTAAGTGTACCGCTAAGTGTACTACGGTAGGGTGTCTGTCATGTATAGGAAGCTCTAACAATCACACTGTTCCATACTGTTCAGATGTACTGATGTACATCTGAACTGTACTGATTTAAATAATTTTCAACTTCGTCATGATCATTTCTGACACTGAAAATCGCTCGATCGAATGAATGGAATATACACAATTGAAACAATTCTGAATACAAAATAATTTATTTGGATAAGGATTAAAAAAGGTAGGAATAACATGTACAACGCAACACCGTTATTTTTTCTATTTCTATGACTTATTAAATTCGTAATATCTATTGAATGGAGTAGCTGATTTGAACAATTCAAAAAGTAATATAGATACATAACTTGAAACAGTTTTGAAAACAATATGATTTATTTAGATAAGGATTTAAACAGAAGTATGAAAAACATGGTGTAATTTAGGTCGGTATTTCTATCAATTTTTAAATGTAAAAAGTGGTTATTATGACAAAATATATATTGGTCAAAATCTTAGCCTATGAGGTAAATTATTGTACAAACACATCCGACTTAAGTATATACTGAAGATAAATAGCTCATTTCATACGCTAACTAACTTGGGAGTACTCAGTCTAATTGCATTTGGCCTAATGTGATTAATAAGTATTACAATATCACCCTAAAACAAACTTTTTAGGTAATGTAGAAAATTATTAGCTATAATATTCTGTTCAAGGTGTTGACTATGAAATAAAATCAAATTTAACTACACTATTACTTTACTAACCATAGGTAGAAACATTATATTCAGATTAAAATTTAACGTTGATACAACAAACAGACACTTGACCCGTCAAAACAGCACATTATACAGCTTGCTGAGGATTAGCATCGATTTGCCTGCGGATCAGCGCATGAGACGCCATTGCATATGCGCCTATACCCCACGTCTCAAATTCGACGCCCCGACGACAACAGATGCGTCATTAATATTTTATCACGCATAACTTTGGAGACAATTTTGTAGTCCAGTTGCTATACGGTCAAAGTTTTCGTCGATACATCTGTCTGCTGAAACATATGGAAATTTGTCAATTCTGAAAACATTTATACGCTAACATAAGTCGTACCTACCTATCTATGTCTGAGAATATTTTCCTATGTATATGTTATATATCCTCTATGTCACGAATATAAAATCTATACTTAGTTAAATATATGATTCGTTTCTGTCTATTTAAATTTCTTATTTCTTTTATTTGAGTAGGTACTACAATAAGCATTGACATTTAGAGAGTGATATTTTGTAACTTCTTAACTAAAACCTTTGTCAAGAAACACAAAAGTAAAAAAAACAATTGATAATAGAACATTCTGCTTGCTGTTTATATGTAAATTAAATAACTGTTATAACTATCAATAATTAGTTAAAACAATATCTATACAGTAGGTCGATATAACGTATATTAGGTACTTACCTATATGTTTTTTGTTATTCAATTGAATGAAACAAGTCAACGTTGAATACTGATCCATTTAATTCTGTATAATATTGTTAACAATTTGAATCGCCTGTATAAATCACGACAGCGAGTTTGGTTATCGAATGACAATATCTTCAATAACAAATGCTTTGTTTTTGCAACTAGAAACGGAGATTGATGTGCAGCAATTATGGGATGCTCCAGGGCCATACATTCAAAATGTGTTGCATGAACAACTAGCTTTTTCTAAAGTCTGGGATGCTAATACGTAAATGGTAATAAATTGATACTCACTAAAGCCATCCATCGTCCTACTTTATATTTTGTCTATAAATTGATCACACACACGTTTCTACATAGTAAAACATTTGGGCTCTTCAAATTGTTTCATCAAAATATTTTACACGTGTAAGTGCACAAAATTTACGTTTTCTTGATATACAAGTATGCCACTTATAGCTAATTAGATACTCATATTAATAAATGAGTATATTCATATACATCTACAAGTATAATAATAATCATGGCCAATTCGCACAGAGCCATCTAGTCCCAATCTAAGCAGAGCTTATGTATTTGTATGTTATTGTACTATTAATAAAAATGTTTGCACCATGCGAGGAATTATTATAAATACTATCATGAATTTCGTACTTCGAATTTTATAAAAGTAGCGTTTGACGAACAGATTTACAAACAGGCATGATGATAATACAAAGGTTTAAAATAAATACTGTAGCAGCATCAATTTATATACTTGAAGAACAAATGTACTCGAATAAGGGGAGATATAGTCAGACTCAATGTAGGCCAATGCAGAACGAAAGCCTAGATAGTAATTATGGGACACCTAAACCTTATTACTTAATATTTTGACGTTAAAAGGACGGCTAAACCTGTCTACTTTAGCTATTTCCATTGCATTATGTCGTATAGTATTTTGTTAGATATGGGACAAAGCAGAGGATATAAATACAATATTTATTTTATAAAAGAGAGCCATTCGCTCCATTTACACTATGGGTTCCAGGGAGTCTTTACGAGAGTGCATTAAGGAATCAAATATCCTCACCGTTGCTTCTCAGTACATTTATGAAAATATCATGTATGCCAGGAAGAATATACATAACTTCGAAATAGTTAGTGATTACACTAATAAAAGCTTACGTAACAATTACAAACTGATTTTACCTAAATGTCGTTGAACTAAAGTTAATAATTCGTTTTATGGTAACTGCGTAATGTTTTACAACAAAATACCAGAGTCTGTTATAAATCTGCCTGAAAAAAGATTTAAATGTCATATAAAACAATTCCTTTGTAAAAAAGCCTACTATAAAATTGAAATATTCGTTAGCGATAATAATGTTTTATAGGAAAACTTAAATCCCATAGCGCTGACAATATTATCTGATTGCACTATTAGCAAGTACGTAGCGATTTCTATGTTGATTATCGCATGCCTCTTACTTGTTATACTTTAATTATTTATATAATAAAAACATCTATTCAAAAGAGGAACACACAAGTTTCTTGTTAATTCTTCATCTGATGAATCTGCATTCCGAATGAGTGATAGAATCAATACATGACTATTCAAAAGCGCTTGTAATGAGTTTATTTGAATAAAGATTATTTCTATTTCTATTTCTGTTAATCAGCGTAATATATCCTGACTTATAATGACTAAAGACTTATGAACTTCCAAAAATTTAATCGATATTCTAATAACGCCCAATAATGAGAATAATGTGAACTATGTGAATTAAATAAGAAACAACAATAATCAACTAGGATATCAACATAAGCTATATCTTGTATCTGTATAACATAACAACCAACCGTCATATCTCACACTTTCATCAGGTCGATAGAGCAGCGACGAACACCGAGCATGCCGAACTTAAAATCGATTACGCCTCCACTTTAAAGCTATGAATATTTTAACTGATCCGCATGATTGACTCATTGTTAAGGTTCGGTGTCATTAGAATAACGCTCGAATTAATCCAGAAAGAAAGTAAGGTATTGTAAAGAGTAAGTTATAAGTATAGGTACCTAGTTGTGTGTACCTGATGTTGTGATTTATATTGAATACAAATGCAGTTTATTACTCGTTTTTATTGAAATCACTATAACATCTTACATAGAGATATGATGTTCATATCACTCACTAATATTCAATAAAAAACATGGAAGTAATTATTAATTAAAAAATAGCCCGACTCTACCTAACTACATATTAGTAAAATATATAATAATATTAGTAGAACAACTGCCTCGGCAATGTGAAGACATGGCAATCCCTTCGCTTATAGTTATAATGCGCCACACACCAAATAACAAGTCCTCAGGAATATATGTCCGGAGTTCCTTATCCTATACTTATATCGTAACATCATCAACCGAAAATGTATACCTATTGCTATTTGCTATCTATGAATTACTCACTTTTGGATTCGATCTTTAGATCTCTATTGATTTGTTTCTCTATTTCAACTACAATATATAAGAACAGACAACTGCAAAATAAAACTTTTTACTTTCCTTTTTGAATAAATAATGAAAAATGTTAATTATTGTGTCCTTCTACGGGCAATGTAGAGCCATTGTCTAGTTTAGAGTCTGCCTGAATGCAAGCCATGTCTGAGCGCCAAAATTACTATATTTTTAATAATTCACGGAACTCTATGTATTTACAAATTATTTAGAACAGTTAACCTAGTGTTTACCCAAAATTTTTAGAGTAAGTGTATCTAAACGATTGCGATTAGTATAGTATATAAATATCACTGCTCAAGACACTTACCATGGGTAGTTTACCATTCAGTAGCAGGAAATGCTCTTACATTTCTTATTACTATTAAAAGTGGTAAATAAATTTGCGATAGTTAAAGGTATGTACTGTGTAATATTTGACGCCAGGTTGCTTAATAATACAGGTGGTATGAATTCTCATTCACACTCACAAAATGAGTCTTATTTGGGTGGCACTGGGTGCGTCAACTGGTAAATTTTCGACTGTACCTAGCATTAAGTTTTTTGGTATATTTTTTTAACTGAATATAAGTTTTTTACAGTCCCGTTCTCTCTCAGCATTAACATTGTAAGGACGAAACGTTGCTTCAGACGTGTTCTTACTCCGTCAATATTTTTCATGACCTTTCTCGCATTTCTCCTATTAGAAACGCATAGAGGAATAAGAAGTTTTACTCAGTTCTAATTAGTGCTCGCTCATAGATATCGCCTCTTTTATTAGTATTCGTGTTGTACTTAGTACTTTTGTAACATAAAAAAATTGCATTTTATCTTATAAGTCCACTTTTTTCTTGGGGTCATACAAAAATATAACAACAAGTAATCATCATATCTTCTCATATCATCTATCTATTCTATACCTAAGGTCATTAGTTAACAATCAAACGTCATTCAGCATAATGTATTCTGGCTAATAACGATAAAGTTAACTAACGACAAAAATGACATTATTTTCTAGTTAATTGTTCCGGCTAATCTCTGAAATGGCTGGACCGATTTTAACGGGACTTTTTTTGGCAGGTAGCTGATATAATAAGGAGTAACTTAGGCTACTTTTATTTTAGAAAAATAAAGGTAAATACCACGCGAGCGATGTCGCGGGAGGTCAGCTAGTTAATAATAAAATTGTTTTAGTAGGTATTTGTCATATATCTATCGTGCTGATCTTGTACATATAGAAATATATAATTATTCAATTTGCATTTGTACCTTCTAATTACATTATTTGTATGCAACCATTTTGGTAGATTGATACGGCTTTCTTGTAATTCGTTTTCTAAAGTTTTTTCTAATTCCATTAAATGACGGTGCTTTTACCCCGGTTCATCAAATTAAAACGTAGGCAGATAGCCCATGGTTCTGTGATAAAAAAGATGTACGCGGAAATATGTGGAGGTCGTGGAGCATGGGTTCCTGTGTCAAGTGTCACGGGCAAGCATAGCGGAGGCGCGTCGAGGGCAAAAGACACGACCAGCCATTGTCCGCGATCGCACGACGAGACGAATCACATCGCAGGCTTCATGACCCATTAAGTGCGGTCACGATATCATTTTACCAAACTCTTTCACTGAGACCAGCAATCCAAGTGGAACTGCCAAAAACTATGCTTTGAAAAAATTCCCAAGGGATTTATTTGACACATAAGAAATATATGTAGTGCTCATTATGTCAATAATTTTTATACTTTTTATTTATAAAAATAGTAATCAGTATGTAAATTCAATATCATTGAATAAAACATGAGATACTCGTAAAAGTTATTAAATAATAAGTGTAAAGGCCCTAAGGAATCTTCAAATTTAAAATATTGATTTAGGTATATATTATAACACTCACAGGGTTCTTGTAAGGATGTATGTAATATACCAAATGACATAAAACTATTGATTAAAATTGTAAATAGTCAAAATAAACTGACTATCATACGCCTTTCGGGTGCCTTTTTATTGCAACTAAGATAGTTTCAATCTAAACAAATATGCAGAGAGATCTGTTATGGATATATTCCTAATAATTTTTTTAAGGGTTATTTTCTCTCAGGTAACTCGTGATAGAATGCTGACGCACCCCCATGACTCTGGCAATGGCTTGGAGTTACACCGTGTGGTTTTAGTGAATACCCAAATATGGCTCACATACCTACCCCGCATGTCGGGTGGTTAGTCTTTCGAAGAATTTCCAAACGTTAAAAAATATAGTTCTTATCATTTTTTAATTATCTGCTGTTTAAAAAATTTTAAATTAAACCATAATAATAATTTTCAAATTTTACACTAATTTTGATTTAATTTGACGGAAAGAGGTATATGCTGGGAATACCGTCCTCGCTATGGATATGACCTAGGGAATAATATAAAAAAATATTGGTGTGATATGAAGATAATCTTTGTGTGACAAGATTTCATTACATTGTAGTCTAAGAAAATTATTTATCTCTATCATTATTATTTTTCTAAAATAAAAGAATTTTACTAAAATAAAAGTAGCTTAAGTTACTCCTTATTACATCAACTACCTGCCAAAAAAAGTCCCGTTAAAATCGGTCCAAACTAAAATTGTAAAAAACGTTATTTTGGTGTATCTAACGTATTTATATCCATATGCATGTAGTAAAAAATGGTTATTTCAATATTACAAACAGACACTCCAATTTTATTGAAATGTATAGATGTGTAAGTTTAAAAATAATTATTTTTAATTACATTCCATAGAATGTTCTAAATAAAATTGTAGTTATATATAAAATTTTAGATAAGCTTTATATTCAATCATTCTGTGGTCATTAAATATAAAAATATATTTTGTACAGCTTGTACATCTAACGCGGCCTAAACAAACTAACAAAGTCATCTATTTAAATAAATAAGGTTAACGAAATTGACTTTTAAATTAGAGCTATATAAGGTCTGTCATTATCAAAAGTCGAATTGTCATTGTTCTACTTAAATGACTTCAGCTGAGTAGTAAGCATCGCAACACATTACAGACAACTATCCATTTTATTTTTTTTAAATAGCATAAACAGATCTGACAAATTTTTAAATGAGAGGAAATCAAGGAACTTTTTTTAACATATTCGTGCTTACATAGAATGCACCACGCTATAGCCTACCAAATAATTTTTGCCTTCAATATGTATCTATAATTTGATAGCAATTCGAACCGGGAGGAAATAACTGATGTTTTTATATGTTCGCTAGGGTACTACTTCTCAACCCACCTTCGGAAAAGATATTGACTTTTACTAAACTTCATAACAGAATTTTCTTAATAATTTTGAAGTTTTTAACCGGGAGGAAATTGGTTATCTTGATCTTTTCCTGCCTTACAATTACCGGTGGCGTATATCCTGGATTCTATTAGTGCGAAATATACGATGATGATGGCAATGCACTAAACTCTATGTAAAACTATAATTTTGAATAATTAAATATTTATATTTTTAAAAACATAATTTGTGCACTACTAAATATTAGACAAAAGGTATTTAGTAATTATACACAATTGTAAGTAGATTATTTTTCAATATATTATTAATAACTAAAATTATGCTATATAAATAAGCTATATAATGTATAGGATAATGTAAAAATCCTACATATTATGTAACTGATGTTCTTTGCAATTGACAATTAATTATATTATTGATACTCTGTCACATGACAGAAACATAATAAAATTCTTTAAAAGGGTAAACCAAATGAGTTTTAAGACTTAATTTTTAATATGTCTTTATATTAACAAATATAATATTAATCTAAAATTATTAAAATTATACAATTTTAGTATGTACTTAAAACTTCAACTTTTAAATATTATTTCCCCATTAACATGTACTTCACATGAATACTAATAAAAAATAAAAGGAAATATACACCTAAATCAAATAATTTTGATTATTTACTACATTTTAACCATTTATGGTAGAAACAACAAACACCGTAACTAAAGTTAAAGCAACAATTAAAAAGTTATAGTCAACATAAATTAAAGAATACTTTTCTTTAAGTCGGTAAATTATTCAGACTTGCTTTTAACAGTATACAAGATTTGGTTGGTCTGATGAATCAAATATAATGCACTAACAAACACAGCATTGGCCCTGAAAAATAAAAATATTTAACATTAAAGTTAATTAATTTGAATATATTCTGCTATACTAAGGTTATAACTTCATGTGAGGCTGATAGTGGTAATTGCATGAATTTTAAACATGTTAAACTGAAATAAATACTGTCCATTGTATATTGGACTCTCTTATAAGAACTAAGAGGCTAAATGCAAAAAAAATAGTCCAGTAGAATGCAACAACTCTATGTTACAGCAAATATATGATATCCAAAATTTTTATAACTAGAAACCTTCTGCCTACAGTACATATATAACTTAAGAAGTGTAAATGGAATCATGCAAATCTTGCATGATTCCATTTAACTACTGTATAAAAATACTTACTGTCCTTCCTTAAAATACTCCTTCAATGTATTAGAAAATCGCTTTGAATATTTAACAAATTCCCTTTTTCTTTGTTCAAGTACTTGTTTCCCTGCCCCTGGAGTATAAGTTGACACTTCATTCACCGCATCTAGTAATTTCTTAATAGCTGATGCTATTTCCCTAAAATACATAAATACATCAACAAAATTAATCAATACTAATATAGATTATTACCATAATATCAGTATGAACATATAACATTAATTTAAAAGTTTAATTATTTTACATCCAAGACAGTATTAACATTGTCTCAAGTGAAATGCAATATCTGTTGAGATTGGGCATATTCTGTAGTTTATTGTTATTTTATTACCTATAGCACCAAAACTATCAAATCAATGATTTGACAATTAATATCTAAGTACCTTTATATAATAAACATTATCACTACTCGCAAATAATTTATATACATATGTTTTCATAAGCTTACTTAATAGTTTCAAGAAAAGTTTTCCTGTCTGTGATTTCATCAGGTATGCGACTCAATATTTTCTTCAGTGCTGTGGATTTCTTATTCAATTCTTGGAATGCTTCCTCGCTTCTATTCAATCTCAAATCAGTACCTAAAAATATAGAATTCACTAAATTAATTTTACTGTTGTTTCATAGATCCATATATCCAATTTACAGTGCTATTACTTTTAGTGAAGTTAACAATTAATTATTATGAATAATTATAATTTATTATAACATAATTTAACAGTCTCCTTTATCTTCCATAAAAAACACAAAAGTCAACAAAGATTCATGAAGTCATGAAATTAAGCTAGGAATTCATTTGTTATTTAAAAAAGCACTTATGCAGAATTATTGAGAATAAAATGTACAGTTTTAATTATATCTAAAATTGGATAAACTATAAAACTATCATGTCCATAAAAATCTGATTAATAGTAAAGTTTAGAGATGATGACTGACAGTGTCTGTTACCCAGTAATTCCAAACATTACTTCCGATGGTCACATGTTGAATTGCTCACATGGTGCAAACATTTGTATTCATTGTTTATACTGGTCTAAGAATTTTCCATGTATATTGTAAATAAAAAAATGTATTTGAAGTATTTCTATCAGTTGTTTAGTACCCATAACACAAGGCATGTGCAAATAAAAACATACAATGTTAGTATATGTTTGTGTTTACTTGCAGGAGTTTAAATTTCCACTAGTACATAAAAGCGCTTTTCTAGTACTTTGATATGAGACTGTGAGACAATGATAGTCTTAAAAAACAAAATTTTTCTGCAAATTTCTGCACTAATGAAATGTATGCTTGTCAAGAATAAAAAATCACAAGAAGTCAGAAAGCCCCTAAAGTTATTTTGTTTATGTTGCACTAAATTTCTACACAGAAACCTACATATGAATAATAACAATAGCATATTTCTGTAAAATAAATATTCTTAGAACTATAGTTTTTGTGAAACTTGAACATTTCATTTATTAGATTGTTCATGTTTATTGTAACATAGGATTAAGAACAGTACACTCAGCTTCAGTGAGAGTGCCTTGAAGTCGAAGTAAGCTTTCATTCATATTGACAGGTATATCAGCTCTCCTCATTATTCCTGCCACCAAGTCATAGTTAAGGCCTGGAACAGCTGCTTCTGCTTTCGTGAGCGCTGCACGCAACGTCTGCGATGCTCCAAGATCATATTTTTCCAACTAGAATGACAAAAATCGTTCAGACGAGGCACTATATACAAGGTATTGATTATAATTTTATAAAGGTGCTTAAAACCAGTTTATTTATCAGTAGTAAATAGTCACGTAACCATACCTGTGTCAAAACAGGACGAATAAGAACGGGCAAAACTAAAGATGTGACAGGCAATTCATCACCCATTGTCATCCTGATAAAGTTTAATAAAACGAATATGAAACAAGTGAAAAGTACAACTATAGGATACTAATGTGAAAGTAAAATAAAGAATAGAACAAAATATTCAATGAATTTTTACATGAAAACCACAACAATTTTATTTAAGTACACAGCAATTAAGGATGTTCAATATAGAAGTCTTATTAAAATATCGATATCAACTGTCAAGAATTATTAAAACATCGACATGTTCTCCTTGCTGCTTGATTTATATAAAATAATTTTAAGAAGAATGTCTAAATAGTGAACATTTGATTATTTATTACAATACCTTTTATGCCAAAAATATTCGTATAACCGAATATATATTTGACGAAATAATAAAAGTTCTATCAATTTACTACATGTAAAGAAGGTAGATATTATGCAAAGTCGTCTGAATTACTAACTCTGTCACCTACTTCAGCCGCCGAGCAACTTGAACTCAAGTCTATCTTTTGAATGGAGAATGAGATATAGCAGTGAAATTACGGGACACAGAGAGGAATGAAGTATGAGTCGGGGTACATGCATAATGGCTCTGTCCACTGCCGTTTCACTTGTCTCAGTTCATAACTTGCTGTTAACACGTTGGTTTGGAAATATTAATAATAATATCACGACAATTCATACAGCGCCATCTTGTGTTATGGGTACTAGATAACTGATAAATACATAGATATATGTATGTTTTTTTGTAAATACATAGATATTATATATATAAAAAAAAGGACCGATACAGACAATCATACTCATGAATACTAATGTTTGTATCGTGCGAAAAATCGAACCGTTACTTCCAATGGTCGCCTATTGGAAGTACCGCTTTACTTCCAATAGGCGACCATTGGAAGTAAATTGCTAAACCTCTAGACCACCGAGACCGTCAAAGGCTAAGGAAATGGTTGGAGTTTGTATTTGTTAAAATTTACTTTATGCTAATTGTATCTACCTCCACTGGTTCTCGGCCAATATATATTAGCACTAATAGATGCAGTAATCCATTATCATCCAATAAAAATATGGGTAATTGTATAGTACCGAAAAAATTGAATGAATAATTCTTCAACAAGAAAAATTATATCGTATATCGATATTTTTTCGATAATCTTTGGTCATCATTCCTATTCAAAGCATAGGAGTGATGACCAAAGACAAATTAATTTATTTTAGATGACACATTGAGAAGCGGGTTACCAGATTGAATTAAATAGGAAAATATCGCCATTCAACGACCGTTATGGTTAGCTTACACAGTGGAATAAAGAGCTAACTGAACGCAATGCTTCATAATGGCAATACTGTGTAAAAAAAGCAAATAATGTAACGCTAAGAAATAGAGCCTAAAATATAGGTTTTGAAAACTTCTTGAAGAACTGAAAATAGAGGTGGATTTTGGCAGTACTTGGAGTATAATAAGGCAACACTAATGTCTAATCCAGAGCCGTAAAATATTAATAAATAAAAAAAAATAGAAATCATCGTTGATGTTCTATCTCTCTCTATTCTTCTACAGTTTGTGAAATGTACTTCAATTTACTAAACACAATATAAATATACATTCTTAAACTCTGTAATTTTAATATTTTTTCCTTTATTTCGTTTTTTATATTAAAATTAATAATGGCTAAAAACACGTCAAGTTCGGCTTTCCGAAAAATAGATATTGATCAGTACAACGAAGACAACTTTAGAGAAGAAGAAGCTGAACAATCTGTGCCAACCGGTCCTGACGAAGGCGAAGTCTCGACTTTACTTAATCAATATCCTTTTATAAATTCTATATTATCATCTCAATCTACAATCATTTTTATACAGTAATAAAGAATCGTACATAAATATATTTTTAATATATATGATTTCCAGTCCTTAATATAGTGAATCCATTGTGACTCATAAGAATGTTACTTATTTATCTACTCTTGAACTTCATATTGTTTTGTATCACCCAATAGAGTAAAGGAAACAAAATTATTAAATACAATTTACAGTGTAGGAAAAGAATAATTAGTTACTTTTATTATTATTTAGATATTATTATTATTTATGATATGATGATATTCTTATTATTTATTAATTAGATTAACTATGTTTAATTTTATTTCATTATTTGATTAAATATATTTATAAAATGGTGTATTCTAGTGTGTGATAAATGATTTATAGCTTTATACTACTTCATTTGCTTTTAAGTCACAATTGTTATAGTACTGTTTCCTGAATTTTGATATACAGGACGATGCATTGAAGCTCTTCAACTAGTACTTAGTAATGCTCCAATGGGATCTTCAAATCAACAAGTTAAGGTATTGTTTTTTCATACCATTAGAACTATATTTTCTTCCTTATTCTGCACAGTAAACATAACCCTATAGGCTATATGTGGTAGGTGGACTTGTCCCCTACTATATTAAATTTTAATATACCAAGTGAAATGTCAAGGCATGTCAAGTGTTGCATTCACCATGATATCAACATTTTACTGCCTATGATGGCTCTGACTACCATTTGGGATAATTAATATTAGTATTACAAAAGAATTCACAGAGTCCCAAACACAAAACCTGTTTTGATTATGGCTAATGAAGTAGACAAAATATAATTTATAATATGACAACCTCTGAGGTCTAATGGTTTAACACACCACTTTACTTCCGATGGTTGTGGGATTGATTCCTCGCATGGCACAAACATGTGTATTCATAAGTATGATTGTTTGTGTTGGTCTGAATGTGTCCTATGTATAATACATAATATGAAAAAAATACCTATGTATTTATATCAGTTATCTAGTACCCATAACACATGCTTTAGCTAGCTTAACTTGGGTCTAGATGGCGCTGTGTATTATCTTGAATTAATATATTTTTTTTTAATACAACATGATAAAAAAGATATACTATACTATGTATTTACTAATAACATAAGCTAATAAGTTTGTATGTGTATTGGTTTGACCAAATAATAGACTGGTATGTTTGATATGATATAATTAATAAGTTCTTACAGTACAATGATGTGGTTACAATTGTGAATCTATCTATTGCGTCTCACACTATGACTATCGATTATCATAACAGTATGTACATTTATCTGTGCATGAGTGTCCATATATACTTTAGATGATTAAATATTTATTGTAATGGTAAATAGTAATGATGCATGTCTAATATATGTATGCATCAATATTGTATAAATATATTTATATAAACTGGAACCGTAATGCCGCTGTCTGAAGGTGAACGTTCTCAGCCAGGACACAGTATTATTACTAATATGACTGTTATCATTACTGCCCTAATTTGTACAATAGTTTTTGTTCTAATAAAGATTATATTATTGTTATTATTTTGAAATATGACGTCATAAAAGGTTGCTACCAATTCAATGAAAGAGTATTTTCGTTTCGAATATCAGTTTTAAAATAAAGAAGATATCTTGAAATATGTTAATTTCTCTTTGAAGTATGTATATGTGTATGTAATTTGGATTTGTGTTTAATAAAATTTAATTATTTCAGGATGGTGCATTAGCCTTAACTCTGAAAGTGCTACTGGCTATCAAATCCGCTCAAATAGAAGAAGCTGTTGGTAACCTGTCCAGGGATGATGTTGATATTCTTATGAAATACATATATAGGGGCTTTGAGTGTCCGTCGGAAGGTTCTAGTGGACATTTGTTACTTTGGCATGAGAAAGCCTACAATATTGGAGGCTCCGGTTCTATAGTAAGAGTTCTATCTGATAGAATGAAAGTTTAATTTTAGCCCAGTCAGAACTTGTTTATATTTATGTTTGTTTCTATTCAAATACTTATAAAATAATAAATCAATATACCACTTTTTTTTATTTTATTACATGATAAATGTAATAAGTGAATGAACGAATTTTTATATGTAATAAGTGTCTATTTTCCATTCATCTCTGTTCACAGTGTTATTTTTATTCACCTCGTTTCTTATCACATCTCCTTTCACATTCCATCTCTTTTTCAGCCATCCTCTCCCCTTATAACTATCCACAAGGATATATTCTGTATTGTAATGTATTTACAATAGATATACCTATATGTATGTGTGAATGTCAAATTTTCATATGACGTTACCAGCCGTAGCAGCGTAGTGCCCTACATGTGATACCGCTTTGTCGAATTATACATTTTTAATTTTACACCATTAGTTTTAATATTTTGACCAAGAGAGCAGTTTTAGTTTTCGTGGACATTCTCAGAAACCTTGTAACTTCATTGACTTTGATTATTGTTTTTAAAAGAACAAGAATAGAGTTGTTTTGAGGCACAGAGTTAATAATCAAGGAATATATCTTTATTGACATGTTCTTTCTAATAAAAATTGTCGCTACTCTCCTCGGTTTCCCCTAGTGCTGCTGAAAATGTAAACCGAGCTGTCGCAAGACAGGCGCTGTTTCGAGAGCCTGTATCTATATCAGTACACTATCATTAAATTATGGGCTTATGCATCTACTATACGTTGCGATGTTGTTTGGTGTAACGGGCCGATTTTGGGACTTAACTGCACTTTAGAGATCTGAAATTCATACAAGCGATTTTCGTTGTAAAAAAACTCGCACACCAAATATTAGCAATGCAATTTTTTGAATACATGACATATAAATGGTAATTGTCGCCTACATACATGAACAGCACTGCGAACGTCATGTAACATCCGTGATACCACCCACAATAGGGATCACTTATCTTAATAAATTCCAGATTAAGATGTCATTCCTCTTATCCTGTAATTTCACTGCTTTATCTCGCTCTTCAATAGAAACACGCCTTACGAAGCAAACTGCTGCCTCTTCTCTCTTTTAGCATCTATTAGTCTACTGCTGGACGGACACAGATCAATCTGTGACGCATCTTGTCCCAGCCTGCCCTGTCGTCTTTTTAATAGCATACGATCATCTGGCAGTTGGTCTGCCTACGCTTCTGCTTCGTCGCATCCAATCTGCCATCTCTGCTTCGACATACATATAAGCAAACTGCGTGCGTTGCTAAAATAGGAACCCCCGCTGACGACTTTTTACAAAAAAGGTAAAAGAGACTAATTATATAATAATTACTTAGTAACTTACATTTTAACATTAAATTAAGAGATTAATTTGGGTTTCTATGCACCACAGATATGGAGTTGATACTAACAACAATAGGTGTTAATGTAAAAATGTCTACCAAATAATATAACTCATCAAAACGCCTTCCGGAATATAACCGCAATATTTTAAAAGTAACAAATATGAACCTCTATTAAGAAATTATATTTAGGGATAGAAGATAGAGCTTTTCAAGTTATATCACATATAAAAGGTCTTACATATTAAGATTTCCTAAGGAACGACCACACGCAGTAAAATTCCTGTTGTTTCAGGCGTCTGTAGGCTATGGTAACGCCCTGCCAACGAACATCCGTTATGCTTGTTTGTCACCACTAATAATCTAACGTATGTCACATAGTTATTGATTATTGGTAGTTATGTAAAATTAGGCTAGTCATTCTAACATACTTACCTACGTCTATTACATATGCAGCAATACAATGTTGTGATAGGTAATTGTGATGTAAACGAGTTTATTGCTAACAAGATACAACTTGTTCATACACGATTATAAGTAGGTTTCTTTCAAGCTATTACAAATATTATAACCCCTTACGAACGCTGTAATTGTAGTGGATGTCAGTAATAGCTAAGTGGTTTCAATGCTAGCAATATAGCTATTATATCACGTCGAAGTCCGGAGTCCGGAGCTATTGCAGTTAATTCCTAATAAATACCACGATTCGTATACCATTAGTCCAGGTGGGCGCGCCTATTCATCATTATCCATACAAAAATTGGTTTATAACGCATCTTTTTTCAACGTTTAGCGTAAGTATTTATCTGTGGCCTCATGAACTATTGGATGGTTTAAATTACTTAAGCAACAGCGTCGGGATTCCACTCTGGTCTCATGATGAATCGTAGTAAATATAGATTATGAAATGAACCCGATTATTTTGAATGTACAACTGCCTATAAGGATTGTGTTTATCAGTACACTCAAACCTACGCCCTTTTTTATGTTATTACATAAAATAAATAACCAAATAGGCCGTGAACAGAAACTTAAGATGAATGAATGGTAACGGATAGTGTTCAACTTTTGACTGCAGCCGCTGCTAACAGAGCGACAGCTAATAAAATTGAAGAAAGTAAACGGCCGGCCTGTACCCCGTCTCTTCTAGTGAAGAGAATGCGCCATATATAAGCAAGTCAAAACACTTGTCGTTCGATAGTTTTTTCAGTGCCTTGTAGACGTACAGTCACGCGCGACATAATGGAAATACCGGTTAGTAAATAATTTCAATTGCTCTCGTTCTACATCGTTGCACCACTCGTCGACAGTTTAACTTTTGTTTGTCCGGAATACGGAAATTGCCAATAATTATATAACATCTTATGTCATCAACTGTGCTATATTATGTCAATTTATTTCACTATGTGTACCTAACAGATATCAAAAATAGAATAAGTGACCTAGTAATAAATTGTTTTAGTAAATAAGTAGTTTTACATTAATATTTTAAATGTAGGTAAAGATAAGATTCTGTTACTACTAAACAACTAATTGATAATTAACTGCTATTTTAACTATTCATGTGAAAGTAACATTGTTATCTTATGGACGGATAAACTTATACAGATAATTTGATACAGCCCAGTTTGAGACAGGAAGTCACTTTAAAACTCTTTTTTTATTTTGTTCCAGATATTGTTAATATTATTATGCTGTGTGTATAAAAGTTATGCATCCCACCATTCACATACTATACCAGTAGAAGGATACGAAACTGAGTTACAAAATCTGGGTCAACACGTAGAAATACCGGAAACACCAGTGAAGGTGATAAAAATAACCAAAACTATCGCAGTTAAAATTCCAGTGCCATACCCAGTAAAAGTAAGAGAAAAAGTACCATATCCTGTACCAGTCGCAAAACCATACCCGGTTCCAGTTCCACAAATTATCAAAGTGCCACACATTGTGTCCACTAAATCTGACGAGCATGGCTCCAGTGATGGCGGTTACGGCGGCCTACAAGGTTCACATCAATTAAGTGGTCAATCGAGCCCGTACCACGTGCAGGAACTATCAGCACACGACTCTTCGTCCGGCGGACACTCTTATGGTCCAGAGAGTCAATCTTTTAGTGGATATAATTCAGGACATGGACAAAATTTAGGTCAAGACTATTCATCTGACGGATCTTCTGGTGGTTCGTATGAAGAACCTGCAAGTTATTATGGTAATTCTGGTAATGGAAATGACTTCGAATCGAAAAGTTACGATACGGCGATTAAAGATTACTTCAATAAAAACCAATTAAGCAGTAGTCATAATGAAGGATCAAATGATCACAGTTACCATTAAATTTTTATGTATGCCAAGTGTGATTGTTTTATACCTATTTATGTATGTATCTGATGTATGAAACACTTTAATGTACTGTTATTGTACTATGTATTAATTATTATGTTTTATGTTAATTTGTTACATTTTTGTTACTAGATGTGTAGGTCAATAGCTATTATGATTTGAAAATAAAGAATAAACCATTTACAAAATCTATTTACTTATTACATAATATCATAAACTTAAATGAAAAAGTAATTATATAATATTAGACCTAGTCTGTAATTCTAATACAGATACACATCGAAATATATTTTTGTGGCGTTTCTATAAAACAAAATCTTGAAATGAGATACAAAATAAAAGTTGTAATATTAAATTACATAAAAGAAAGACTACAAATATTCTAACATTTAAAAATAGTTTAGTTAGATCAGTTTATACTTCTAGATACCAAAAAAATATAATAAACCAAAACGAAAATAAATTTTACAGTACCTAATTTGAAACAACTACCGATATAATAAAGTGTAGCTACTACTAATAAAGTGGTGGAATTCTACATAACTAATACAATGAAAAAAATATTTCGCAATCACAATTAATCCTAAAATATCGGAGAAAACTGTACCCGAGGCCGTTTCTCAGCACTGGCATTATCAGAATCACTAGAAAATCGGTCGTCCAATAACGGATTCACATTGATTACTGGACGTAGAAGTTCTGGTTTTTCGTCTTCATCGGATACATACATGCGAGTTAAATCGGATGCAACGGACGCGGTTTCACACACACTGCAACAAGATAATTAACTAAATTATTCACAACTATGGGAACAAGAGCAGTAATAGTCATTTATATATTGACCCCTTTTCCAATGCCCTGTTATCAAGCAGATTTGTCACCCTAGATAAATAAAAGTTACGACCACACTGATACATAAACATTGATAATGTTTCAGGCTTTAAGTGATTTCTTCTACATATAAATATTATGTATTATGTAGGTCTAATCTACGGTATGGATATGATCCTTCACAATTAAGATTCAAACTGATTTCGCCGATATCTGTATATTAAACACAGTTTCGGTGTCTGTTACTTTCCTTATCGTGCTTCACTTGTGGCCCGTCAGGTTATAGCGTTAGCGCTAGCGGGTGTACCATTCCATTATAATAAATTCAAAAATTCTGATCAGTCGCCCACTATGGACTGAGTGTTGTGTTTCATCCTCATTTTTTACTGATACGATCACAGGGGACATCAACATACAATCTTCATAGACAAAAGAAATCGTCAAATCACTAAACTCAATCATGTTTTTTATTTTATATATATTCCCATTATTTCATAGGAAACACTAACTAACGTGTGTTAGGGGTGTAGAAATGTAAATACATACATAATATACATAGGAAACGTGCAGATCAATACAAACATTCATACTCTCATGAGTATGACTGTATTGGTCTGGGTAAAAATGTTTGCAACTGTTGGCTGAAATAAATAAGTAGTTCTATTACCTGTTATTGTAGTATTCAGAATCTGCTAAATGTAAGTTGAAGTTAGAACTCTCTTGTTTAACGCTCATAACAGTGGGCATAACCAGATGTGAAGGCGACACAATATCTGAAATCACCGGAGTACTGATGAGCTGCAATGGCGACGTGGAACTTATATCCTTCGTCGGCAATTGCATCACTGCATCGAAGTGCATGTCTTCTTTCTCTATAGTATTTCTGAAATAATAATACAAAATATTATAGGTATTTGTAGACTATTAATAATAGTCTACAAATACAAATAAGTAAAATTTTATTGTCTGTTTGTAATATTAAATTAATAGCTTTTCACTACATGCATATGAAAGTATATACGGTACCTACACATAATAAAATTAATGTAAAAATTATGACTATCTCTTTTTGCTCTGAATCTGCTGAACCGATTTTGACAGGGCTTTTACTCCCAAATAGCTAATTTAATAAGAAATCTGAGATTAATATATCAAAATTTTTTATTTTAATAAATGAGGAAACATGCTTTCGTACGAAAATATGATATAATAACAAGACGTAAGTACATCTCAATATCCCATATTCGTATTAGCTTACGCTTTTATGTTACTTTAACAACCACGACTGGAATTTGCAATTTATACGTAGTATAAAACTTTTTTTGACAAATCTCTAGTTATCTTTATTGTTACTATAAAAGTAAAGAGACGAAGGGGAATACCAAGACTTATATCAAGCAGATGAAGGAAAAAGTTCGAATGATTGTAGTAAGAGCACAACCAACAAGACTCAGCTATATATATCTATAAAATTATGAATGAATGTTATAAGTCAAATATAAAGATAAATACGTAAGAGTTTCATACCTTTCTAAATTTAAAGTAATTTTGTAATCCTGAGACTTTTGTATAACTTCCAACCAATTATGTTTGTTAACATCTTCATTCTCAACATTAAATGAAGAACCAGGCCTATAAAAAAAATATATATTATTATATCACGATAATAACAAAATGCTATCTAAAGTGGTATAAAAAATTATTATCATTATTAAAGACTAAAAGAAAACTAAAATCTTACATGGGAGTGAAATTAACCATAGTAGCTAGATGTTTCTGTTTGTGTATTTGAAAGAAGTTCTCAGGTGTTTTTACCATGACAACATCTTTAGTAGCATCCGATATAAAACTGTTCTGCTGTGCTGTTTCAATGCTGCTGCTTTCCATTATATCATTCAATGAGAAATTTAGTTTACCTGGAATAAGGAAATAAGTACAGTCAGAACTCAAATGTTGTATTAAGTAGTTAATTGCCACTGATGCATTTTTTATAAAATTCATATTTTATCAATTCAGAGTTACTGTAATTTGGGTATAAAGGAGCAACTTATTAAAATCGACGTTTGATTTAAAAGGCATGCAATGTTTAATTTGGAAAAAAGTAAAACGGTAAAACGAAACATTTAAAATTAATAAACAACATACTGTTATCGATCGGCGAAATTTTAGCAGCAACGTCATACAGAAAATCTGCAGTCCAAAAGTGTGGTATTCTGATAAATACTTTTCCAGAATCGACGGGCATGTGGAAACCTAGCTTATGAAGCAATTGCAAAAACTTCAAGTCCTTACAAATGGACGACTGTTCACAATTCCACGGAACGAGTGGCACAGATTGATTGAACACTAAAACAAAGAATGAACTTATTTCTATAAACATTTCTGTTTGTGTTTGTCATATTTACAATTTGTATTAAATCCAGACCTATTGCATGTGGTTATGTGAAAATAAAAATATGCTCCTCTCGCTCTAACATGGCGCAACCGACAAAACTGTATGGCAAATATACAATACTACTTACATAGCGAATGATATGACACTGGTGACATAACAGGTAAGTCATCCGATTTCTTTTTGAACAATTCAAAGTTCAATAATTTATCTGATTTGTTACCAAGCATTTCGTTTTGTTGCAATTTTCCTTTTTTCTCGACATATATTTTTGCGAAACATGTATCCAAAAGTACTTTCTGTACCCAATCTAAGAATTTAGATTTACCGTCTTGCGATAGTTGATCGCAAAGTTTACCTATTTCATCGTCTCTCATTTCCTTATGTGCTTGGATAAGATTAGCTCCTCTATTAGTTTCTCCTTTTAAGAAATTGTCACGCTCATCTTTGCTTATCAGGTTTTGTTTATATAACTCTTTTATGACCGACTCTCTAGGCTTTATTGCATCGTCCTCTTTATATAATTTTATGATCTCTCCGATAACGTCCGGCAAGGCACTGCACTGCATGTAATTCCAACTCAATGATGACAATTCGTCTTCTGTCCATCTGTAGCTAAAAAATGTAACATGAACTTTGAGTTACATTTACATTATGAACTATGAAACCGGTTTTAAATAAAAATTAAAACCTCCAATTAAAACAAAATATTGGTATAATTGGGCACAAGTGCAATATTTATTTATGCAAAAAGTAATTATATAACGACTAAACAGACAATTCAATTTAGTATAAAATTTGTTTCATTATTGAATTGTGTTTGACTTTTATCTGCAACTAGGCCCCTAAGAAACTATAAATAATATAAATACTGATTGACAGCCATCTGTTATCTGTATACTATACGAGCTACAGCTTTCACCGACATACAACACTCTTATGATCATAAGGAAACATCCATTGCTTAAGTAGACTCGAAAGAGGGAGGGATTTCGGAAAACAAAACACGAAATATTACAAAGGGAGACAAGGAAGAGGATTTTTAGGAAAATACCACATTTTTTTTCAAAGATCCTATGGAATTAGCCAAACACATAAAGAAGAATCGTCAGTAGTTTGTGACTACCTACTGCTACTACTAACCCCAACATATCTATTGGGATAACTATAGCCCCGACATATACTAACTGTATGAATTTACCTAATATGATATCGAATTTTTTGGTTACCTATGTGGTATTAGAAGAGATGATAGGAAGCAAATGTTCAATTAACATTCGACAATTAATTGTATTCATTCAATGTATTGTTATTGTGTACATATTACCTCTCTCTAGATGTGCTGCCGGATATATCATCAGATCTTTTTCTGGAATCTACATCAGACATCTGCTTCGTCGTTTTGGAAGGTGTAAGCGGTTTTACAAAGAAACTGTCGCCATCAAAATTTTCTGTGTCTAGTCTAAAGTTAGTAGTACTTTGCAACGTATGTGGTTTCTTAATGAATGTATTTATTACATATTCAATGAGGTCAGACCAATCCTGAAAACATCAAACGACTCAACATATGGAATAACACTCATTACAATTAATTAAACTGTTGCAATTATATTATTTGATGTATTTCTAAAGTCCCCTATTTACGGTACAGACACCTATATTTTTAAATATACGGCAGCATAAACCTTACACAATATAAATATAATATAATCAGTCAAATAAAACAGTTCCTTTACAAAAAAAAGCTTACTATAAAATTGAAGAATTCGTTAACGATAATAATGTTTTTATATAAAAACTTTAAATCCATAGCACTGACAATATTATCTGATTACACTAATAATGAGCGCGTAGCGATTTCTATGTTGATTCGCATGTCTCTTACTTGTTATACTGTAATTATTTATGTAAAAAAAAACATATATTAAAAAGAGTAACACACGAGTTTCTTGCTTATTCTTCTTGTGATGAATCTGCATTCCGAATGAGTGGTAGAATCAAAATATGACTATTCAAAAGTGCTTGTAATGAGTTTATTTGAATAAAGATTATTTCTATATAAATGACCATTTATTTCCGCGGAAATAAATGGTGACATTCTGTATGATAAATAACGTGTAAAAATTATTATATTTTTTAATTTACATCTCATATTTCTCATTTTTTTATAGTATAAAACAAAGTCGCTGTCGCTGTCTGTCCGTCCCTATGTATGCTTAAATCTTTAAAACTACACAACGGATTTTGAAGCGGTTTTTTTTTTAATTGATAGAGTGATTCAAATGAATTGTTTATATGTATAATTCATGTACACCCATGCGAAACCGGAGTGGGTAGCTAGTCAAAAATAAAATACACGTCGTATTTAATTTTTAATAAAGTTTTCCTTCTAATATTGTTCTTCCAAAAAAAATTTATAATTATTTTCTTCGTATTTGTGGTAGATAAATAACTAGAAAAATAAGATTTTAATATCACATGCCGGTGTGATTATTTACTTATTAGCTCTTCTCAGTGTACAAGATCAAGAGAAAAGGGATCTTAAAATCATTTTTGTGTTAGAGTGAAAATAGGTAATTGAAATAAATATTTACATCACAGATTTCGAATTCCGATTTCCAAATAGAAGTGAACGTCTTCAGAATTTTCGGTTGGAACAATGTAATCAAACAATCCAATTCCCCACCAACATGATGCATCAAAGTAAAAATGCAGTCGTTAACAAACTCTCCGTTACCGGCGTAGTCCTCTAACAGAAGTCCATACTGATACATTATTTCGGGTGTCGCAAACCTGTCACAATAAAATCACCAATGACGGAAATATAAGTTCACAAAGTTATTGTTAAGTTGACATTAACTTACATCATTATTTATTCTGTATAGTCAATCTTACTCTATCTTCATTTCAACTTAACGTGTAACAAAAAAAAGTAAAAAAATCAATTATAATAATAAATATGTAATATCAGAATGGTATATTTAAAGAACAATTCAAAATCACAGACTAGCGTGTCTTTTAAAATGTGCCTACACTTGTAATATTTCGGTCAACACTTCAGACCCTTATATTGGTTTGCGTCTCCACTAACATACATAGATTTAAGTCCAATGTAAAATCAGTTTACGTCCCGACTCTGCGTCGAATGAACGCGTTACTTATAAGCCATTTAGCCCGCTAACAAATAAACTTACTAATGCACAATAAATAGTACAATTATTTCACCGGTATACTCACTACCTAGATAGGTACTACAATAAACAATATATTATGTAGCAACACCTCATCACACACAGTATAAACTGTTATTCTCAGCAATAACTATATTATATCATAAAATAATATTACTATAATATATAATAAAATATAATAATAACAAAGAAAATAATAGAATCTAAATTATTCCCATTTCGGTAATAGATACAATATCATACTTTTTATAAATAACATAATTTATACACACTGTTTTATATGATCCAGCATATAAGTAGATCCACTGTAGTCTGGTAGCTTCATCACACTATCCAAAAACAACAATAATATGTGATTCGTCACTATGAGATCCTAAAAACATAAATTTTAATAGATAAATATCTCGTAACTCAAATTAATTTAATAAGTAGTAATATATTGATATTTATATATTATATAGATAAACAAAATGTGAGCATCATTGTTCGTCTGTAATATTTTAAATAAAGCAACTATTTTGAGGGTGTACTGTCACTAAACTTATTATTACATGAGTTTAAGACCCCTCCACCTTGAAGCTCTGTTTAATATATAAAAATACCTCTTGTTATAAATACCTGTAAATATTGCTTAGTATGGTACTTGGGATCATAATGGCGTAAAAGCAAAACCAACAAACATCGTAGATCTTCAGTTTCGCACATTTTTATTTGTAATTTCAGCAATGCATCCTGATCCTCTTTACACATGTGAGCAATTTTTTTATATACCTCTATGGCTTGAACAAATTCTCGGATAGCAGTGACCACCTTTCGTAATGAGATAAATAAGATGATAATCCTAGGCGAAAATTTATACATACTTTTCCATTAGACCTATAACTGCGATTATGTAAATGTAATCAATTCATCAGTCAATTCAATTCAGTCAATTACAATAAAAACACTAACAGATAGCATTTTTATAATATGATGCCCTTGTTTGTTTATGTAAATAGGAGATGGTTTCCAATTTCCATTAGGTAGGCCGTAATCTTGTTTGCTATTCCAGTTACTTACAAAGTACAATTAATACAAATTCATGGCATAAGAAGTGAAAAATGACACTCATACTTTTGTTCATAAAAGTCAAAAGTCTAATTATTAAAATACATATTTTCTGTTTTTAGCTTGAACTGTTTGAATTGCCATTCAATAAGTTATGTCCAGGCATCGTCATCAAAAGATATTTTCTTCAATTAATAGAAAAAGATAAATGTATGTTTAATTTGTATGAGAGAGCAAATATAAAATTAATTAACTTAACAAATCTACTATACCCTTAGTAGGATTTATGAAATGGCAATATTTATCATAGTAAAGTTGAGACCAAATAGTTGTAGTCGTAATATAATAAGCATATCTTTTTCTTTACTGGATAGATGTGTTGAGTACATTTGACAAATTTTAATTAAATTTGTAATGAAAACTATATAGAGACCAGACATAAGTTATTAGTTATCTAATTTCTTAGTTAAATTAAACTTCATTAAGTCAAAATATAAATTATATTCGTTAGAAAAATTGAAAAATAAGAATAAATGAAAAGTAAAAAGATTTTTTTGATTAAATTACAATAACATAATAACATTTAATTCGAATAATTGCTGTAAACATTTAATCATTTTTCAGCTATCTATTATCTGTATCAGAAAGTATATATTTACAATAATAGATATGGTCATCTTCTTAAAAATATTTTTTAATAAATTAATAATGAATTTATAGTAATTACACTGCCTGTATTAATAAAAATAAGGTCCCGTATATAAAAATAACGCCTGTATTAATAAAAATAACGTCCCAATAAACAAGTAGTAACGTATGAAAAACTTACAAGATGTAATCTTCTAATGCTTGGTTTCAAATTGTTGCCATCTAATTTTATAGACAACTCAAACTGCTCACATAAATTTACTCCTTCCGCGGTCAAATACGATACGATGTCATAGGAAAGCACTGAAGATATATGTTCCAAATCTAATTCTATTTGCGTAGCAAACTTCAAGAAATATGTGACGAGCCAAAAGAAGTGAGAAGTGTCAATTTCCAGTTGCATATTTGTAATGATCTGGCTGTGAAGTGTCTGTACCAGTGAATTATATCCTTTCAAAAGGAAGTCTACTGTAAACTCTTTCATTATGTTAGAAATGTCATCGTCTGTAGGCGTCTTGTGTGATAATCCTTGAACATTGATACTGAAAAAAGAAAGTATTTTATGCCCTAGACATATTTCTAATATTGTTAAAGTTTGTAAAAATATTTCAATGTTTTTACACAATCACGCTTTAACGGTTAGAGGTATTTGATCAAAATTTATTTTAATTCATATACAGATATGCTTATAATAGTGCATTAATAATGATTACCCGAATTCGTAAGCATTTAAATAGTAATAATTAATAAAAAAATTGAATGGTCCCTAAATACAATTTAGTTATTTTCTGATTTCTGAATAATCTTTATAATTACGCCAGAGTCATTCATTTGTCCAAATTCAATTATCTTCCTATTATTTACTTAATTATTTCTGAATATTAAAAAAATAACTCACATATTTGCCTTTCCTCTTTTTACGAGTTTCTTCCGTTTCCTATCTTGCAAGTTTGTACTGGTACGTGTTTTATTGTTGCTCCTCTGTTTGGTATTATGAGGTTTCTGGTGTACGGGCTTCTTAGCTGGTTCGTCCTCATTGCTAGACGTAGAAATCGAACCTTGATTTTCGATTTGAGTTCCGTAACCACAGTCTGAGTTTTCTGATATTACTGTCTTTTTTTCACTATTAGACGACTCTTTCTGGTCATTTTTTTTGGAAAGTTCCTTATTATTTTTTTCATTACAAGATTTTGCTTTATTCTGTAATCATAGTGTATATATTACTTTAACATGTATAAAGTTCTACATCTATTTTTAACCAAACTCCTACTTAACGACTCGACAAATGTGAATAAACGACCTAATAAGGTAGCACTGCTTTTAGTGACGAGGTGTCCTGGGTCCACTATTGATTTTATATCCTTAATTTTATATTTAACATTGTTTATAGTTATATCTATATTTTACGTTGCACGTAAATTAGATAATACAATATAATAACATAAAGCCGATTAAATATATACTGTGATACATTAAATATAGAAGAAAATGTAAAATACCTATATACGGAAAAAATATTATATTGTACAAGTTAAAAATTTACAGCTGTGTACATAATAATAATGTATATTACATAATTATATATCTATCAATAAGTATATGTATTACATTATCCTGTTCCTGAGAGTTTTCAGATTGGGTTGCAATAGATTCTCCCTTGCTTTCGGCTTTAGTTTTCTTTTCAGCAGCGGGCGGCTTTTGGTAAGACTGATTACCATTCTCAGTCGTATTTTTCATGGAGGGCGAGTCCCATTCATTATTGACGGAATTGGGTTCATCATTACATTTGCCGCTTCCTCCCGTGTCTGAAGAGTCTGAAGTCGGATCCGATGTTAACATTGGGGATGAATCATCACTACCTACAAGTACCAATATTAAAAATAAACGAATAAAATCATAAAAAACCGGTAAATTGCAAGTCGGTTTCAGGCGCTGAGGTTTCCGAGCAAATATTGCAAAACTGATATATAGAACTAACTAAATATATATATATATATATAGAACTAACTAAATAACATTTATTATATATGCTATAGAACTATTACGATAATTATGATTTCACTGACCATTTCTATGAAATTTTTGTTTATAGAGGGTTTAGGATGATTTCTTGCTAAGTAGGTAATTAGTTAGTTAAATCATAGTATTAAAAAATGAGAACACTGAGAAGCAAGTAACAATATTGCACAAAAATTAAAAGTTCAATATTTTTTTACTGTTATCAGTCAAAAAATATAGAATTTTTAATTTTTAGCTTAAATACCTAAAGCTTTATCAAAATGATGGACTAAGCCCAGTAAATACGAATTGCTTTACCTATTGTTATTCCAGATTTTGATTAAAATTTATAATAGTAGTATTACTCATACGTCAGACTAGCAGATAGAGTATAAATTAAAAAGATATTGTTAGAGTTACTGAAATAAAAAATCCTTTATGTGGTAACCATTATTAGTATTATAGTAAACTACACATATATTTAATTTGATTACTATAATAACAATGAATAATTTACGTTATTAAATTAAGTCATATCTAAATAAGTACTTTTATTGCTTATGATATTAAAGCAGTAAAATTTTGTGGATAATATTTACGATTCTGATTTTATACTGAACGTGGCCAATTTTTTTATTAAGAATTAACGTAATCCTTTTTCCTTTTCGAGAAAACACCAAATAGCCAAAACTGCGGCCTTATGGTACGAGTTGTAGTGTCCGTTAGTCTGTATACTATCAATTTTAAATTTGATATCTTTATAGACCTATTGTTGGGCCAATAATCACAAAAAGAATAAACTCATATAACTAATCACATAAAGAAATTTATGTATTTAGATTATTTATTCGGAATCCTCAGTATGCGAGTACGACTCTAATTTGACCGGTTTTTTTTTAATTGGAAATGTAACATTTTGTGCTTAGACTTTTGATTAATTCTTAAATTACATGTGCATTTTATACCTATAATTTAAGTACATGATTGAAGATTTATATATGAAAATCACCAATAAACTAACTAAGGAATATAGGATAAGATAAAGAAAATACAGGACGAGTCTGTAATTATTATAAATAACGGCGGCCTAAAATTTGTTATTATTACGTATCAGTATTTTGGTACATATTTCAAATTGTGTTGAAATAAAAACAGGTATGATGACTTTGTAATGTGTAATAGTTCTGTGTTTCCTAAACTTATGAGTCGATGGACACTCCATACGATTACTATTATTTATTTTATTTGTAAATTACTACTTAATTTTAATTAGCTATTATTTACTTATTTTCTATTAATTTGAAATCATATTTTCCTTCGTTTATTCTATCAATTACCGTATAGCTCAACATTTTAATTCAATTTAACATTGAATATCCTAAAAGTCAATCATAGTCCTTGACTATTATCCAAGTGAAGTTAACAATAAGATGAACCGCTAATCTATTACAATGAATGTACCGTGAAACAAGGAATGCAAGCGTAACAGCCATAGGTTCTGATGTTGAGTTCTGTCTGTTATTGAATAATTATGAAAAAAATAGAGATTTCATTCAAATGCTGAAAATCTGTGATAAAATAAGCAAAACTTCACACACATACACATTTCATACTATATGCTTCTAATCTGTAGATAAATACACTTCTGCAGAATAAGAAGCATACCATAAAAAAGGCGTACCATGCCATAAATATTATTGAGTGTAGATAAATATTATTTCTTTTAAACTTTCGTGTTAAGACCCGGTTAATAATTTAAATAAAATATTATTTCTTCCTTGATATAAGTGTTCTTATAAAATCGATTAGTAGATTAGTAGTTCGAGTTCGAATTTCGAGTTAGTAGTCGAAGTAGTTACTACTTTCCTAAAAATAACTTGTTTTGTTTGCTAGGTACGCAACCATCAGTAATCATAAATAGCAAAAGTAAAAATAAACACTTCAGCAATTGAAAATCAATAATACGTATTGTGATTATAGTTACTACAGTACCTATATGAGATTAACCTAGATATTGTATGTTATTAGATTCTCATGTATATTTAGAACTAAATATCTGTTTATGGGTGTGTACAAAACTACAATGTTGTAAATAATAATGAATGTTACCTCGGTCTGGTGGAGACGTGTTACTCTCATTATCTTCCGAACTATCTGATAAAGATGTTTCTAACCATAAATTCAACAATTTATGTAATGTGACGACATGCTGGTCTTTGTACAGCAGTGCTATTAACTGAACCATTGTAACCCCCCAATGAGTCTGTAAAGGAAGAAAATACAAAACACACATCTCGACTCTTAAAAAACAGGCCTGGGCTTAAGTGAATAATTTTTGCTAGATTATTATACCGGATGACATTTTTTGCAATTCGGTGAAAGTTAAAGTTAATATATAAGCATAAGTAGAATCTGTAGGGAGCCGAAGTGATATTACAATGAATACTAACCTATTTGAATTTTCTCTGGAAATATATATAACAAGTATTTTTTATACCGCCAGTAAAGTTTAGAGATGTATATATTGTGATTTTGTTCATAAAAAAACTATGGTCGCTGTAGGTAACGATATGTAATTATTAAAAATACGAGGAATATATATAACAGAACAATTTAAAATACACAAACATACAGGTATAATATCATATGGGATACATATTATGGTCTAAAGTTAAAAATTGTCTCACAAAAGCTCTCACAAAAACTCAAAGAACTATTTCAATATTGAAATAACTTTCCAACAAAAATAAATGGAGCATATTTTTTTTAATCCATCGTTTCGCCTTCCTGTACCCACCTATTATGCCACATTTTCTCCTCACGGCGAAAAAAGTCATCCAGTATTCTATAATATATAAAATATTATATTAAAAATGACGATAATATGTGAATAGAACTCGGAGGTATACGACGAGTACAAATAAATAATTAGATTATTATATACTTTATATTATAATTATTGACCGATAGTCGCGAGCACGATCCCCGAACACCACAAAAATTAAGTTCATATGTCTAGCGATCTGGGCGTTTTTCTAAGTAAACATTTATTTATCTACATATTATGTGTACGCTAGTTGCTGGTAAATGTTACAAGATTTGTTGTAGAAAATTTTTGTTTGGAATTCAATTTGTACAGTTTTTGATGATTTTTCAAATACAATACTGATATAATCTATTAATGCGTTTCGGCATGCCTGTAATTGTACGGCCTTAATTGGTTCTCACACTTCAACAGAAACACATTTTACAAAATAAGCTGTTGTGAATGAAATAGGTCCGACAAAAGAACCCACGCAGAGGAGTTTGGACAAAGTCAAAAGTGTAAAACTAAACGGATTTTTCTATATGTTGAAAACTACATGGTATTAAAAAAAAGCAATAATTTCATTTAGCTATTTGGAAATTTCAAAAACTATTATATAAAAATAAAAGAAAGAAGAAAGAAGAAGAAAGCACTAAACTGAAACTATGCCTTTCAATATAGATACATCTTTAGTAGTTACTGAAATATCCCCAAGATTGCGCTGTAACAGATGTACAGTCCTTTCATAAAGGTTCTCCTTTTTACCTTAAATTTAACATTTAACAGCTTAAATGTTTAAATATTTGTAATATACATAAAATAATAAAAATAAGGATAATTATAAATTAGTACTCACTACGTTGTTTGTGATGTTTAGTTTAGTTCCTAACGTTAAATGAGGACACGTAATTAAAAAATATCTTACCGCATCAGGCAAAGTCATCAACTTTATAAGAATTTTATCAATGCTTTGACTAAATAAATTCCATAAAATCTGATTTTGTACTGTATGATTAGAGCCATTGTAACTTGGGCTCTGATTACTGGTTTCCTCTGGTATATGCAAGACGTTTCTCAGCAACAGAAGACAGTTACTTATGTTAGAACACTGCTCTGCCGACAACTTTGTCTTCTGATCAATATCTACATTTTTTTTTATAAATTCTATTACAACTCTTGTCGTCCTATTGTCTGTAAAAGCCGATTTTGTAGATAAAAGTAAATTATTAATCTCAAACATCGTATGACGTCCAAAGTCATTTTGGATGAGAGCTTCAATGGAAAGTAAACACTCAACCGGAATTGTTAAATTAACCAATATTTTAATGATGTACTCTATGGTTTTATCTTCCTTGGCATGTATTAAGAGCGGAATCAGATCTTTCTTTATATTTTCCCCAAAACTAATACTTCTACGGTACGTTCGTAAATATTTATCTTCTGTCAAAATGTTGCGTAGAATTGTTTCCAAAGCAGCTGTTAATAAAATCATAAATTAGATAACAACACCAAATAATAATATTAGACCAGTTCATAATAAAGGATTTCCTTACCATTGCAGTTTTCATTTATGTGATATCCATCTCCGTGTACAAAGCCGAGGTTGCTGAATGTGCTGTGAATTTGGGGACTCCGTAGTACCCATTCCATATTTTATCTAAAATTAAAAATGACTGTTAACGAAATGCACTTTTGTAACAAAATGACCATACTAGTACAGTACGTACGTACGTACAGTAGGGATCAATGAAAGCCTTAATACTTAAATAAATACCTATTTACACGCAGTGAAGAACTTTTGTACTAAATATTTTAATGCTATTAAAACAAGAAATTTCCTTATCATTATAATATACATATATAGTGACTGTAGCGACAACAGCTATTTTTACAAACCTATTTACAGGAAAGGGAATAATTTACTAAGAATATTTTATGTACAAAAAAAATAATGAGCTTGAAATTATGTACATAGAATCAAATGCATTAAATTTGGTAGCATTATATATATAACATTTAACAATTTTATAGTAAAAGATTTCCCCCATTTCGTTTGAATTTAAATACAATGTGGAAGATGAAACCATTGATGTCTCCAGTACCTCAGGTTTGTCAATGGAGAATTAACTCAGTTTTTATTGTCCGTCAGGATCGAGAACAGCTAAGCCACGAAGAATAAAACAACAACAATAATAGAATAATAACGTTACGATTACAGTGCATTTGCTTTTACGAACTCGCCATTCAAGATTGCTCAAAAGGCTTCGAATTATTTGACGATCTCTCAATATAGAGTTTTTATTTACTTGCAAATTGCAAACTATAATATATAATTTGAAGTCATTATAAAAAATATATATCTAAGCGAATATTTTTTAAATATTGCAATTAAACGCTTATAGCTGAATAATAAATACAGTTTAATGGTATTGCAGTTTTTTTTAATGATGACGGCCAGATTTTAATTCATGATCTTTCGGTTTAAGTCGGAGTACTAATCACTCAAATAGACCAAATCGCTCTTAAGTGGAATATTCAAATATCATAATATTCCATGTATATGTGAGTGGTGACAATGTTACCGATATATTAATGATACAACTTTTTTCTTAACATTTACAATTAATTTTCTACATAGTCTCCTTGTAACTCTACACACTTCTTCGATGGTCCCACCTCTCTAACACCCCCAAAGAGTACTCGGCATTTTTATCTGCAAAATAATTGTTTACAATTACAGTTCTCCGAGCGTAGTTTTTAGATGTGGGAACAAAAATAAGTAGCTTAGGAATAGATTTGGTGACTAAGGCGGATGGACCGGATTTGTAATAACAGATCCATAGTATTTTTATTCCATATTCTAAAACACTCACAGCGACTCACTCATACTACTGTCAACTAAAAACTGCGCGTCCAAAATAGCCGAAACTTTGGTTACTACTTAACAGTAAAAAGATATTTGAGTTGAGGTCGGAAACTTTTCAGACCACCCGCGTATGTGTACAGAGAAGCATATCTAATGAAAACAAAAAGTACAATGTGGAGATCTAAACGAAAAGCACAGAAAGTTTCTGAAACGTATAATATAATACTAAGTATTGTATTGTTGTTGTAGTGTATTGCAATAAGTGTGTACCTATATATGCATGAGATGAGAAGAGTGTGAGAATATTTATAATAAAAGTACTCTTTTAAAAGAGTACTTTTATTGTAAATATTCTCACACTTTTAACTTATTCTTATACCTACATTACTATGTAGGTATAAGAATAAGTTACTCAAATGCCACTACCTACCTCATAAAATACCTGCAGTGATGGTAAATAATGTGGAACGTTTGTCGATATACACATGTTTTTTTTTGAACCACCGGTTACTACCGTGATATAAAAATCTAATTTTATTACATTTGTTTCTAAATTAACGTAACAAGCTATTAAAAGTTGTCATGCGCTAAATATATCGGGAAAGTAAAAATTTTAACGGTTTCAGTTATTAGTGGCTACCACGAGTTTATAAAGTAAAAACACAACTTTCCGACATTGTTTTTAAATTAAATATTTAATTATAAAATAGCCTATGTTTCCAGAAGTTAATTTAAAATTATATTTTGCAGAGAGGTTCCTTATAAATGTACGATATTAAATGATTTTTCAAAATTTATCCGTCTTATTAATAAATTATTACTGCCGTACCATAATTACTGTCACAGCAGTACTTTGGTAAACGTCGTACTCATATTCGGTACAAATCCTAATTATAGATTATATCTAGAGTAGATAATCGCAAATGTTCAAATATAAATAATAAACAATAGATAGTTGTCAAGACAATTAATGTACTATTCGAAAAGTATTTTGTAAGTCATTTGTAAGTTTTTCTTCTATTATATTTCATTTCATATATTACCTCATCTGTCATCTGTACTTATTATGACTTTTCAACCATACTTACAATTTGTAATTAAGTAGGTATAATTAATGTAGGTATACTCCGTTCCAATAGAATTTACAGAAAGTGTAAACAACCATTTTATCTATAAAAAATATCATGTCATCACTGACTAAACGAACATAGTAACGCTAAAGTTATCCGACCATATATTACCAATTCTTGTAACAGTATTAATTGTGTTAACTTTCGAAAATGTAAAATAGCGAAGCGAAAATTGCAGAGATAATTAATAATGAAATTTATAAAAAAAACTGTATTAGTTGATGGTCGCATTTTTGTATTCAATTCAATCTTAATATGTATATCTATACTCTAGAGGAGAACAATTATCCATGGATAAAAGAGGGGAATACGTTTGTATAGAAATAAAACACACATACATATAAACAGAAGATTTCATTTGTCACGTCACAACTGTTATTCAATAGAATAGTTGAGAGACATTATTAACCATGGTAGATGCAATACTTGACATAGGCACATTTAATTTGGTATAGCAGAGACCAGGTACACCGCACGTCTTTCGAATTACTGTGAGGTTGCTTTGTACCAATCATTATCATGAAAATATATTCTCAGACTCTACACTGCTTGGTACTTAGCATTACTAACCTATTACAAACAAACTGTAAAATGAACGTATGAAGAGTGCATAACGAGTAAGTTTTTAGATATCGATTTAATTTGATCAATCTCGCGAAATCTCGCCCAAGTTATATTTCGGCACTGATTTCTGAACATGACCGGCGATTTTGCGAGATAGAGATCTCCCGATTGCACTACATAGCTATACCAAAAAGACAGACAGTCGTATCATAAGCAAAGAAACGCTTCATTAAGATTGATTGAATAAAGGCCGCTGAAGTATTTTGGTAACATATAATTACGCTTCTTGTTTATAAACGACAGTCTTTTCAAAAGTCATTGTTAAATAACGTATTGACTATTGAGTCCTAGATGACGTACAAATAGTGATGTTAAAAATAATGATCTACAGATAGATTATTATATAGGTCTATACTATTTTTCAACATCACGTACCACGTTTCCCGGGCATCAAGTCCGGGGGCAACAGCTCCCACGACTCTCGGTTAACAGCTTCTTATAGGCAAAATCTCTAAATTACTATTATAGTACTAGACAACAGAGTAGTACCATGCCAACAGATGGCGTTCGTAGAAAATTAAAGGCCTTAAGGGCCTTTAAGGCCTTAAGCTATCACAAAGACGTTGGTTCATTTTGCCTTTATTTTCCTTTTAATTATTTTCTTATATTTTTATTTATTTATATCTATAGTATATTATTTATAACACTATTTTACTTTTGATTTATAGTGACTAATGTAGTTATTAAATTATTTAAAAAGAGCTTCGTGTTTAATTACCCCAATAATATGTTTTAACATACGTACTTATATAGTATATACTTACATTTAAAGATGTCCATTCAGTCATTCACTGCACATATGTTAAAAAAGAACAACATATATCTGTCAGTTTATACATACGTTCTATACTGCAGTTTACTAAAATTGTCTAAGTACATTTATCATGTAATGATAGAACAAAGACCGTACATCATCGACTGTACTTAATTTCATCAAGAACTTGAACAAAAGTTTTAGAGTTATATCATCTAAAACACATTATACTCCTTTAAAACTTTAGAAAAGCAGGTATTTTCGTACAAATAGACGATATTTTAGTACTTATTCGGGAAAATAACCGCTCCACGTGACTGTAAATAACGTTGTCTTGAGCCAATAGTAGGTCGCGCTTGATAGCTAGTCGCGTGTACAGTGCACGTGCAGCGCTCGTCATAATAGCGCTGTGTTGTGTTTCACCTACGGTACGCACAGAGCTACGTTCAACTCGTCCGCGTGCCACACCATGTCATTGTCATTGCAAGTCAATATAGACGGCCCCATAAACTATAACTAACGGGTACTACATTGTACCAATACACGAGTACATCCTCCTTCACAAAATCAATTATATAATACTGACATTTATCTACAAATTGACTCATGTCCTAGGGCCAACAACTGCTAGCTACCTACATTTATGTAACTACACATGTAAATTTTAATGTACAAGAAAATTGATTAGTTTCCTTTCTGTTGAAATAAATAGTTTTGAATTAATTACGTGTTGTATGCTGTGTAAAAATAAATCGGTCAATAATGAGTGATTTCTGGACAAATAGGAGGTCTTATTTTGAACAAATTATTAAAAAAAACTTATTTTCTTTATACCATTAACTTGAATCTACAATAAATGCTAAATAACATGTAAAATTGTAATTTAGACATGGAAACTATGACTTATAGGTACAAGATCCGCTATATACAAAGAGAGAACGAAACAAAAGTTATGTTTATGATTTTGTGTAAATACAAACTACCAAATATGCAAACCGTAAAATCAAGGTACATTCAATGACGATTCTATCTATAATATTCAGAGATGTGCAACATATTTATTAATAATTAATACATAATTTTAATTACTATATGTAATGTATGTATGTTTAAATACTATATGAATTAAAATAGTTTTTTTTTAATAAAGCAAGTTAGGATTTTTAATATAGTATGGCTTTATTCCAAAAATTTTGGTTTAGACAAAATTATTAACCACAAATTAAATAATTATTTTATTGACTGAAAACAAAAATTATTAGTGAGAATAGGATAGTCAGTTAAAAATTAATATGTAATTGAAGAAGCTTTGCGATATATAAAATAAGCGTTATTTAAGGTTAGCGAATAGACCCCTGTCCCTCCCTTGTGATGGGAAATGTTAACCGTATGAACCTACACACCATAAAACGTATAAGCCTATATAAACACAGCTCACGTCCATCACAAATTAAGTTTCTAATACCTGTGGCACCCCCTATTTTTCTTTTTGAGTGTTTCAAAGCCTCTGTTAGATTAAGCCCAATAAATCCACGAGATGTGATTGATAATTTTACATACACACTCAAGAGCATATGTGTAAAGGCAGCTAATACTGTAGACTGATTTTAACGATATTTTGTAACATATACCTACGACAGCTAATGTTGTAGACTGATTTTAACGATATTTTGTAACATATATCTACATAAAAATCAGCCACCAGAATATAATTAAAGTCTTTATATCCTTTGATTGCCATTATGGCTAGCAGTCTGTGTCTGTAGACATATCATTCATCGGCAATCAATAACAGGCACTAGAATCTTGGACTAACAAGATCCCTGATAATAATACCCCCTAAAGAAAGAAAAAAGAAATGATTATCACCTAATTTTGATTATCATTTACAAATATTACGCGCACGAAAAAGCGTTCACTACTAAATAAAGTTTTATCACATTAGAGAAAATTTTTACTTCAATTTAAATGAAACGCCATAGTTTCATTACAAAATATATTCATATGTGTCGTATGCTTTTAAACAGCATATAAGACCGACTTATTGACTTTTTCTAAACGATACTTAAGAACAGCAAATTTGTCTTTAAATCTAGTGTTAATGTCATGCATGTGGATATGATTAAGATACTAATATGTTTACTTTCTTAGAGAAAACAACTACATCAGATCCATGTGATGTATGGATAGAGACAGTACATTATCGAGCCAAGTTTTTTAAATAATTTAGTGCAGAAGTTTATCTTCTGTCTTATTTTCGTTTTCAGATATAGCAACTATGCAATATAAACATTTTACAGAGGTTTCCAGATTAGCTGTATTCAGATTCTATAGAATAGGACTGAGGATGGATCCTTGTGCCAGTCCTTTCTACACCTCCGAGGAGTATGTACATAAATGGAGCAGTCCATGTATAAATTACTTATGATATTACTAAACTCATGGAATGTTCAGCTGAATAATTTTCTGTCTGAGTATGGCGAGATTGACGTTATCATAGCCAGAGGATATATACAGAAAGGCGCCTATAAAGTTTTCATTGTTACTGAAAGCTATACCTACTGAAAGTTAGTAAAAAAATACTCAAACTATCAACTTATTCTAAAGGATCCATTCAAGTCGATTTCTATTAGGAGTTTTAATAATAAAATAGGGTTAAAGTAACAAATTACTGCTCTATAGTAACAGTTACTTTGAATTGACATGACGCTGTGATATTTTCGAGAGAAACTGTTTTCACAGGATACATATGAGATTCTTATTTTAAAAAATGTGCAACATTCAATATCATGTTTTTTTTTATTCAGCTATCTAAGCTGATTGATAATTGCCGACTGTGAAAAATGGATACTCCGAAAATTCAAGTCTAGGACGAGAAACTTCGACTTGAACCATGGGGAAGACCCATACAGGTGAATAACGCTGAATTGACGGAGATGGTGGAAGCCGATCCGAGTCAAACTACCCAGGAATTAGTGGCATGGTTTAACGTTACCTTACCTACAATATTGACAAATCAATAAGATAAAAAAAATTAATGCCTTATGATTTGACTGATAGGTATTGAGAAAAAAATGCAATGCGATGTTGAAACTTGTGCATTGTACGATCGGTACAGAAATGAAATTTGATTCCTTATATTGGATCGAATTGTGACATTGACAAAAAGTGGATTCTTTACGATAACCGTAAGCAAAAATGCAATGGCTGACCCCAGGTCAAACGCTCCAACAGTGCCCTAAAGCAAAGCTTACAAAAAAAAGTAAAGGTGACTCTTTGGTGGTGTCTTCATGCTATTATTTACTATAATAGCTTTCTCAGGCGTGGTCAAGCAATGACGGCAGAAGTTTACTGTGCCGAACTTTGAACAATGATGGCGAAACTGGCAGTGAAACAGCCCCGACTCGTGAATTGATCTCCACCACCACCATTATTACACCACGATAACGCAAGACCACATACTGCACGAGAAACCTTTGCAACTCTATAAGAGCTGCAGTTTAAACCATACGTCATCCTTCATACTCGCCACACCTTTCTCCGAAGGACAACCATTTTTTTCGTGATTGGACAATTTTCTACGTAATAAAAAAAATACTTCCCAGGACAGTACTAAAGTCTTATGCTTTCACACAGTTTGTAGAATCTAGATTCCCAGAGATCTATCGTAAAGGCATAAATAAACTTCCGATTAAATGGCAGCAATATATAAATAATGAGGATAAATATTAAGATTAAATAAATATGTCACATCTTAGAAAAAAACTAGTTTCATTTTTCAGTACAATTTATTACTTTAACCCCTAATATGTTGGCTAAAACTAATGATAGAGCTATAGCTATGTCTGATAGGGGATCATTGAGGTTTTTATTCAATATGTTTAAGAAATATAATTTGGTATCTTTTAACAAATTTATTTAATATTTTTCAATATGGTGCAATAAATTGTATAAATAGATAAGAATATGGAATCATCAATACTAACTAAATCTAAGTGCAGCTTCGGAGTAAGTTATGTTTCTTCTAAGATAATTTATTAGATTTTCTGAGATAATTCATTTATTATAAATTTAATAGATATCTGGTGGCACTCACGCCAGGAATTTAGGGCATATAGGGTCTGTTATTTCATGGCCACAGGAACAAAACAAACCAAAACATATTTTTTACATATCATTTTGGTCGCACTTTTATAATCTGAGTAGGTACTATTAGAATCAGCAGGGTTCTCTATTCCTGTTACCAGTTCTTCAGAGACTATTCGGCACATATGTCTTTAACGATACCCATACGGTATACATGGCATCTTGGTATTGAAGCTGTCAATTATGTTTTATTATTGTGTCAATTATAGTTCTCTATAAGGTCTGATTTTCCAAAAAATAAAATATTACGACTGTTGGCATTTCTAAATTGGACCGCAACTTTCTTCTGACCTTTGCCTGATTGGATGATGCCACCAATATGTTTTCAAGCGGAAATTTCATGAAAAAAAAATCGAATATATGTTCGTTACGATCAGTGGGCTGATGAATTTAACTCGGACGATATCAGTTGAATTTGAACGAAAAAATTTGTGAGAAAGCAAATTTTCAGTCAACCAAAATATTATTTTTATTACAGTTTATGCATTGAAGTAGGGTTTTAGGTGTTAATATAGTAGGTCCTAAGATATGAAATTGGCGTTTTGTAAGGCAGTAAACTAAAGTCGATATTTTCAAAATATAATATATTTATTTAATCAAAGTATATACTATTGCTATTTATGCACTTTTGCCATCTCATAGGAAGGTCATTGAACCCATTACTAAAATACCATTCAGACGAGAATCAACAAAATATTTGAAGGCGCTTTGGGTAGTCCAAAGCGCATCCCATTGGACATGATTTTTTTTCTCTTATAAGAAATTATCCAAACTTCAAAAGAAATGGTAATCTGTTGGAGCAAGGTCCGGGGAGAACGGTGAATGCCTTAGACATTCCAGTTGGAGCTCTTCTAATCGGTAGTTTTACCTAAAACTTATTTTTTTTAGCAGAATAATTATCACCAGTTTTCATACCTTCCTCCTTAAATAGGGGTTGGTGATAGAAGGATGAAAACATAGGGTTGTATATATTTATTAATGCATTATAAAAAAGTTTTGGGTAAAAAATAAAATGTTGGGGTGGACAACCATTATCACTTTAGAGGTATGAAAAATAGATAGTAGCCGATTCCCAGACCTGCATAATATGAATATAATTTTTTTAAAAATCATGCCGTTACAGAGGAATATGATAACCATCATTGTAACACGACAATTTTATATATAAGAATTTAAACGTTAGTTGGCGGCTAAATACAAAATATAATTCAGAATATATTATAGCATTTTAGTGATGAGAAATCAAGTGGTCGGAAAAAGATCAGTTGTAGACCATACATTTTATTATATAGAAAAGTAGTAATAATTACATTCTGGTGATTTAGCGATAATAGTTTTTTTTTTATACTTTGACTACATTTTGTTGATATCATAATAATAGTAATACAGCTATGTTACAGTGCACATACTCATTTTATGCGCAATAAAATAATTAATACACAACTGTCATTAATAAAAATAGTAGTAAAATTTTTTTTCGATTTTACGCTTAGGTGTCCTTTTTCAGTAGCAATACTTTTTTCCATATACACCGCTAGTGTTGTTAAAGCAGTAACTCACTCACAAATACACTTATATGCAGATGATAGTCAGTTGTATGTTCACACTTTACCAGGTCAACATGATGTTAGTACTGCAGTAAACAAATTAAATATAGATCTGACATCAATAACAGAGTGGTCAGTAAAACATGGTCTTACACTTAATCCCAATAAAAGTAGTACTATTACATTTGGAACTAAACAACAAGTTAAAAATATTAATAAATATAAACCGACAATTAAACTTAGCAATATTATTATACCATATCAAGATAATGTACGTAATCTGGGTCTCCTCATGGATGAGCATCTTAAATTTGAACAGCATATCCGAAGTAAAGTAGCTGAATGTTATGGGGTATTAAAAATGCTTTATAAGTTTCGTACGTTTCTCAAACGAGACATAAGACTATTATTATGCAATAGTCTAGTATTATCACTAATAAACTATTGTGATATTGTTTATAGTCCTTGTATGATTGCAAAAATTGCCAAAATAAAACAAAGAGTACAGAATGCTTGTATGAGATTTTGTTACAATATACCGCGGAGAGATCATATTACACCTTATTTAATCAGAAATAATATATTAAATTCACACAATGTTTGTATTTTAAAGTATGCTTGTCTTTTGCACTCCATAAGGAATACAAAATTACCTTCATATTTATATGTAAAAACTAATGTTTATAAATCTAAAGTAGACTCCCTCAGAGACAGATGTCATCAGCTTTCTAAACCTTTCATAAAGCTCACAAGAACAAGGGGTTGTTTTAAGTATGCTGCAGCAAAAATTTGGAACGACTTGCCCCCGCCAGTTCGTTCATCACTGATTTTATCCTTACCAATATTTAGGCGCAAATGTAGCAAATGGTTGCTGCAAGAACAATTCCTCGTTTCGTAGTATTGTAATTACTACGAAATTAGTATTGTAAAACTAAGTTATGTCGATATATGTGTGTACACGCAAGTCTGCGTCTGATGGTATATATGATAAAATAACCCTGAATAATTCTTAGATTTTATTTAATGTTGTAACTAATCCTGAATAATGTTTGGATTATATAAGTTTGTTATTGTCAATTTTCATTTTTACTTTGTTAGTTGTAGTTTAAAACTTAATATGCTATCGTCGTCGTCGATCTCACATTGTATTTTACTGATAAAGGCTATAACAAAATAGCAGAGAGGGTGGACTCACTGCCCTCACTGAGTTATAGACCGTTTTGTCTCATTAATTAGTTTTTAAATTATATTATTCTATGGGCAATAGTTGTATTGTGTAAAAAGTTTCTGTTTGAGACAAATAAAGATTATTATTATTACTATTATTATTATTTTTAAAACCTACATAAGTTTAAAGACGCCTATCACTCAACTATTAGTTAGCAACTAATGCGCCAAAATGTTGTTGGCACGGGACATTCGGGCTGAAACTGAAATATGTAGAGGCTCTTACAATTAGTTGTAAGAAAAATAGGTACTAAGACAAAAGTCAGATAGAATACTCATGTAAATTTACAAACAACATAGGCGAAATTTAAAGATTAATTTTGAACTTATCGTAGGTAGGTACTAAACCGATTACGTGATCGAGTAGTTTAACAATAGGTATGTAAACCACTGTGTTTAGGCTATAAAAAACCGACCACAACCGCTTCAAATATCTTGATCAATTTATTATTATATAGGACCACATCAGAAGCACCCACTTTGAAATAGAAAAAAAATCAAAATGGGATCACATAGAAGAAAGTTCCAATGTTTTCTTAAGTAAAATTTTCCACAGCTAGGCCTTCTTTTTCCGTTTTATGAATACTATTACAATAATTTGAATTCCTATATTGTTTTTGACCTATCCTATATAGACAACTTAAAATTGAGTACCCTCAAAACTATTCTCATTAAAAAATCAAAATCGCTAGCTTTAAAAAAATCTAATTTGAAACAGCAAAATTGAATGCAAAACCTTGCCGTCTATTTAATATTTCCCGCCACTCATATATTCTTTGCCTATACGGTCATTGCAGTTAATAATGTTTTTTTATATATGTTTTAATGCTATAACGATACAATAAACTACTATATAAATTATAAACAATAAAATTACCTACTTGTGCATAAAGTTGTTCGATTCCACAAGTTTAAAACTCCAAGCTGCATTACTTAATGTTGATAGTTAATTAATACATGTATCAATTATAACTATATTTTTGGAGATAAGCAGCGGGCTGACAACACACAACAAATAGAAGACAAATGCAATCATGCACTGACAGAGACAAGCAAAATGACAATTCGGAATATTCATTTTACATTGATATATCGATTCAATTCGATGTTCACCACACAATAAATCGAATTGATTCGAATGTTTGGCTAACCACAGGATTATTTTTCTACTCGATATTATTTATTTAGATATAATTCGAATCTTAAATTGGTATTAAAAAATATCGATGTTTTTATTTAAATTAGCAACACTGAATCTAATCTATACTAATTCCAGGGCCGTAAAATGAATTTATAAAATAAACCTAACCTAAATTAGGAAAATTATTTCGTACTTGTGAATTAACAATCATATTTATACGTATATTGCAGACAAATAATAAAGATGCCTATTAATTTTCGTGATTATGATAAAAATTCTTCCGATGAAAGTGATACTAGTGATCAAACCGATGAAGAGTCAGAAAATGGTACTTATACACAACAAAATAATTAATATTTGACACTGCAAATTCAATATCATATTGGAAGTACGTTGTAGGAAGTTAAGTAGGCAATACTAGTAATTTAATTAATAATTGTTATTGCTAATAAAGTAGTCAGAGCATTGGCAAATATCAATGTCATGGCGAAGGTAACACTTGATATGTCCTTAGATACAATCAATCTTCATGTTAAATTGCATATATGGTAGTGGAAAGATAATGAAAATACAAAGACTTTTGTATTTGTAATATTAGTATGGATAGTTACCATATTACCGCATCCTATATATACCATAGGTCTAAATATATTATTACTGTACTCTTGTACTATTATTATTGTATTACACAAATTTATTTATAATTTCCCTCAGATAGTATGGATTATGAAAATGACAATCTAAATGAAACAATAGTGAAAGAAGAAAGTACAAATCAGGATAAGGAGAGCGATGATGATGATGATGAAGATGAAGATGACGAAGTAGTTAAAGCAATAAAAGCAGAGAAAAATAAACCTCGTGATCATCCACCAACCATTACATCCGAAGATTTTATTGTCGATATCTCCTTTAGTCCCATTAAGAATTTAATAGCTATAGCTAACATTGTTGGTGACATACTATTATATGAATACAGCAATGATGAAACCAAACTTGTAAATACATTGGAGTTACATTTGAAAGCTTGTCGGCAAGTTGAGTTTGAAAACAATGGCCTCACACTATACAGCACAGCTAAAGTGAGTTTCTAAGTGTAATACACACACCTACATTACTTTTACTTTCATTCTAAATTCAGTTTTCAGAAACTCAATAATAGTTAATTTAACAAAAATCATGCATAAATTTCAATTTACGCAATTTGGTTAAATCAAGTTGCTTGTTACCCTTAGATACCTATGCAGACAACTTAATATGAAGTTTACCTCTGGAAACTACTCTGTATTCACATAGAAAATTTAAATTGCTTAGTACTTATAGTAATTCTAGTTTGACTATATATTATTTCTACTTTGCTACTATATGTTATATGTGTACTCTAACTGTCTTGAAACTTTACAAAACTCATTTGGTATAGGTTACCTTTTTCCTTCATAGTGTTATAACATGTCATGCATGCATGCATTTTTCTTTTCTTTCAATATATATCTTTTGCACATGTTAATAACAATAAACACAAATTATAGGACAAGGTAATAATGGCAACTGATGTTGAAACAGGAAAATTAAAGACATGCTATGAAAATGCACATGATGAACCAGTATACAGTTTAAAATGTTTGGATGAGGGAAAAATTGTTACAGGTAAAATTTTTTATGACAAAAATTAAAATATAAAGATATATGTAAACATTTTATAATTGTATAAGGATGTACCCTTATGCAATTAAAACACATTTTAAAACAAACATAATGTACAATATTTATTACTGTTACAGGTGATGATGGAGGTATCGTAAAATTATGGGATGTAAGAAAACCTGATCCTATATTCAGTCTAAAAATTAGTGAAGATTATGTCTCTGATATGATTAGTAATGAAGTTCAGAAATATTTAGTTTGTGCAGCTGGCGATGGTGTGCTCACCTCTATTGATTTAAAAGCAAGGTATTTTGTAATTCTAATGAATAATATAAACAAAAAGAGTTTATTTAGGATTAACAATTAACTGCCACCACCAGACGGGTTTTGGAGCACATGAATTATATTTTAAGTACCATTTTCTTCTGACTCCCCTGATGGTGTTAATAGAAATCAGAAAAATAATTGTAACACATTGCTGTTAAAGTGAATAGATATTAAAAATACTAATTACATTGTTTCAGTAAAATTTATAGCACTTCTGAAGAATATAATGCTGAATTAACATGTATGGGACTTTTCCGATCCGAAACAAAATTATTGGTTGGATCATCAAAAGGAAAACTTTATTTATTCAATTGGAAAGAGTTTGGTTTACATAGTGATGAATATATTGGACAAAAGCATTCTATTGAATGCATGATACCAATAACTCAAAATGTGGTGGTTACTTCTGGGGAAGATGGAATGCTGAGAGCTACACACATGTTCCCCCAACGCCATTTGGGTATAGTGGGCCAACATCGGTTACCAGTTGAATGTATGGATATAAGTCATGATGGTCAATACATTGCATCTAGTTCACATGATAACGATGTGAAATTTTGGAACATCTCATATTTTGAATCTATTGATAAAATAATTAATGTTAATCACAAACAAAATAAAAAGAAGGACCTCATTAACAATTTGCCATCAAGTAGTATAAAAAATGCATCAGATTTTTTTTCAGGACTAGTATAAATTGTCTTAATTAATTTGACGCTCTAGCAGTTTAACACACTGCCTCACGATTCCTCGAACGGTACAAAGATTTGTATTTATGACTGTCTGCGTTTTCTATGTAAATATGTATATATTACATAAAAACCGTATCTATATTTATATCAGTTGAGCAGTGCGCATAACAAAAACTTTGATTAGCTTGGGAACAGATTACGCTATGTGAATAGTACTCAGATATTATTATTATATACAACAATTATTAACGATATAAATAACTAATTAAGAGTTATGTTTTCGTAATTACAAAGTGTTTCATTAACCTAAACCCATTCAATGCGGTAGCTTCTAATAGAATAAAAACGAGATGGACCTTTATTCATTTAGCAGTAAATCTGTTATCGGGGAGGGGGGGGATTGTTAGACCTGATCTCATAGAGCAAGAGCCCACGACTGCCAGACATACGTCATTTTAATAAACGTGAAAGTTCTTGTATGTGTGTCCCCAACACAGGTAAGAACGATCCCCAAATATGAAACCTGGATCGTGGTTCCTTTGGCAGGTACCAGGTAACAAAGGTGTAAAAAAAATCATACCAAATTCGTTATTTTAAGAAACTCCATATTTTCATATATTGTTCGTAGCACTATTATAACTTGCGCTGCTCAATGCCAGACACGTAGTGTGGTTCCAACCCCCGCCGGACCCCCCTAAACTATACTATTTTAGAAATAAACTTACGTCATTTTAATAAAGCTGAAATTTATATATATTATTGAGAGTTCTCTCAAACTAAGTTTCCTAAATTGCCAGACAGTTTTCTTGGTTCCTTATCATACCAGACTCATTGAAACCGTATATTGGGTAACAACGGTGTATACAATTTCATATCAAATTCGTTATTTTAAGATGCTCCATTTTTTCACATATTGCTCGTAACAGTATTATAACTTGCTCTGCTCATTGCCAGACCCTTAGTGTGGTTCCAACCCCCCGCCGGACCCCCTAAACTATACTATTTTATAAATAAACTTACGTCATTTTAATAAAGCTGAAATTTATACATATTATTGAGAGTTCTCTCAAACTGAGTTTCCTAAATTGCCAGACAGTTTTCTTGGTTCCTTATCATACCAGACTCATTGAAACCGTATATTGGGTAACAACGGTGTATACAATTTCATATCAAATTCGTTATTTTAAGATGCTCCATTTTTTCACATATTGCTCGTAACAGTATTATAACTTGCTCTGCTCATTGCCAGACCCTTAGTGTGGTTCCAACCCCCCGCCGGACCCCCCCAAACTATACTATTTTATAAACAAATTTACGTTATTTTAATAAAGCTGTAATTTATATATATTATTGAGAGTTCTCTCAAACTGAGTTTCCTAAATTGCCAGACAGTTTTCTTGGTTCCTTATCCTACCAGACTCATTGAAACCGTATATTGGGAAACAACGGTGTATACAATTTCATATCAAATTCGTTATTTTAAGATGCTCCATTTTTTCACATATTGCTCGTAACAGTATTATAACTTGCTCTGCTCATTGCCAGACCCTTAGTGTGGTTCCAACCCCCCGCCGGACCCCCTAAACTATACTATTTTATAAATAAACTTACGTCATTTTAATAAAGCTGAAATTTATATATGTTATTGAGAGTTCTCTCAAACTGAGTTTCCTAAATTGCCAGACAGTTTTCTTGGTTCTTTATCCTACCAGACTCATTGAAACCGTATATTGGGTAACAACGGTGTATACAATTTCATATCAAATTCGTTATTTTAAGATGCTCCATTTTTTCACATATTGCTCGTAACAGTATTATAACTAGCTCTGCTCGTTGCCAGACCCTTAGTGTGGTTCCAACCCCCCGCCGAACCCCCCTAAACTATACTATTTTATAAATAAACTTACGTCATTTTAATAAAGCTGAACCTTATATATATTATTGAGAGAACTATTAAACTGAGTTTCCTAAATTGCCAGACAGTTTTCTTGGTTCCTTATCCTACCAGACTCATTGAAACCGTATATTGGGTAACAACGGTGTATACAATTTCATACCGAATTCGTTATTTTAAGATGCTCCATTTTTTCACATATTGCTCGTAACAGTATTATAACTTGCTCTGATCGTTGTCGAACCAAGAAAACTGTCTGGCAATTTAGGAAACTCAGTTTAATAATTCTCTCAATAACATATATAAAGTTCAGCTTTATTAAAATAACGTAAATTTATTTATAAAATAGTATAGTTTGGGGGGGTCCGGCGGGGGGTTGGAAACACACTAAGGGTCTGGAAAATAGCAGAGCAAGTTATAATACTGTTACGAGCAATATGTGAAAAAATGGAGCATCTTAAAATAACGAATTTGATATGAAATTGTATACACCGTTGTTACCCAATATACGGTTTCAATAAGTCTGGTATGATAAGGAACCAAGAAAACTGTCTGGCAATTTAGGAAACTCAGTTTAATAATTCTCTCAATAACATATATAAAGTTCAGCTTTATTAAAATAACGTAAATTTATTTATAAAATAGTATAGTTTGGGGGGGTCCGGCGGGGGGTTGGAAACACACTAAGGGTCTGGCAACGAGCAGAGCAAGTTATAATACTGTTACGAGCAATATGTGAAAAAATGGAGCATCTTAAAATAACGAATTTGATATGAAATTGTATACACCGTTGTTACCCAATATAAGGTTTCAATGAGTCTGGTATGATAAGGAACCAAGAAAACTGTCTGGCAATTTAGGAAACTCAGTTTGAGAGAACTCTCAATAATATATATAAATTTCAGCTTTATTAAAATGACGTAAGTTTATTTATAATAAGGGTCTGGCAATGAGCAGAGCAAGTTATAATACTGTTACGAGCAATATGTGAAAAAATGGAGCATCTTAAAATAACGAATTTGATATGAAATTGTATACACCGTTGTTACCCAATATACGGTTGTCAATGAGTCTGGTATGGAACCAAGAAAACTGTCTGGCAATTTAGGAAACTCAGTTTGAGAGAACTCTCAATAATATATATAAATTTCAGCTTTATTAAAATGACGTAAGTTTATTTCTAAAATAGTATAGTTTAGGGGGGTCCGGGGGGGGGTTGGAACCACACTAAGGGTCTGGCAATGAGCAGAGCAAGTTATAATACTGTTACGAGCAATATGTGAAAAAATGGAGCATCTTAAAATAACGAATTTGATATGAAATATACACCGTTGTTACCCAATATACGGTTTCAATGAGTCTGGTATGATAAGGAACCAAGAAAACTGTCTGGCAATTTAGGAAACTCAGTTTGAGAGAACTCTCAATAATATATATAAATTTCAGCTTTATTAAAATGACGTAAGTTTATTTCTAAAATAGTATAGTTTAGGGGGGTCCGGCGGGGGGTTGGAACCACACTACGTGTCTGGCATTGAGCAGCGCAAGTTATAATAGTGCTACGAACAATATATGAAAATATGAAGTTTCTTAAAATAACGAATTTGGTATGATTTTTTTTACACCTTTGTTACCTGGTACCTGCCAAAGGAACCACGATCCAGGTTTCATATTTGGGGATCGTTCTTACCTGTGTTGGGGACACACATACAAGAACTTTCACGTTTATTAAAATGACGTATGTCTGGCAGTCGTGGGCTCTTGGGCTATCATGTTCATTTTATCATCCTCCTATGGTGCCTCGCCAGCGTAGGCAGGTGCACCATGCACCATCATCATTTAAAAAAATCGGTTATCCGGTTAAAATTACAGTAACTGCAGGACAGTGGATTTGAACCTCTTGGTATATTTACTTTACTCATAAGTTCCAGTTCAGTCCCATTGTAAACTATAGAGATACTATCTACCTACCTGTTATCGTTTCGATATTTGTATGTCTTGTGCAGTAAATAAAGTAGAGTTAAACCACGACGTGTTAAGAGACTTTGTATCTATTTACTTATACTCGATATATAACTGAGTTTCCTAATGAACCAAGGATAAGGAACCAAGAAAACTGTCTAGCAATTTAGGAAACTCAGTTTAATAGTTCTCTCAATAATATATATAAAGTTCAGCTTTATTAAAATGACGTAAGTTTATTTATAAAATAGTATAGTTTAGGGGGGTCCGACGGGGGGTTGGAACCACACTAATTGTCTGGCAATGAGCAGCGCAAGTTATAATAATGCTACGAACAATATATGAAAATGTGGAGTTTCTTAAAATAACGAATTTGATATGAATTTTTTTACACCTTTGTTACCTGTTACCTACCAAAGCAACCACGATCCAGGTTTCATGTCTGGGGATCGTTCTTACCTGTGTTGGGGACACATACAAGAACTTTCACGTTTATTAATATGACGTGTCTGGCCGTCGTGGGCTCTTGCTCTAATACTAATCATAATCGCGCAAAAGGGTGGCGAGGCCTTATAGCACAATCTAGCATTTACCGTAGTTAACCGTCATAATCTGATAGTGCCACAATAGATCGCGATTTATTTTTCGTTCTAAACTAGAAAAAAATTGTCAAGATACTTTATTCATACTTCTTTATAGTTTCTATTCTTATTTTTTTGGTCATTACTGTTGCGTCTCGTTTATTTGTCGTTTTTATCGAGGACTTAACATCGATCTGTTATCGATTAGACATTACTGTCAAAATATTAATATTTGCTGACATCGATATATATTGAACATCCCTACTGTTAAGAAGTGATGACAATTAACAAACTCTCCTTAGAATCTAGAGCATTTATAATTTATATCAATATTTCTGTATAGCTATGGTAATCTACCAAAGATTTATTCTTCATTGACTGATCATTATAGTTTCGTACTTTGTTATTTTACATTACATTTATATTTAATTTAGATAAATAATAATTTATTAACCAAAGCACAATGTGCACAGATGAATTTTTGAAGTACCTAGCGTAAGCATAATCGGTGCCATTGAATTACTTATAGAATTCAAAATTATCTCGTCTGACAGCATAGCCCGTTGTATTTTTATAATAATGACCCAACAAAACGATTTATCATATGGCAAAGCTTTGGAATATTGGGCAGATATACCTGCTACTATTGACGGCGTACTTGGAGGTTTTGGATTTATATCTGATTTAGATATCGCTGGATCAAAATTATTTCTAAAATCGTTATTTTCATTGAAAGACCCACCGGCATCAAACATAGCACTTGATTGTGGAGCCGGAATCGGGAGAATAACGAAACATTTGCTTCTCCCTTATTTCCAATCTGTGGATGTAATAGAACCTGATGAAAAATTCTTGAATACGATCACTGAATTTGTTGGCGAAGAGAGAATTAAATTGGGCAATTTATACAATGTAGGACTACAAGAGTTCAAGCCTGATAAAAAATATGATATTATATGGAATCAATGGGTACTAGGACATTTGACTGACGAAGATTTGGTATCTTTTCTTAAATATTGCAGGTATTTTATAATTGCTTTCACTTCGTTATTCATGGTGTCTCATAGAAATCTTATTCCGGCCTCATTAATTGAACTTATGAAGATTATATATGTAATAAATTGATGTTTAAAAAAATTTTGTTGTCCTGTAATATTGTTTTTGTATTAATTACATTAATTAAATTATGTGTATGAAATGTATGTATATGTATTATAACTATATTTAATAATTTGACAAACCATTCTCAAATTGATGTAACCAAAGAGAGCATTTTCATGGTCTGTAATACAAGTCAATCAGAAGTGTACTACCCAATTATGTTCATAATATCTAAAAATTGTGTATATATTTATTAATTTTAATTAATTTTGTTTCAGAAATGCCTTAACTCAAAATGGCATTATTGTAGTGAAAGAAAATGTCACGTCATCTGGTGAATTAGAAAGAGATGATAAAGATTCATCTGTAACAAGATCATTAATACAATTTATAAAAATATTTAAAATAGCTAATTTAAAACGTATCAAACAATGTAAACAAACAAATTTTCCAAATGGCATATATCCAGTATATATGTTTGCTCTAGTGCCTAATAACATAGAAGAATTAAAATCTAAAAATCATGTGAAATTAGAAAACTAAGTAGTTTTCTTGCACACAATAATTAGATTTTTTGATGTGTTCATTAAAAACAAATAATGAGTTTCAACTTATTGTGTCCTTGATGTGAAGTACCGAATCCAGTTTCAGAGATGTCCGAGAAAAAGGCTTCATATATTTAAAAATTTTTACTTAATACAGGTGATCAAAATTCTATATAAAAAGGCAATTGTTAACTGTTTCGTTTTTGCATTTTTTCTACACCATATAAACTAATGACTATAAACCAAAAAACATTATGCTATTTTTTGGCATGTCACAGTATAAATTAAAATATTAAAATTATAAATGGGAGTTATTTTTATTCCATATCAGTGATTGAGAGTAGGGAAAAACATGTAGTATTATGTTTACTATACCTAAGTTAACTATTTTTGCAATCATTCAACAAAATATAAAAACTTTAGAACACACAGACAGTTTCATAATGCAATTACTAGAGTTGTGTACTTAACATTGTTTTTATTTGACTACCTATTTTAGAATACTGTGTGTGGCGATTCTGGACAACAATTATTTATTACTTGTTGCAATAGGTAGTCTCATAGAATACAGCCCACATTTATACCTTATTCTCGCATGAATTCATTGTAGGTACATTATCAGCACTATTAGCACATGAGACAGCTAACATGCTACAGGTTTTTGTATAGAATATGTATTACAGATACATTATTCTGTCAGTAAGATAAATAGATCCACATTATATTCACCTAAATTAATAAGATTATCTAATCATCATCAGTAATAAAATTTTTTGGTAACTCATATTTATTTACTAAGCTAGTCTGTGATAATTGTTATTATTTAATTTTATTTAATAACTAATTTTTTGTCTCCTAATATCAATTGATTTCATATATTGTGATTATTAGCAAATTTTTATGTTTTTTTAGTTATTAATTTTAATATTATTTTCACAGTTTCAAACTTTAGTCATGTTTTGCTACTATTTATGCTGTGTGTATTGGCATGGGCGTAGCCACCGTGTGCCTGGGTAGGCTGCCTGGTATTAATCGGGTTAAGACTGCAGGTATAGTTTGCTAGTTACATAATATTTTAGACAGCTGCCCTACCATGTCCCCATGGCTGGCTACGCCCATGTGTATTGGTCAAATCAATAGTCACAAGCAGGTAGTTATTTTTATCATCGTTGGTAGTATTTAAAAGTACTGTATAAAGGACTAAGGTACTATAACTCCTCATGTATTTAGTACAAATTTAGCAATTTTGGTTCCTTTACTTATGTGCAAAAATGTATGATACATTTTCAATAAATTATATTTTTATTTTGTCTCTGTACCATATCCAAAATTATAATTATATATATATATATACATCATTGTATTTGCTATGAATGTGCATTTGCTCTTTTACTTGAATATGTCAATCAGATTTTATTTAGATTATTATATACCCGCTTAAAATTGAACCTTATTTCGTTGAATCACTTCATTTCATTTTCATTACGGACACTTCCTTTCTACAATCATGTCTGAAATACCAACAGATGTTGCACCTAAATACTACGGATTTGTGTTATCAATGAACAAGCCACAATTTTCAATACTCCTATTTTCTTTCATATTTTATTCCATAGCCTTTGTTTACATCGTCCAATGACGATTTGTGAATATAACTTCTATAAAACGCACATTGAGCAGATAATCCGTTTTCTAAACAATTTAATATTGAAAGTAAATTAACTGACGTCGTTGTTGCTAATCTGCAATTAAAATGATTTATCTTACTAAGATTTCATTAGGTCTGACATAATTATTAATGTCTATTAATATGTAATCAAAATATTGTATTTCTGTTTAAATCTAGAACATAGACAATATACATATATGATTATTAAATTTAAACTATTCATTTGCTCCTCTTTTTTTCTACCTCTTCTGATATGAGAAGTCTGGTTGTCTGTAAATATGATTTTTATAGCTTGAAGCTAATCTAGTGCTAGCTAGTCTCAAATAAATTACAAATATAGTAAAACAGTGCTTACTTACTATTGTCACTCAGGTGTTACTCAGGTGCGCTTTCTTCACATTTTTTGAAACAGGCAATAGCTGAAAAATGCCACCCCGCCCGCCTATGCTTTTGCCTTTATCATCACAGTCATCCATCAGACGCTAACTAATGGTTGTGGGACTCTCGGAAGATATTCAACAAGGACCTAAAGCATTTCTTTCAGTATTAAGCCTATTTACAAATATATTCATGGACGTCTAGAACAACATTTTAATATAGGAAATTGATAGTAGCACTCACCAGTATTAAGCAACGCCGGGATCAGTTATCAGTGTTAAAGAAAACCAGGACTAGGATTTTGGATACCTACACTAGTTAATATTAGTCAGCAAGTTCAGTCAATGTTCATAGTATATAAGACTGTCATAAAAAAATATTATTTTCTTTTTTTTATTTTACATTGACAAGCGCTGCTAGAATGCATATCGCCTGCCATTGAACCAAGGAGGTTCTTAACATCTTCTCTCGATGTGTAATCCTAGCAGCTTACTAATCTTCTCTAACCTTGGCTTTGATAAAGCTTTAGTAAAAATATCCGCAAGCTGCCACTCACTGCTAATTTTCTGAACCATGAGATCACCTTTTGTCACAAGTTCTCGAACAAAGAAGTGCCTGATGAGAATATGTTTTGTTCTCTTGTGAAACTCAGGATTTTCCGCTAGTCTCACCGCGGCTTCATTGTCCACTTGTAATACAGGAGGATACTGTATTTCAGTAAGTTCGCTTAGTATCCTAGTTAGCCAAATGCATTCTCGAGCTGCTTCACTGGCCGCAACTATTTCTGCTTCAGTGGTTGAAATTGCAACACTTGCTTGTCTTTGACTCATCCAAGATACAGCACCACCAGCAAAAATGCACAGTACTCCAGAAGTTGACCTTCCAGTACCAACGTCTCCTCCATGGTCAGCATCACTATAACACTCTATGATGCCCTTTTTATAGTCCTTTTGATACAAAATAACCATATCTTGCGTATGTTGTAGATAACGCAGAATCCGTTTCAGCTTTACACAATCGTCTTCAGTTGGAATTTCCCAATTTCTTGAGACGACACTAACAGCAAATGCAATGTCAGGTCTCGTTCCAACCATGAGATATGCTAAGGCTCCAACAATATGTCTATAGTTCAACAACATATTACTCATATCGACCTTATCCCGGTTTTGAGACATGTCTCTAACAATTGGTGTATGCACCGGTCTGAAGCTGTCCATCCCAAACCGTCGAAGAACTTTGTTCACATAACACTTCTGATGAATTTTTATGTCGTCTTCTCTGGTTATTATCTCTATACCGAGAAAGTAGGATACTGACTTCGTTGTGATTTTAAATTTTCCCATTAAATCTTTTAGGAAACTTTTAGGCCCACAAACATCCGAATATATGCGTTCTCCAGGTTTCGTAGCTTTATCTCGTACACCAAACTTTTGTCTGTGAGATTTTCCAAAGATACAACTTTCGCATAATTCTTTACTATCTTTTGTTTTTATTCCCAACTCTCTATCTATCAGACTTCTTATATGTCTTTTATTTTGATGACCAAAACGTTCGTGATAAAGTTGCAATATATCAACTTTCTGTACCAAATTTACTAACATATATAATCCTCCATACCTCTCCCTATTTCCTGTCACGGTAATCATTCCTCCTATTTTCATAGTACAAGTAGTGACCCGTGATTCAAACACGCTACCTGGATTCCTATCTTGTGTCGATAATATAGAAAACAGATTTCTACTTATCTGAGGAACATACCAAACATCTCTCAAAGTCGATCTCACATCGGCCTCAATACAAACTGATCCTTTGCCTACTGCCTTGATCACATTTTTGTCCGCCGTAATTACAGTGTGACCTTCACTGAAGTATTCGAAATCTTGAAAGATATCATTCCGCATTGTAACATGATTCGTAGCCCCATTATCTACATTCCAATGGTCACGATCTGCAATACTACTTTCAGCCGAATTCACAGTCAGTAACATCATGTTAATTCCCTTACTACTGCCATCTTTTCGAGAAACTACTTTCTTAGGACAGTCTTTCTTAAGGTGACCAACCTCTTTACAACCAAAGCATTTAAACTTTTTGCTACTGTCCTTGTTATTACTGCCTTTGTATTCACACTTACTAGGTTTCTTCTTGACTCCTTTGACAGCAAAGGCCTCACAACTAGATTCACTGTCTACATTGTTACCGAGTGCCTTTTCATGCGCACACAGCTGACTTGTGATATTCTCTATATTCCTATCCTTCTTAGACATTAACAACAAACTTGACTTGAATGAAAAATATGTTTTTTTTTTTTTTATTCTTTATTGTACAAAAAACACGTGTACAAAAGGCGAGCTTAATGCCATATGGCATTCTCTACCAGCTAACCTTTAGGTACAAATAGAAAGCGTTGTAGGGCAGTAGTGGCGAAAAACTGTGACAATAAAAACTATATAGTAGATATATAAATATAATATACAACTAAAATATACATAAATAAATAAAAATACTATGTATGATATGGATACAAAAATTACATAAAATAAAATAATATATACACGATATAAATATAAATGTGATATATAATGTACATATATATAAATATATATATAGATATATGAATATAATACTCTTAATTCAACGCCAAACAGTTATAGCTCATTCTGGCGACTCAGTAGGTAGTTAAAAAGTTTCTTTTTAAAAATGGGTTTACTCTGTGTTCTGCGCAGGTCTACAGGTAACGCATTCCAAAGGTTAATTGCCGTGACTGTGAAAGAGTTGGACATAAAGGTTGAATGATGGGAAGGAGTAAAGAGAAGGAGGTTATGAGCTGAGCGAAGGTTACGGGGATGGGAGTCGCTGATGAACCGAAATCTATCTTTCAGATAAGTAGGAGAAGAAAGGTCGAAAATAATAGAGAAGAGTGTGCAAAGGATACGCAGGTCTCTGCGGTTACGAATTGACAACCATTTAAGTTGTGAGCGAAATTTAGAGACGTGGTCATACTTTCGCAGTCCAAAAATGAACCGGATACAGTTGTTAAGGAGACGGTCCAACTTATTCAACTGATCTTGGGAGAGGTTAGTAAGACCACAGATAACATAATATTACATACAGATACCCCATCCCATACAAGAAAATGGTTCCTTCCTAACTCGGGCTATTCTTCGGGCTATTTTATTTCGCCACCGTAGCCGCTAGATGTCGCTAGATCTGAAGCAGTTCGGATTACTAGTGGGTGCTTAGTAACAAAGCATGAAAATAGATGGCAGTGAATTCAGTCTACATGACATCTGTTTTGCAAAGATATGTATATAATAGATATGTAGGTAACTGTATCGTGTACCTCATTAGGGACGATTCAAGATTCAATGTAAATGTGTAGGTATAATATCGTTAGCCGACACTCTGCAGATATCGCTTATGTGCCAATGTATATACCTATTGTGTTATGGTTTATTTTACATTCCATGCCTATTTTTTTTGATATGTTGTAACGCGTCTGCGATATACGTATAGCCTGATTTTGATACGTTTATACTCGTACGTATCAAAATCGGGCTATACGATTTTTTATTTCAATCGTTATATGTATGAGACTGATTTTAGCTACAATTAATTTACTGGTATATACCTCATGTATTCTACGATGTACCCCTCTTTTACCTAATGAGAATTCCGCTATATCTTATATATAAATTTTGTATCACAGTGTTAGTTGCCATATTTCTCCCACATTTTGATGAAATTTGATATGTATACTTCCCAGGTCTGAGGTAGGGTTGTTATCTATTTTTTATACCCCTAAGTCATAGGGGTGGCCTACCCCGAAAAAATATTTTTTTGTATTATGGACAATTTTTTATTTATTTATAATGTTACATTGAAAATACATACACGCCTAAATTTTCACCCGTCTTTCACCAACCCCTATTTTTAATAGCGATATTCTTACAAATATTATAAATGCTAAAGTAACTCAGTCTGTCTGTTTGTCTCGCTTTCACGCCAAAACTACTGAACTGATTTAATTGAAATTTGGTAGACAGATAATGTAGACCCTGAGAAAGGCTACTTTTTAATGCGAAAAAGTATTGAAAGGGGAAATGAAAGGCTATATGAGGATATCGTAATTTTTAAAGTCAGATCTTGTAAGATTAAGTGAACAGGGTCGGTCTAGGTTTTTCATTATTAGAAATGTGTAACGGGGTAACACGTTATTTAGTGCGAAATTGTGTATATTACAATAAAATTTAACGAGAAAATATTATAATGATATCACTGGGACACTCATTGTCTTACTACTATATCGTCCGTTAGGAGCGAACTTTCTGGAAACACGAGAGGCGCTATCCTATTGGTCGGTCGGCGCGGTTACCGCGCGTAGATGAAGTACTTAGACGAGTCTCACGGCGCCGCAGCGTAAGTACTTACTATACATACGTAGTATACATATGGGTATTACAAATGTTTTTATTACTAGTAATATTACTCTGTTATCTAAGCAAGTAATGTGTGCTTATTTTGAACTTGATAACATTCTGAATTACTCGTACATCTTTCAATATCTTTAGCGGTATAAACCAGGTTATGTACTACTACTAGTATTGTTAGTGAGGGATAAAGTTGATGAACAAAAATAAAACAATATTCGTATTAAAAATATATTCATCTAATATTTTTGGCATTATTTTTAAGTTTCTTCCAAATATAAGGGGTCTGACATGGGGTGTTATGTACCTACATTAAAAAATACTTTTTGAAATGTGTGAAATGTATGCACCTACATTAAAAGATAATTTTTGAAATGTATGAAAGAAATGTATTGTATGAAATTTTTGAAATGTATGAAATGTAAGGACCTACATTAAAAGATAATTTTTGACATGTATGAAATGTATGAAAGAAATGTATGTACCTACATAAAAAGTTCATTTTTGAAATGTATGAAATGTATGAAAGAAATGTATGTACCTACATTAAAATATAATTTTTGAAATGTATGAGATGTATGAAAACAATGTATGTACCTACATAAAAAGTTCATTTTTGAAATGTATGAAATGTATGAAAGAAATGTATGTACCTACATTAAAAGATAATTTTTGACATGTATGAAATGTATGAAAGAAATGTATGTACCTACATTAAAAGATAATTTTTGACATGTATGAAATGTATGAAAGAAATGTATGTACCTACATTAAAATATAATTTTTGAAATGTATGCACCGTACAATAACACACAATAATACACGTTAAACATCATACCACAGAGTCATACGCAAGTTAAAAACAAACTGCTATGATATTAATGAGAAAGGAAAATAAACTTTATGGTATTCGAGTTAGGGTCGATTTGGCTCTTTTTTTTAAAACTATTTTAATCTTACCAGTTGCCAGTATTCGAAGACAGCTACGATTCGTACTCGATATTTTAAATTATTATGTAATCGATTTTTCAGTACAAATGTAAATAACCAACGACACTAATAATGTACTACTATATTCCGTTCTTTGAAACGGAATACTGCTATACTTAATACAAAATAATGAAAATTTACTGTTCACAACGACTCATTAAAAGCATCATCGAATAATGCGCTGTAATAAAATCCTGTTATCGATTATTAAAAAAATCGATAATACATGTATTTATTTTTAATATGACAACACTTCATACATAAGTATTATTGGAAATAGTATTATTTGCTTGTTCGGCTATTTTTAATTTACTTAAACTTTTTTTATATGTTTAATTTACAATAATAATATATTAAGTGCTTATTATTGGAAAATATAAAAAAGACATTTAATTAGGCCGATACAAATGACAACAATGCCATCTATGAAAGCATTTTGAAAACATTGAGCCCCGTATTAGCACTGATTAAAGTGTAATTAAGTACTGGAAAATAACAAAATGAGTAAATATATGAAAATTACTTTTCTAAACGCATTATTTCATTTTAACATGTATATATATTTTTTTAAAAATGGATTAAACTATTTTGAAAACACAGTTTTGTTTTTTAAAACGTTTGCAAAACTATGAAGAATTCCATCGATACCAATCACGCCATCTATATGCAACTTTTAGCAATAATAATGGCTATTTCCTCATTGAGTGCCACTGGTAAGACACACGTCAGCATAATCAAAATGCGGAAGTATAAGTGATTGGACGAGGAGCAATTTAGTGGAAGGTGGGAGAAAGAATTTAAACCGATATAGAACACGGAGAATACCTGTGACCCTGCGAGATATCTCCGCTACCTGCAAATGCCATTGAAGTGTCGGGTCGATAAGAAGACCTAGGTTTTTTACGCTGGGACAGAAAGGGATGATATTATTCTCAAACCGTACATACAAATTTGCCGAGTTTAATTTTGGGAGAAGTTTTGAGCTCCCTATAATTATTGCTTGGCATTTGTTCGGATTAACCGATATGCCAAAACGATGGGACCAACGAGCTATGTTGTCGAGATCAGCATTGAGACGGTCTACGGCCGCAGAGATGTCATTAATGTCCGATTGTACATAAAGTTGCAAATCATCTGCATACAGGTGGTAAGAGCAACTGAGATGGGAGACAACTAGATTAATAAATAGAGAAAAAAGGAGGGGAGAAAGAATACCGCCTTGTGGAACACCGGCGACCAACTCACACCAGTCAGATAAGTCCTGCCCGGAGCGAACGGCCTGCTGGCGACCACGAAGATAAGAAGAGAACCAATCCAGTGCTGAAGACGAAAAGTTGAGTTGAGAAAGTAGGGTTAGGATTAAGTCATGATCAACACAGTTGAAGGCGTTGGAGAAGTCAATTAGAACTAGAATAGTAAGTCGAGTGTTCTCCATACCTTCACGGAAGTCTTCAGTTACATTAAGTAACGCAGTGGTAGTACTGTGACTAGCCCGAAAACCAGACTGGAAAGGAGTAAGGAAGTTACAATTATTTATAAAGTAAGATACTTGTTTATGTACCGTAATTTCAAGAACTTTCGATAGAAAAGGCAAAATAGAGATAGGTCTGAAATGATTGGGAAGAGTTAGCCATGTCGTCAACAGGATTTTTTTTATATCTGAAAAATTCTAAACACAAATCATACAGGCGGTCCTCACATACACCTTCGTACAGGCGATGTAATTCATCCCATATTTCCTTTGCGGTCGTTAACCTTAGAATTTTATCCAGAATATTATCAGAGATATTATTTGTTATTACAAGTACAGCTATACTATCCAACTTAGTGTAGCTTCGTAAGTCCTCTTCGTACTTAGCCATAGGTGCTGAATCCCCAGCACTACTATCTGGCACTTCCGGTTTTTTAATTGATCCATTTATTACATCCGTTATACCGTCTATTCCCCTTAATAGTGCTGACATGCGATACTTCCAATGTATCCAATTTTCACCTTCTAATTTATTAATTTGAAATTTCGACAAATCCATTTTGAAGTTTGGCATTAGCCCATAACCTAATATAGGAAATTGATAGTAGCACTCACCAGTATTAAGCAACGCCGGGATCAGGATCAGTGTTAAAGAAAACCAGGACTAGGATTTTGGATACCTACACTAGTTAATATTAGTCAGCAAGTTCAGTCAATGTTCATAGTATATAAGACTGTCATAAAAAATATTATTTTCTTTTTTTTATTTTACATTGACAAGCGCTGCTAGAATGCATATCGCCTGCCATTGAACCAAGGAGGTTCTTAACACATTTTGTTTAGGACGGCACAAATTAAGTTAAATAAAACGTAACTTTAAAAGACTTCGACTGTCGGCGAGTCAAAGCTAAACCAGTACCTTCCAGTTGACATTATAACCATTAATGAAACAATAATTAAATGTCTGAAATTGTACAAGTACTAAAAGTTATTAATCTGCCAGACGTCGTGCCCGCCACCCCTCAACTTCCGAGGCGAATCCATTAAATGGGAATGCACAGTGCGTTACCTCGGGGTCTAGATAAACCAATTAAACAGGCATGCCGCGGGCAGTATCTTTCTTCCTCAGCTATACTATAGAGTCGAAGCTACCGATGAGGAAGAAGGTAGATACCAGACATTCATTCGGAGTAGGGCTATAAAGTCGAGAGAGTCAGATAGTCGGTGGCCGTTTTTCGAGGACACGTAGTGCCAGTGGATGTTTAGAATTAAGATCTCCAGATAGCATGATGACGCTGTTGAGATCGAGGAGGGCACGTACAACTTACCCACTTCTCAACAGTGATTTGCTAGGAGGCTGGTCAACTGATGCCACTGCTAGCGGTTAATGGCCGGTTATGACGAAAAGATAAATGAAGGCGTCCATGTTGAGAGGCCGCGTTTGCATCTGTATATAATGTAGGGGCCGTTTATAGTATATTAGATTGCGGTTGCCTTGAGTGACGGTGCGGTAATTACGGACGATGTTATAACTTGCAATCCTAGGATCGTGGACTGTGGATTTAAGGGTCTTTAGCGTCTTTATTGTTATCGCTATTCTTTATGTTTGTGTTCGTCTGGAACGGGAAGCGACAGGTGGAGTAAAATGAAATAACGAGTCCAGTGGTGATTATGTACAAATATATTCTTGCGTTATTTACAATAATGGCATGGTTTAATTATAATATATAAAACATATATTCAACGTATCAGAACAGAAAACGATTAGGTCTTAATATGACAGGCTTGTTATTTTTTTCGTCTTCTAACGTCGCTAGGCAACGGTGTTGCCGCGCGTTATCCGTAGAATCGCCACAGGTCTCTTACACGAAGAGAATATCTACTTGACTGAAGTGTGTACTGAAAATTTCGAGTGTTAAGTCTGTCCCATTTCCTTATACAATAAAAATCTTTGTTTTAAGAGATCTAAAAAAAGTATTCTATTGTTGGTTGCTCAATACTATGCATTCCTATAGCTAAATGTTTACAGTTGTATATGTTCACAATTGCTTTTATTTAATCATTATTACCGAAACATAACAAGTAATATTGTTGTAATAAATTAACAATATTAGGATATAATTTATATTATTTAGTTACTATAACTTAATACACAAATACAAAAAAGGTGCATATGGCGAACTAAACATAAAGCATTTTCACTCAGTCGACCCCCTATGGTCGACAAACAGAGCACTAATCTCTGTTGATCTCTCTCTGGCGGTGCATTTAAGTAAATAACATTAAATAAAAAAACATAGTATATGTATATACATATATATATAACCACATAATAATATACATAAATACTTAATACAAAACAACAATGAATAGTCCAGTGAAAGCGGAGATAATTTAAAACTAAATTAATGTTGTCATTTTAATTACAAAAGTTGGTGGAAAAATGTTTCGTAACTTGGATTTAAAGGTAAATTTAGTACATGTAAATGTACTACTACACTCGCGAGCAAAAGTATGGAATCACTTACTTGGAATTGATTCCGCAGAAAGGTTAAACTGTTAACTATAAATTATATTAATTTAAATCACACCAGTATTTAAAGAGCTATCTCGGATTGAGCGAGGGATTAGGAAAACATAAGGATAATGTAAAAAATAAGATATTTATTCTGATAATTTCTTCATTCAGAAAACAACAATTCATTAATAAAATCTTTATTTAGCCTTAAAATTAAGATTCAATATTTTTTGTTCCCTCCCCTCTCCCTAATAACTGCTCGAAGATGGTTCTTATTGACCTAATCAGCTTCTGAATCGATTCTTGCAGGATAGGATACCTTCTCACTCCTCTATTAAAGCCGATTTCAGCTCATTAACACTTGAAGGAACAGGGTTTCTGGACCGAACCTCCTCTTCAGTTCATCCCGTAGGAAATGCCGGCCCACATCATACAAGAATTTGCCCCCATAAGCCGCTGTTTCAGCGAAACAGTAGTGCGCAAATCACTCCCCAGGTCGCCTGTAGACCCGACCCCTTCGGTCGCTGCCGTGCAAATACGTTCTATATTCGTCGGAGAACAGGACTCGCCTCCATTGCTCAACCTGCCCAATAAAGACGGGAGCGAGCAAATTGAAGGCGTGCTTGTCGGTGACCAGTAGGTCTACCACGAAAGTTACTGCCGATTATCGCGTAACGAAACGAAAGACGACCGAAATACTAGTTTAAAGGAACCATGAAGTTTCTTCGGAATAAGATATTTCGGACGGGTACCATAGACTATGATCGTGAACGAATGAAAGATGAGAAGTCTTTTATTATACACTCTTAAATTAGGAAAAAAATAAAGTGGTATACTCCGGATAAAATAAAATGTACAGTCGTTTATATTTAAATGTATTGAAATTATAAACTTCTAAAATTAGTAGTATTTTATGTCATAAGAAAACGTCAAACCTCTATTTACATTTGAATTTTTGTTTTTATTTTTTTATATATAAACTTAAGAATTATCATCACAAGTGTTTTTAAATAATTTTTTATTGCTAAATTTGTTCGTTAAACATCAATGAAAATGAACATCTAATAACTTTGATTTTATTTATTAGTTTCTATTTATGACAAGCGCTAACAAATGTATTTATGCATTTAGATGAGTAATCCCACTGTGGAACAAGTGCATACACTCCTAACATTCCTAGCAGAGCACCAGGAGTTAGCTCGTGGCCACTGTAGAAATGCAGAAGGGCGAACAAGATCCACCCAATTATGGGTTCGTCTCACAGACGAACTCAATGCATTGGGTGGATGCACTAAAACTGTAAAGCAGTGGCAGAAGGTAAGCACTTTTCTTGATATTTTAGTACGTGATATGCATTTAAAATGTTAAATAATTTTGTTATTAAATAAAATTTTCCAATACTGATACTTTATAAATTTTAGGTATGGGCTGACAAAAAATATCTAACTAAAAAAGCTGCTACTGCTGCTTGAAGGTCTGCCACAGCCACTGGGGTAGGGCCATCATCTGCTGATCCTTTAAACCCAATACAGTGCAGAATATTGGGTATTATGGGAGAGGGCTTTGGAGAACCTCAGTCGGATGCACATGTTCCTGCATTTCCAGAGGTATGTTGTAAAACCATTACTAAAATAGTGCTAACTGTTATCTCTAGACATATATAACATAATGGATGTCATCAAAATACATGGTGACTTCCATAGTATTCCTCATGCATTACCATTCCTTTTATTTCTGTATATAAGGTACCTAAATAGCCTTTTCCCACCTTTCAAACTGAAATACAGCTATGCAAGAACAGCTGCTTCATAGCAGAAATATGAGTTGAGACAGAGTTGGTACCTTTTTATATATACACAGTTTTTCAATGTTAACTAAGAAGTAAAGATAAGACAGTACTAATAAATAACACTTACTTATACCTTATTATTGATTAAAAAATTTATATCATAATAAATTATTGTTATATGAAAATATTTCTGTAAATATTAAGATTATTAGTAATGGGGGCTTATAGTCCTAATCACTAGTATATTCCTAGACATCAAGTCTGTTATTAGTACCAATCATGCATACCGAAAACAATAATGATAATAATTATTTTAAAAAAAACTTTTTTAGAACTTCAATGGCTACTACACGTCCAGAGCGACGACGCCGTCGAGCAGACGCCATTGGACCTCGCAGTGTACGCAGGCGTTTGTTCGAAATGGAGGAGCGGCGAATCGCAGCGGAGGATCGACGGGTGGTAGAGTCAGGGCTGATTCGCCAATCACTCCAGGAATTAAATGTATTAAGGGATGGATTGGAGGGTCTACAAATAGAATTAAGACGACTGAATATGAATGAATAATTTTGTTTTTTTTTTTAAATTTGACATGATTAATGTTGATTTGTGTTAGTTTGTTGATTTGTTAAATAATGAGTATAAAAAAGTTACTTAGCTTTAGATATATCATTGTTGATTTGTTGAATTATGTTAGTTTGTTGATTTGTTAAATAATGAGTATAAAAAAGTTACTTAGCTTTATATATATCATTGTTGATTTGTTGAATTACGTTAGTTTGTTGATTTGTTAAATAATGAGTATAAAAAAGTTACTTAGCTTTATATATATCATTGTTGATTTGTTGATTTGTTAAATAATGAGTATAAAAATGTTACTTAGCTTTATATAAGTATATTTATCTTACCAGTTTATCTACTAAACTACACACAAAGTACTAAACTACAGTTTTTTACTGGTCATTAATTTAATGCGCCTTGAACTACACTACTTAGTTTGCATATACTTATACAACATTTTTCTGAATGAATGTTTAATCATTTATAATTAGTGTTATTTTAAAAAATGTTTAATATACAATTTTGATTTTATTTTTATCTATATATATATATACCTACATATATGTGATTATAAAATAAAAATATTTTATTGTAAAAAGTTTTTAATTTTGTAAATAAGTAATGCCTTAACTTCTAATAGAATAGAATAGAAAATCATTTATTCAAATAAACTTATTATATTGCTGTCATCTATGAATTCATCTATCCTATAATAGGCTTTTTTACATAACATTTGTTTAATATCAATTTTAACAGCATTTAGGTAAAATTAGTATATTTTTATTGCATAAGTTTCTACTTGTACAGTCTTTAAGTTTCTTGAAACTATCTAAGTTTTTCCTTGTATACATAATATTTCATAAATGTACTGTGAGGCAACGGTGAGGATATTTGATTCTTTAAAGCCTTGATGTAATGACTATCTCGAACCCATACCATAAATAGAACGTATGGCTCTCTTCTAATCTTTATATACCTGAAAGAAAAGAAAACATACTTAACTGTGAGACTTGGAATTTGATAAATGCACTTGATAGCTTATAGACTATTCAATATAATATCAGCTAATAATATTTAACATAAAAAATACTGAAATACAATCTATAATCATCTTTTATGACATCCTAATAATGAAAAGGAATGACAAAACATTGTATTCTTGTTTGTTCACCAATTTTATATGTAGTACAACTACAAAGTTAACAATTACGATTTATTTACCCAGCAAATAAGTTGTTTCTCCTTGAAGACTCTCCAAATGATCTTTGATCTCGTTATGCTCCCAAATGAATGCATCATGAGTGGCACCACCATAAGAGGCGTCAATATTCATAATTTTTAAATTACTGTCAGCAATCTAAAAAATAGGACAAACATTATAAAGATATTTGCAGATAGTGACAAATATGAATAACTTGAGAATTATTTATACACTATGCAAATTTTACATAAAATACTGTACTTACAACTTGAACATTTAAAGAGTGGTAATGTTTTCTATTGAAAAATCTTTCTTCATTGACTGTTGGCCGAATTATAGCTACATGGGTGCTGTCGATACATCCTATAACACCAGGGATACCATACTGTGTAGCAAAACTGAAAAAGAAATATAAACTACTGATTATTTAAACATCAATTAACTTATGCTGATTTCTGAAATTAACAACAATATCATTTATAAATTTACAGCTACAAATAGTTGACTGAACTAAATTAATAGTATATGTATTATAAATCGACAAAGAGCATAAAATTCTATAAAGTTAAATCTTAATCATATTTAATATACATAAACTTACTTTCTCTTCAATATGTTCCTGTCTTCCCTGGACTGAGGAAATCTTATATATTTCCTTAGTATATAGGGTGTATTTAGGGCATCTGTTACATCCCTGATGCAGTTTGAGACAGACTGCTGAGCCATAGTGGTGTCTAAATTTTGTCCGACTGCACCCTGGTAGCTACCACTGGCATAAAAATTTAATGCAGTGAGAATCTGAAAAAAAATAGATATGGGAATACTAAATAATAGGTAAATACTAAATTTTTTCATCTACAAAATGTACATAAGTTCTTACTTTGGTTATTGGATCGATTGCTCGACTATTTTTAGGCAGGGGTAATAATCGTACCACATACTGACAAAGATTCTCGAAGACTTCCCGACTGAGTCTGTATTTAGATACAAACTCGAAGTCGGGAATGGATCTTTGGAGGTACCTAGTACGCATTTTTCTTTTAAACCTGCGTCTTTCAATTTCTTCTTCATTGAGGGCTTCTAAAATTCCAGCCAATCTTGGCATAATGAAACTAAATCAAAATAAAGTAATGCTAAGTTGTAGGTTACATTGAACACAATAATATTTAAAAACACTAATTAGTTTAACTTTTATCACATTATTCACTGTAACACATTAACTGAATTATTAATTAATCACTTTTTTATATATTACAGCACTTATATACGTAAAATCCATACTTACGAAAGTAAAAAGTTAACTATTTAGGTTTCGTCTACTTCGCACTTTAAATCACGATAAACGTGCTGTCAAAACGTCATAATCACGTACGAACGGATACTTCATGGTACGATTTGGGACGATCGAAACGATATTCTCCGTTTTCGGGCACGATTTCGGAATGAACGTTTTTCATGGTACGAATCACACGAAATATCGATCCGAAATTTCGGAATTGCACTTCGTGGTAGACCTACTGTTGTCAGTTTCGGGCCTTTTCAAATTACCTTGCTTAAGTCTTCGACGAACTGTCTACTTATTGGCAGCTACCCCACGAACATTTCGGAGGTCCTGTTGGACGTCGACACCCGTCAAATGTCGATTTTGACGAGACGAGTTTTGAAGAGAGGTTGATAGAATGAAACAATCCAGCCTCTCCGATGTGCACCGGCGTCGTCCTCGGGTTAAAGCACCAGTCTCCCGAAGCTGTTTATAAACTTTCAAAACACAGGACTGGCTTATGTGGAGCTGACGTGAGACCGCCCGCTGGCTCTCAGATGAGCTCAAGAAGGGGTCTTCTTCCAATAGGGCGACGATTTGGGCTGGTTCTGAAGGTGTACCTATCCTTTGTCGTCTAAGTTCAAAGGTCAAAAGTAACGGATCTGTGTACTGGTTAAAGTGTGAAAGCCCAGTCGGCTTTCACACTTTAACCATTACACATATCCGAATATAAAGAAATTAATTTGGTATTAATTTAAAGTCAACAGTTTACCCTTTCAAATGGTATCATTTTTTTATTATTTTATTAAGTATTCAAGATCGCGCGGAATCAGTTCCAAGTGATTCCATACTTTTGCTAGCGAGTTTAGATTTAATGTCAAGGGGCAAAGTATTCCAGTGTTTAATGATTTAGAGACGAAGTTCGTACGATTAGCAAGAACGTGCAAAAGTAGATTCCTAGACGGACGAAGGTTACGGTGAGAGATGTCCCCATGAAAAAGAAATTTGGTCTTAAGATACTCAAAAGTGCTTGGATTGTATAGTATTGAATACAGTGTACACATGAGGCTAACAATTCTGCGTTGGCGAATCGGCCATTTAAGCTTAAAATGATAAAGAGAGATATGGTCCAAAGATCGAAAATGAAACAGATAGCATTATTAAGAAGACGTTCCAATTTATTTAAGAGGTCCTCATCCATATCAGAGCAGCACACATCAACATAATCAATAATGGGGAGCAAGAGGGATTGAATCAGTAGGGTTTTAGTACTACTAGTGGGAAACAACGGCATAGTAGCCATTTTTAGTTCGAAAAACGGATTTCGATGGCGTCATTGGTATCGAATGAAATTCAACATTGTTTTGCAATCGTTTAAAACCCAAAACTATGTTTTCAAAAAGGTTTAATCTATTTTTAAAAGATAAAGGAGACACAGTGGTGTGGTTTACGGTTTTCTTGACTGTGTTCGTAGAAAGGACTGTTTCAGTTGGCTGAGAATGCTAAGAATAAGGACAACACAACACATGTTAGCTTACAATTAAAATAGTGGTTGAGTAAAATACATGTATAATAAAATATATGTAACAGGTTGACAGACATGACATAGACAAGGATTTTAAAATGTGGGGAATATATACAAAGGGGGTTATATTTTTATATTATTGACAGCAATCAATTTGGCTAGTATTTTAACTAGAGAGGAGTGGGCCAGTGTTAAAAGAAAAGGAATATTAATAGGCTATGCTCCCCCGTAATATTGCCAGCAATATTACGGGGGAGCATATCGTAGAGTGGAACTGACAGGTTTTGACATGTGAAAAATATGTGCTCCAATGTCCCTTCGTCTAGGCCACATTCCCAGAGAGAGTGGTCATGAACTCTGATTTTAAAAAGGAAAGTGGGAGTACAATTATGTCCTAGTCGGAGGCGGCATATAACTGAAGTAACCCATTTGTCTAGTGAGCGCTGGGAGAAGAACCATGGTTTGGAGGGTATTTCCGGTTAAATGCTTCCATAATACTTTCCTTTTTCCAGTCTCGTTTTTTGCCATAGGTGGTGCCATGCCTTTTTTTTTTTTAACGTGTGGAAAATCTTCAAAAGACCTTCACCCTGCCGGAGGATGGGCGGGGCGGTGTGTGAGATTTGTACTCACCAAAAACCACACGGTGTACCTACGAGCGCCTATGCCCCCATAGCATGCATAGGCCCCATCTCGTTATGTGGTTAGGGCGACCTATTTCGCCCTACTCCATTGTGGAGGCGTGTGGGTACACGCGCACACCTCCGGGGCCTTTGGATTGGGGGGACTGCCTCCCTCAAGGCAGTCACCCCGGCCCCAGTGGGGGATAGAGGGGGGCGGAGTTGGATACGCCCCCACCTCTAGGCCTGGCTCTTCTGCGGCGGAGGGAAGCGGGACGAGCTGACTCCCGCTCCCTTTCCGCCGCCTCCTTCCGCGAGATAACTTCCTCGCAGAAGGAGCTCACCGCCAGCCACGATCTCTCGCTACTGATCATTCTCCGAACTAAATTCGGCAGCGAGAGATCGTCCCCCACTATTCGTGTCAGGACACGCCGCTCACTCTCGAACGCTGGACATATTTCCAGCGTGTGTTGCGCCGTGTCCTCCACACCTCCGCACTCGTGGCAGCCGGTCGTCGGCTCCTTCCTCGCCACATGACACAGATACCGCCCGAAGCATCCGTGCCCGGACAGTATCTGCGTCATGCGGTACGTCAGTGGCCATCGCCTACTCATCCACCTTTTGAGGATGGGACGGACAGCCTCGACGGTCCTCAGGCCGGCCGATGGACTGGCCAGCCTTTCTCTCCACCTGATCCTGAGGATCCGCCGAAAGTCGGACCTCGGCGCTCCAATCTCGTGGCCAGCGGGTGCCTCCCCCATGGAACGTCGCTCCGCGCGCCAGTGATACACTGACGCGTGGAGCTCCGCTACCAAGTCCCACGGAGGAGACCCCGCCAGGACCTCGGTCTTCTCCAGCGCCACCTGGAGCCCAAGCCTTGTTATACGACCGACGACCAGCGCCACGCATGCCGTGGCAAAGCGGGTAGCCTCCAGTAGGTCCCGCCCTCGGACAGTGACCAAGGTGTCATCCGCGTAACACACGAGGTCAGTGCCCGTTAAAAGGGCGCCCCGCAGGTTCCAATCATACCCGATGTTCCACAGGATCGGGCCCAGAACCGACCCCTGTGGAACACCGCGTTGCATTTCCCTCGGCACTACAACGCCGTTCCGCCCCGTGCATAGCACAGACCTGTCTTCGAGATAGGCCCCGATCACGTCCCGAATATAGGGAGGCGCGCGATGGTACTTCAGCGCCTCCCTAATAGTCGCAAAGGGCAGGGTGTTGAAGGCGTTCTTAATGTCTAGAGAGACCGCCAACAACACCCCACCCTGGGACGTCGCCTCTTCCGAGGGAGCGCACACGCGAGATCGCGTCGATCGTTGAGCGCCCCTCTCGGAACCCGAACTGCTTCGGGCTGAGATCCGGACCTACCTGAGACAGGTGTTGGACGAGTCGGCCCGCCAAGATTCGCTCGAAGAGCTTGCCGATCTCGTCCAACAGCACTATGGGGCGGAACGCCGAGGGAACCACCGAACCTGCGGGGTGCTCCGCTTTGCGGAGCAGGACCACTCTACCCGCTTTCCACTGATTGGGAAACCGTCCCGACTTCAGACACGCGTTGAACAAGCGCCGGAGTCGGTCCCCTAGGGTGTTTAGGGCCAAGGCCAGGACGCGGCCGTGGATACCATCCGGACCCGGGGCGACATTCTTGCCCCGGAAGGTGGTGCCATGCCTTTTTTTTTTTTTTTAACGTGTGGAAAAATCTTCAAAAGACCGTCACCCCGCCGGAGGGATGGCGAGGTGGTGTGTGGGACTTGTACCCACTAAAAAACCACACGGTGTACCTACGAGCGCCTATGCCGGAGCCAGGGGATTCGCAGGTGCATTCTACCCCAGCTCCGACGGCGACGGCCCGCCCTGTAGATGTTGTAGGGCAGGCCCCATCTCGTTTTGTGGTTAGGGCGACCTATTTCGCCCTACTCCATTGTGGAGGCGTGTGGGTACACGCGCACACCTCCGGGGCCTTTGGATTGGGGGACTGCCTATGCCTGCATCAACTGAGGCTTTGCCTGTGCTCGTAGATCACGAGCATAACATTTGTTATGAGTGGTATTGCCCATACTCACCGCTTGTCTGGCCTAACTGACTCGTTCCCTATTATTCCCGAGTGGCTAGGAATCCATGCTAGAGCAACATTTATACCAGAGTTATGACATTTGTAGAGACTTTGTCGTATTTCCAAGGATATAATAGAGTTGTTTTTGGCATGGAATGGATACTTCTGGATATCTTGTAAGCAACTTAGAGAGTCTGATAAGATTAGGGTTTTATTAATTTGGTGGGATTCTACGTATAAAACAGCTTCTAAAATGGCGATAGATTCTCCAGTAAAAATCGATGTGGGAGGAGGACATTTAAAACTGAGCAGTATATTGTATTTAGGGATCCATACTGCAGCGCCAGTGTTGCCGTCATTAGACAACTTGGACGCGTCAGTATAAACGAGAACTCAATCTCTAAAGTATTCCTCTATAATTTTATTAAAATCCTGATTTGCTGTAATGCTGTGTTTTTGGATATTAAAGTTTAAATGCACTGTGGGGTGAAAAATTAAGGAATTATAATCATATTCAAAGATAGGGTTGCGATGTGTTCTAATGATTGAGTAAGGCAAGGCTTTAATTGTGTGGAAACTCTTGAGGATTGGTGAATCCGCTTATTGGTCACGTAAGGAACGTGACCAATAAGCGGATGTGGAGGCTAGGTCTGACAGGGTTTCTAAAGCTGCGACCAAAGGATGGTCGTTGTACTGGTAAGCATTTAGGAAGAATCTATCTGAAAGGAATTGTCTGCGAAGTTGGAGGGGAGGATCTACACATTCTACTTGGACTGCGTTATTAGGTGAAGATTTCATTGCACCCAGAACTAATCGTAGGCACCTCGATTGGATTCTGTCAAGTTTTGCCAAGGCAATTTTATTGCATGGTTCTAGCAGGAAACATCCGTAATCAAAGTGGCTCCTAACTATGGAGTTGTACAGAAGCTTCTGACTATAGGGATGAGACCCCCAACGAACTCCAGAGAGAGCTTTCAGTACGTTAATTGCACTCTCACACTTATTAGAGATGTAAGTGAGATGATGGAGACCAGAGAGTTTAGAGTCTAGAATGATACCGAGAAATTTAACCTTGTCTTCGGTTTTGATATTCTGACCATTAAGAGAAAGATGTATAGGGGGAATTTGTCTCTTCCGGGTGAATACAACAGCCGTACATTTGGGTATGGACAGAGCTAGGCCGTGATCCTCTAGCCATTGGTGTAAATACCACAAGGCATTATTGAGGCCAGAGACAATTCCAGGCAGGGAGTCGGAAGCTAAATATAAGGCAATGTCATAAGCATATTGTAATGTATTGCAGAAGCAGGAAACAGATGTCTCTAGATCGCAGGTGTAAAGATTAAAAAGGAGGGGGCTCAAGACGGAGCCCTGAGGAAGGCCTTTCCAGGCCAGTCTTGGAGGATGGAGAGAGCCTTGAAAGCGCAAAGAGATATATCTGGCCATAAAGAGATTGCATATGATGTTGGTCAGTTTCGCAGGGATACTCAGCTTTTGCAATTTTTGCCTGAGTATTGGAAGCTGGACATTGTCATACGCTGATGAGACGTCTAGAAAGACGCCTATAAGATGCTGATTTTTGGAGAAGGCAAGTTGGACTTCGTTGGTGAGAATACAGAGACTATCAATAGTTCCTCTTCCACGTCTGAATCCAAATTGGCTGTTCGGTAGAAGGTTTTTGTTCTCTAAAATCCACTCAAGCCTATTTTTTAATAAGTGTTCCATGATTTTTGCCAGAACCGAGGAGAGAGCAATAGGTCTGTACGAACTGACATCAGATGCATCCTTACCAGGCTTTAGAATGGGAACCACGATTTGGGTTTTCCAAGTACGGTACATTTCCTGATACAAAAACGGCATTCAATATTTCCAGTAACTTCTTTTTCGCAGAAATAGGGATCCTATGGATGAAGGAGTAAGGAATACCATCTATACCAGGGGATGAGTCTCTAAGGTGGTCGAGAGCGCAGCACAGCTCCGGGTATGAGAAGGGTTCGTCCATTCTATCATTTGACACAGGAGGGGATGGTATTGGGAGGCAGTCTTGGGAGGGGGCGAATGGAGGAGCTAAATTGTTATACAGATTATTAAGCCATGGCAGAGGGTCATTAGAAGTAGCTTCCACGCTAGTACATCCCTTGCGGAATGAATTTAACTTCTTCCAGACTACTGAAGGATGTGTTCGTGGGGATAATGATTCGCAAAATTACTGCCATCCTATCTTTTTTTTTTTAGCTAAGAGTCTTTTTGTGCTAGCACAAATTTTGCGAAAAGCCAAATAGGTGTCCATCGTTAGGTTTAGTGCGTATGTGTTTTCGGCATCTTTTCGCTGTTTAACGGATGTGGTGCACTCATTATCCCACCATGGTGGAGAGCAGATTTTATTTATTGTCGAGTTTTTGATGGGAATTGAGTCGTCAGCAGCTGACAGAAGACATGATATAAATTGGTCATAATTTTGCAAAAAGTTGTGATCATTGTTTGGAGGGAGGAGAGACAGTTTTTGGTCAAGGAGAGCAGAATACTTTTCCCAGTCAGCATTAGTTAGTCGGTATTTCAGAAGAGGTTGGGGAGCAGGGGTGCGAGGGAAAGTGGAGTTAATTATGGTAATATTTATGGGTAGATGATCACTACCATATGAGTTTGGAAGGATGTGCTAGATAAGTTTATTTATCAAAGTTGGGGATGCAAGACTAAGGTCAGGGGAGCTCGGGTTTTGGGTAGGGGCAATGCGTCGAGTGGCGGAACCATCATTCAGTACGCAGAGATTCAGGTCATCAAGTAAGTCCAGCAGGGAAGAGGACAGTGGGTCATTAAAATGTGATCCCCACATAGTGTGATGGCAATTAAAATCACCAAGCACAATAAGAGGGGAAGGGATAGTACCTAGGATAGTTTGCAACTCTGAGATGTGAGAATAATTTGGGTGAGGGATATAAATAGACACAAAAGAGATATTGAGTACTCTTACTGCTACAATTTGGAAGCCAGGGCTATGAGAAGGTATGGTAATTTGTGTAAAGGGAAAGGATTTACATACTAATAGGGCGGAACCCGCCCAACCATCATCCCTGTCATCCCGGAGAACAGCATGACCTGATACCCGAAATGGAGTGCCAGGTTTTAGCCATGTCTCCGAGATGGCAGTGACAACAGGTTTATAGTGATTAAGAAGGTAAATGAGATCAGACTTCTTGTTTCTGATACTTCTAACGTTCCACTGTAGGACTGACTGGTCCATTATTAACAATTAACTTTGTGAGGAGCTGTTGAACAAGGATAGTGACATTGGGCGGTAAGGCTTCAGAGAATTTAGAGATAATGTTTATTAAGGTGCAAGTAAGTAATTCAATTAAGTTATCATTAGGAGTGGGAAGAGGAGTGGTTTCTATGTACTCCTGGTTGTCTGTTAAAGCGCAACCATTTGGTTGTGTACATTTTGGAGTTTGTGTAATGTTGTTGTGGGCAACTGCATCATAGGATTTGCCGAGAGGAGCATGAGGACGAGGGGAGTTATAAACTGTTTTGCGATAAGATACTGTTTTCTGAGGGGAGGAGTAGAGTGACTGCAGAGGGGGGTGGTCATATAATTGAGCGATAGAAGCCTGCGAGGGATACATATTGGACTGAGGTGTAGATGTCATATCAGCATAGGAGCGCCTAGGGACAGGGAATCTGGCTGAAGCTTCCATGTTAGCCACATGGAAGCTTCAGCCAGATTCCAGCCAGATGTTATATTCAACCATAACAATTTTAATATTTTTTTGTCTAATGTGTTCAGGGCATGTCGAATTAGTGGCTATATGGTTACCATCACATAAAACACAGAATGGTTGCTCTTCTTTTTTGTCACAAACATCACCGGAATGTTGACCTCCACATTGGAAACATCTAGGCTGTGATCGGCACTGCGTTTTTATGTGACCAAACCTGCAGCAGTTACGGCACTGGATGGTAGGGAGATTGTAGGGAGTCACTGGGAGAGAGGTATAGAAACAATAAACTTTTTCAGGAAGAATTTGTCCCTCAAAGGTTAGTACTACTGTAGTGGATGGATCCCAGCTAACACTATTGTCTGGTTTTCGAGATTTAATATTAAGCCTTCTGGCTCTAATAACTTGACCACAACTAGTTGGGGATTTTAAGTTTTCAAGTAGTTCTTCCAATGTCCAGTCTGTGGGAATATTGCGTATGACACCCATCCGGGATACTTGAAATTTAGGAATTACTCCACTATAGTTATTATTTGATAAGATTGGGTTACTTACAAAGTTATTGGCGTCAGAGTGGGAAGAGAATTCTACAGAAATTTTGTTTCTACCCAAGGCTTTGATGCCTTCTTCTTTAATTCCAGGGATATTGTGTTTATGAATGAATTGTGCAAACCTAAGAAGTCGGATAGAATAGCCGGCAGATACGTCTGGTTCCACTCTACTGACATGAACTGAAAATGGACCTGAGTCTGTACTTCTATATTTGAACTGTGCATCACTTTCAAAACCAGGTTTCGTATAAACTGATTGAATAGAGTTAGAAGGTGAAACTCACCGAAACCACTCGTTAAACAAGTCACAGGACAACACAAAAAGGAATATATACAAACTCAGCACAGTTTGACGTTTAAAATTAAATAAAGAATTAAAATTAGCTCGACCACGTGTTTACCCAACCACAGATCGCTCGACAACCCATATATTTACTCATATCTTTATTGCCCTGTATTTGATGACAATTTAATGATTGCTAATTGGGGCTTATTGTTTCCAAAATACTTTCATAGATGGCGCTGTTTTGATTTGTATCACGGTGTTTTACATGTTTAATTTATATTTTCAAATAATAAGTACTTACTATATTATTATGATAAATTAAACATAAAAAAAGTTTAAGTAAATATAAAACAGCTGAACAAGAAAACAATATTATTCCAGTAATACTTATTTAGGTGTTGCCATATTAAAAATAAATGCATAGATTTATCGATTTTTTCTATTGGATGTTATTGGATTTCTATGGATATTACAGCGCATTATTCGATGGTGCTTTTAATCAGTCTTTGCAAACAGTAAAATTTCATCATTTTGTATTATACTATTATTTGTGGAACGAATTGCAATGCATAATTTTTATTCGACGACGGCAAAATAGAGATTTTGACAGGTATACTATATACTTATCTATTCGCTCATAACTTCGAAACTTGGAAGAGGGAAATATTAAATAGATTGATCTCATACAAGTGTATTCTATTATATCAACCTCCACGCGGTCACCCTGGTAATTATGGCAATTAATGACATTAGTGGCATTGTTCTTCTATTAAAAAAAAAATACCTACTTATTGTAATTTAATGAATGAGAATTAAATGTGGTATAGAGTATATAAGGTCAGCTACACCTTTATGAAACCTCAATAAACAAGTGTTCTATGGTATCTAAATTACTGGCATTGATAGCTAAATATGAGGATCCTCGCATTTTTACAAATACTTGAATTTTGCCTTTGTAGAAGGATATTTTCAACCTTACTAATTTGTACAAGGTTTTGAAACGATAATCATTCATAATACTATGATATATTACTGATCCTAACACCTACTATTTATGATATCTCCATTAGAGGGTAGATTATTCATAATTTATATTATTAGATTTCATCACAAATAAAAATATCGATTTGAAATCGAAAGTTGGTCCACATTTTTTTATTACATTGAAATGACGAGTACTGGCAACATAAATGAAAGGTTAAAAATATAAAATATAGGAATAAAAGAATAGGATAATCGACTTTATGTCAAATGCTTAAAACATATTTTCACCAACATTGGATTTTTTCTCTTTTTTATCATTTAAGTTAAGTACTTCAATTCAACTTTTGAAATGTTCCTGTTCAGAGTTCATTGAACTTCTTATTTTTATGTCAAATTCAACAAATTAAATGTGTCTAAGGAAGTTATTACAAATATTTAGTAAACTATCGTGTCTTTGAGGATTATCTCATACCAAGTATAACTATAAGTTGTTAAGAGGCCTTTCACATTTTTTGGCCTAGAAGCAGGGTCTTTGGGGTTCTGGTTCTAAGAAATTAGGAGTCGGATATACATTTTGATTCCTGAATTATATAGATAGATATCTAATCTTAAAAACAACATCTTTGAAATGTTAATTTTCTCTTTGTTAGTCTTCCTAATTTCTAAAATAGTTTATTCAAAAACGCTAAGAGACAGAAGTTTGGGGTCGTCGTTCATTAATGAACAAACATAAATTGATATGATATCTTTACTAAAACTTAATTACTTTATAAATTGAGACAGCATCGTCCTTATTTTCATTTTGAACTTAAATATCTAAAAAATTGATCATAATTAAACCCGAAATTTCAACAAAACTTTGCCATAATCATTTCTAATTTTCTCATAAATACAACGAAATTTTTGCATAAAAAAAACATAATAATAAAGTTAATATACTTGTAAATTAGAAATATAAAAAAAAATATAAGTTTCTAAGAAAAAAATAAACAATAATAATAATTTAAAGTTGTATAAATTCCGTTGCGCCAAAAGTAATATCAGCCAATATCATGCGGCGACGTCATTGATGCAGGAACAGCAATGATAGCAGTTGAAGCTTTTTTTTTTTACAACTTAGAATGGCAAACAAGCTGTCGGCTCTCCTGATGGAAAAGGGTAACCGTCGCCTATATACATGATATTTTACAAATTGCCAGTTTATCATAATTAACTATATATTGAGAAATATTTATTAGAGAAATAATTATTAGAGAAATAATTATACACTGAAAATTATATGAGGTACCCATATGTACATCAATTGATTATAGCTAAAATCTATCTCTATCACATAACAATTGAAATAAAAAAACAGTATTAAAATCGGGCTATTCGTTAAGGAGCTATTGCTCCTTAACCGATAGCCCGATTTTAGTGCAGACGCGTTACGACATATCTTCGTCGGGAGAAAAAAAGTAGGCATGGAAAAAAGTAACTGTAACATAGTACATAGATACATAGGTGCATTAGCCGTGTCTGTAGAGTGTCAGCGAACAATATTATACCTACATTGAATTTTCGATCGTACCCAATCAGGAGTTCGATACAGTTATATATCTATTATGTATGTATCTTTGCAAAACAGATGTCATGTAGACCGAATTCCCTGCCATCTATTTTCATGCTTTATTACTAATCACCCACTAGTAATCCGAACTGCTTCAGATATAGCGACATCTAGCGCCTACGGCGTCGAAATAAAATAGCCCGAAGAATAGCCTGAGTCAGGAAGGACCATTTTCTTGTATGGGATGGGGTATCTGTATGTAATATTATATTATCTGTGGTACTACCATGTAGGAAATTTTTAAAACGGTATAAATTATGCAATGTGTAGGTAACTTTACAACTCACCTCATCAAAGTGATTCGTCCAGCTGAGAGTACTGGCAATTGTTACACAAAGATCTTTAACATGTGAGGAATATGATATAGCTATTCCATTGAATAGCACTGTACAGCTACAACCTACAATTAACATGAGTATAATTTTGCCAAGTTGTCTCAAACAACCCAATATAATCGCTTGTCATTTGCTGGGATTGACAGCGACCCAATTACTTTATAGCTCTTATTGATATATTCCTCCTCTAGACTATTATTTAGTCAAAATATGTGTATCCATCCAAAAACGTAACTATGTATACAGCCCTTCACAGTTAAAAAATGGATGAATAGATACAAAAGGCACATTGTAGAATTTTATGTTCTGTAAATATAAATCACATGCTTAATTAACAATAAACTACATTACAGAGGAAAACATTTTAGGAATTCTACTTAACTGCAACTTTAAACTCTACTTTTATATGCTAATACAGTTCATAATAATGAATAGCATAATAATAGCATGCCAATCACAGGGAGTACTGCTTCAAACATTTTAATTATCAATTTAGTACCAAAATTAGCAAAAAAAAAGAAAACATTATCCATGATTTTATCTCATTTAAAAAGGCACTTAGTGATGCTTACATGTAATGTAATTGTTTGTTAAAGATCTTCATGTTTCATTTTCTTGCGATGTGGAAATGACCAAAATTCTGATGGAAGACCCTGCACATCTCTTTCTCGTTTTACAAATGCAGTGAAAGAAGATACACAATTTCCAATAAAATAGTTCGCTTGTCCCAAAATAGCTAAATCTAAATGAGGATTTGATGGATGTAGAGTTATTGTTTTTATGGCAAAACCATCCAAGGCTGAATTGAATTCCTTCACCATGTGGTTTGAATCCGATGCAATAAAGAGATATTTGATATCCTCAAGTTTTTTTAAAGCTCTCTTTACTTGCCTGAAATCAATGATTTTGTAGATCAACAACTAGTAATGTAATGAAAGCATGTAGAACTACCTGTTTATAACTCAGGTACAATCATAATAACACTGGTATAACAATAACAGGAAGGAATATCTTGATTTACAATCATGTAAATTAAGATATTCCTTCAATAATTCCTTAAATAAATGAGGAATTGAGGGCAAAAACTATTTATTAATAAAATAAAATAACTTAATCAAACAATAATTAAAATCAATACTGAGCTATTATAAATTTCTGTTTAATGTTTGAAATTATTTTTTATATTGCAATATGTATGTACAATTTTTGATGTCAAGATAAAAATCTATAAAGTAGAAGAACATATCTAATGTTCTCTGTATATATGTTCAGTTATCATTGAAAAAGCCATTCCATCCATAATAAATAGTTCGCCATAAAATAAATAAATAAAATAAATAAATAATGAAATGAATGAAATTTCACATTTAATACACATTCAGTTTGTGTCTAGACAAGTTAAATAATGATATGTTAAGTTAAGAAACTTACTTTATGACATCAGCTTGTTCAGGAAAACACATAGACAATGTTAAAGGGCCTCTTTCATTTTTATATCCAACACATTGTGGTGCAGAAAATAATGTTGGACTGTCCTGGACATGGTGACAAGCTTTGACCCAATCTTTACCATTTCTGAGGTGGATACCCAAGAAGCCACCCCCACTCATATATTTTTTTATGAACAGCTTAGATCTACTGACAAGGTCGCCATTCCATGTCATATATTTTTGTAAAATCAGATTTTCCTTCTGAACAGGAAAACTTGCAGGAGCCCCTGAAAGGCAAAACTTTAATTGACAATCCCCCATGGACAATAAATAATAAGTCCAATCCAATAATGGAAAATGCTAAATTTCTAAACAATAAATACCTGTAAAAGCTAAAACTGGCCAGGTATCGGAAGAGTATTTTAGTTTCCATTTCTCCATCATTACCACATTGTGAGCATCATAGTTCAAAGGGCCATAAAATTCAGATCCAACAAAATCTATATTAAATGAATCCCAAAATGGTCCAAAAGGATTACCAGATTTTGCATTACAACTTGTACCCTCTTGACCTCTTTTTGTATAACAGAATGATATTCTTTTATCTTTTGGCCAGAGAGTAGATGCAATGTGTTCCATAAAATAATTCATAGTAATAACGCTGTGATATTGTTTCAATAGATCAACCCTAAAATAAGTGTCAAAAGGAACTTGTACAGATTTTGATTCTCCGAATCGGTACTCAATCCATGGTGGAAGGATAAGAGTTCTGTTTACACCTTTACTAAATGCCAATGCACCTAAAAAATGATCAGCTTGATTCCCAAACCTCCCTGAAAAGAAAATAATTAATTTCAATTTGTTTGGTTGCCTCTGAATTACACAGTTAGAGTTTATAAAATTAACAATGCCGGTACAGACCCATACAAGGACAGTACGCAATATAACCATTTTTATCATACTTCAAAGTAACAGCCCGTGACAATATTAGTAAGGAAATAAATAGAATGGATTTGGGCATATTCTAAGAAATTATATATTGCTAAACCCATCAAATTACAATAAATAAACTTTAGGAATGAAAAAATAAGTTTCAAAAGTTGGCAGTTTGGTACCGCAAACCACAGAACACCAATATCCTAGCGCAAACACAGCAGTGTTGCCAACACAACTAGGACTAGAATGTGCTCAACTGCTGTAAAATTATTATTAACTCATTCAAATCCTACTTTCTTTCTTTGTAAATGTTTCCTTCTCCTACACTATGTTACTTGTGACAGTTTGCCCAATACGTTGCTTTTTTTATGTATATGTACAATGTTTGATTACGTACATTTATTTAATATGTATTATATATGTATTCATATGTATGTATATTTATGCATTATATATTAGTACTTCATTTCTGAAAACCCATTTATGTGTACGTTCGCTGATATCTATTAGGTTGTTCGGAAAATAATTTCGTTTTTTTCTAACTTAGGATTTAATTGTCTTTTTTGCACTCCACACTTCACTTCATTCACTTCACTTCACACTTAACCAGTATAATTTTTATGTTTTGAGAACTCATATAGCAAGGCTTGTGTGTGAAAAATTCCAATTAATTCTACGCAGTAGTTTTTGGTTGGTGCCCTTTTAAATATGGAGAGGAATAAGCAGCATTTTCGACATATCTTACTGTTTTACTACAGAAAGTGCAAAAATGCTGTTCAAGCCAGAAAGAAATTGACCGATGTGTGTGGAGGTGTGTGAACCTGTGATGTGAACTGTACGCCAGTGCCAGAACTGGTTCGCTAAATTTCGATCCGGCAATTTTGATGTCGAAGATGCACCACCCTCGGGAAGGCCGGTTGAAGCTGATAAAGGCATAGGTTGATGCGAACCGGCGAATTGGATCAATTTAACTATTTAAGAATTATCAGCAATTACTTAAATTTCAAGTCAGAATCTAATACAAAATTACATAAGAATGATGATGTTTTGATGATAGATGAACATCGTTTATGAAATTATAGATATATGAAATTTTGATATTAGTCTATATAATATCGATGTTTTAACATTGAATGAATGTCATCGCGTTCCATACTATCGATCTCATCATAGACAAAAATTCGAAATGCAAAACGATATGGTATGAAATAGTCTTATCGGCATTTTTCTGATATTGTTCACCACTTATAATCAAAACCATTCAACCAATTCTGTCTTGTAAATCTCTATTTATGTAGTTCGTAAAATATACCAAAATTCTCGTAACATTGGGTTCCAACTTTTTCCGCTACTGCCGAGAAGCTGGCTTTTGTAGTGCGGAGCGTGTACGGTTCTGTATGGCCGACTCAGATTTTCAAGTTTGTCGTCCACATTGCAGTAGCCGAAATCGCATCCTCTATTTTGATGCGTCTCTTTCACAGTAGGCAGAAGTGGAGGACCTTGGAAGTTTGCTTCACGCGTTGAGGAACTATAGCGGCTTGCAGGGTTGTTGGTGGGTTTTAGGGAGTAGGAATCTCAATGACACATCCATTCAACTCCTGGGATAGACTGGTCTCCAAGATAAATTTTCGTCACATTAAAAAAACAGGGTTGCCAACCTTAAAACATTTAGTCTCGTACAAAGGACTTAAAAATCGATTATTTTGGCTCTGACTTAATACATCTTTCTATTCGTATAACAAGAACTAATATATGTAGGTCAAGATATAGTTGACAGTACATACTGTCGTTTTTCTTATTTGGGTCTCTTTGGCGTCTTACGGACCTTTTTTAACTTCAGGCCTATTGTTATTAGTCCACTAGCAACACCATATCTTTCTTTCACTTTGTTAACCATTTGTGCGTCAAATTGTTAAAATATATTTTCGTAAAAATGGTGTGTTAAATCTCTTTAAATCATACTAATCTTTATATATAAAGCTTTTTAATTATTTTGAGAAATAATCTGAATTCAATCTAAGTTCAAAATACATATATATTTTTTTTGGTTATAATACTTTTTTTTAATTGTGCTCTTGTTCTCCAATACCTTGTTTTATATTTATTAGTTGATGATTGTATAAACTTAATATTAAATTATATAATAGACTTAGTGATGTTTAATAAATATACATTTAAATAAAAACATACTAAATCATTAACCTTTTTAGTTCTAGTCCCATTATGTTATTTGCTGCAGTGTATCAACATTTATACGCATTAATTCTTAATAGTTGATTACTAATGTTTTTACCATATGTTAACGTAGGAACATCAGTGAAATAACAAGCTGGTTAACACTATATTAAACATTCTTAACATCCACCTTCATATCATCAATGGTGAATTTACCAATAGTTGATCTTAATGATTTCCAGTTTGTGCAGCTCGTTGAGGTCGACCAGACGCAGTTTTTTTTATTAATAATGGGTGGCCCAATTACTTAGGATTCTCTCCCTCTAATTAATCTCCCATTTTACAGCATACTGTGTTGCTTACAGTTTTATTGTGTTGAAGTTATTATAATTCTACTTACAGGGCAAGGTTAAGTGCTCAGAGCTGCGAACAAAAGATAAAAAGGAGCTTTTTAAGCAACTAGATGAGCTCAAGACAGAACTCACCAATCTTCGTGTTGCTAAAGTTACTGGAGGTGTGGCCTCAAAGTTATCAAAAATGTAAGTTGTTATAGTTATATTGTGTCTATTAACCACACTGCAAATCCTTGAAAAGTTCATTTTCTTTTAAAATAGCATATTTCAGGCAGAAATGCAGATAGGTATATGTCATTAATTTCACAATTTTTTCATGCGCATTCTGAAAACATGTCTTTCAAACAGTGAAATTAATTCTTAAATCTAGTGGATCCACAAAAATACAATACACATATTTTTATTATTATGAATCAATAAAAATAATTTTATTGATTGCAATTATGTATAACAAAAACTAAATTTCCAATTAGATATTATAGTACAGTGGTTACCAATTTGTTTTTGCTGCATACAACTTTAAAAAAAACCTCCAACCTTGCGTATCCCTTATTCTAGAAATTACACTACTATAAATGTGAAAGTTTCTGAGTGTGTGTGTGTGTATGTTTGTTTTACTGATAGCCGCACATACCCCTTGATGCAACTACACATATCCCAGGGGTATGCATACCACTAATTGGGTATCATCACTATAGTAAATTTCATTCTAAATATTGAAGTCCATATAGACATATTTTAACTGCTATAAAATTAGTTTATGGTTGCCATTAAAATCCGAGCTAAAGTCTACAGTTGGTTCAGAATCAAACAATTTCATTTGGTGTAAAATGATTCATAAATTTATGTACACATTCGTTTTGTTCAATTAGTAATAAATATAGGGTGCAATTCATTTTATGTGTTATTGTTATAAAAACAATTTGTGATATTTACCAAAGTGTGCACTTATTTTTTTATTATTTTAAAATGTTTTTGTTTAGTAAAATTTGTGATGACTGATTTGTAGTTATATTTATTTAAAGAACAAACCATCAAAGTACATGTTACATGCCATCAAAGAAATTGCTTAAATAAATAGTTTACATGTTTTATGCACACTTTATTTTTCCTCTTTTAAATGTTTCATAATACAATAGAATAATAATAAAACTTTCTTCTACACTAAAAAAAAAATTACAAAAAGAACACTACATAAATATGCTTTGGAGACTCCAATCACTAAGAGCAAGCTGTTTTAGAGATGAATAAATTCAGCTTAAAAGTGCTGCCTTTACCTATCATATGATGAAATAACTTTGGTCAATGAAAAACTGAGAGTTTAGAAGGCAGAGTCAGTGGTATAATTATTACAATAGTGCTTGCATCTCAAGCAGGAATGTTTGATGCTTGTCTTTTGACAGGTTAGGTAAAATATATATACCATACCTGTTTTTACAAGCTTTTATTTAGTTTCACCTGTCCCATTGTCTATCTGTAATAAAATCTTGCAAGTTAAGTTTTTTGCATGCATGTATAAATCGGATGACAATGCAATATTATAACAATGATAAAGGATATTATAAAATAAACAAAGTAATTAAACTATGCAACCCCATCGAGTTTATTTATTTATTTACGTCACACTAAGTGAGCTTTACAGTTTCCCAATATGCCCACTTAGGAAGATTGTATATATATACACACACTTATAAAACACTAGTTATTAATACATACACTAATTACACAAGAAAAAAATAAAATAAAAATAATAACAATAATAATAATCTTACTTTTCCATACTACTTAAATAATCTACTGCCATCCTACGAAACTCCAGCAAATTACTAGTAAATATGTCTAGATCCGGAAAACGACTAACAACACCGTTGAGTAGACTCAATGCCAGAATTTAGGTTCCTTTGATTCATCTTGATGAGTTTTTTTTTTTTATTATTATTATTATTTTTACTTAAAACAAATTCTCATCTCTCCTCTTAAGGAGAGGAGATGGCAACTTACCCCCGGCAGAAGCACAGTCGGCTGGGGTTCAAGGCCCCAGGGGAGAGAAACCGGCGTACAATGCGGGCAGAATCTAAGAGCCCCACTTTCTGCATCTTTCCCGGGAGTGAGCCGCCTCGGAATCCCAACTGTCTGGGATGTTGTTCCAGACTGGTTGGGATAGGACCTTTCACCGACATAACGATTGGAATGATTTCGGTAGACATCACCCCCCACATTCGGTCACCTCGTGAGCCAGGCCGAGATATTTTCTCTTTTTCTCTGTTTCGGCTTTCACGAGGTTCTCGTCAAGCGGTATGGTGATGTCCACCAAAAACAGCCTCGAGAGTGCCCGATCCATCACCACGATATCAGGTTTGTTCGCAAGAACAGTCCGTGATGATGATCGGTCCCAGTAGAGCCTGACGCTGTCGCTTTCGAGGACCGGCTGGGGCTCGTACTTATAGTACGGCAACCTCTCATTCGCGAGGCCGTACTTCAGGGCTAGTTCTTGATGGAGTATCTGGATGTGTCTGTGAAAGTACTCAGTGTTGACAAGAGCTGAACAACCCGAAAGCACATGTCTGAGTGACTCTCCGGGATGGCGACATGCCCGACAGATGTCCTCAGTGCCATCCTTCAGAATGTGCTTTCGGTAATTGTTCGTCTTAACCACCTGATCCTGTATTGCACAGACAAAACCCTCGGTCTCTCCGAAGAGATCACCGAACTGTAGCCAGTGCACGGAGGTTTTCGTGTTGACATACGGCCCGTGAAGGGCTTTGAAGAACCTTCCGTGCAACTTCTTCTCTTTCCATACGTCCTCTCGCTGCACATTCTATGACCTCTCTATGCAAACCCTCGTCTCTTTTCTCCAGAAAATATGTCCTGAGTCTGTCAATCTCGCGATTGTGCATGGTCTTAACGCTTAACAAGCCTCAACCACCAGCCTTCCGCGGGATGTACAGCCTCATAACTGATGATTTCGGGTGATGCATTCTATGGAGGGTCATAGTTGTGCGGACTTTCCGATCCAGGGCTTCGAGTTCGGTATGAGATCATCTGAGCACTCCAAAAGTGTAGAGGAGTACGGGTATGACCCAGCCGTTATATGCTCGGATATTAGTGGCATCCGACAAGGAACTTTTCAGTACTCTTGTAAGGCGCGCGAAATTTCTTCACGGACTGACTGTTTCATATCTGTCTCTCTCACACCGATGTTTTGTGACATGCCCAGATACCGGTATGTTTCAGCCTCGGAGAGGGTTTTGATATTGGAGGGATCTGTAACGATCCCTTCAGTTTGAGTGACCCGTCCCCTCTGCACATGGAGGACCGCGCACTTATCTATTCCGAGTGCCATCCTAACAGAGCTTGCTATAATCGTTTACAATATTTAAAAGCTCCATCAGGCGTTCGACGCTCAGAGCTAGTAGTTTCAAGTCATCCATGTACAGAAGGTGAGACACTCGTGTACCTCCTCTCCGATACTGAAATCCAGTCCCCGAATTCTCCAGTAAAGCACTGAGAGGATTCAGGGACAGGCAAAACCAAAGTGGACTCAAACAATTGCCCTGAAATATTCCCCTCTTAATCTCACTCTGGTCAGCGGTATCCATCAATCGCTCGCCCTGGATAGTCAGAATCGTCGTCCATTGCCCCATGCATGTCTCCAGGAACACCCGAACCGCACTGTGGATCTTGTACAGCTCGAGTATCCTCCGGAGCCATAAGTGGGGCAGGGAATCGAACGCCGAATTATTATTATTATTACCTTCTATACCGTACATACCGCTCACAAGTCAGTCTAATTACCATTTATCCCTGAATAGCTAGAAATTTATACAGCAATAGTAGTATGAATTTCAGAATTAATAACAAGTTAATTTTTTAATTTTGTATCAATAAAAAAAATGTCATTAGAAGTATCTTGAATTTAATTCTTTTTTCAGCCGAGTTGTGCGAAAAGCTATTGCACGAGTATACATTGTATACCATCAGAAAATGAAGGTGAATCTTCGCCAGCACTATAAGAATAAGAAGTACAAGCCTCTAGACTTGAGGCCCAAAAAGACGCGTGCAATGCGCAAAGCTCTCACTAAACACGAAGCAAAAATCAAAACCAGGAAAGAGATAAGAAAGAAGTCACTATTTCCTCCAAGGGTCTATGCTGTTAAGGCTTAAATAAATTTTTAATAATTTTATGATTTTTTATTTGCAGCATTACATTTGATATATAGATTATATTATATTATTATATTATATATAGATTACATTGAATCATTACAAGTCGAAACCAACGTAAAAAATAAGCTCAAAAACTGAAACCCGATTTAGTATGAAACAAAAAGTACCTATTCTCAACTAAATTTTTTACCTGTGGTGCTCATATGTTTCAATGTAGTACGGTAAAAACAGTTAACCCATATTTAGGATAATGTTTAAGTTACAAAATATATGAATATTGTTGATTAAAAGAACTATAAATACATAAAGTAGGTTTACACGGAAATTATTTAAAATTTCAATCATAACGGATTTTATTTTTGATTAAATGCTGCTTTTAAAAAAATCTAAATGCTTATTGACAAAAATACATATTTATTTGAAATAAAGACACGGTAGAGTAAAATTATCCTATGTAATATTCATTACATAGAGCTAAGCTTGAAATCTATATTAATAATTCCGTCAAGGGTACGGTAGACTCGAACGAAACCTTATGTGAATAACAAAACATAAAAATATATTGATTTCGATTCGACAACATATATCCGCAAAATTCGGATTATGGAGTATTTCGTTAAATTCTAATGACACTGATAAACAAACTGCAGTCGCCATCTTTTACTGTCACTAGCTAACAACCAATCAACATTACGCGTGCGTTCGTGCCAAAGATCCATCACAAAGAACTGTGGCATGTGACATGTGTCGTTGACGTTTCGCGAAAATATAGTTTTTGACACTTTTTATGATAAAAGAGTATACAGTTATGTGTTTTTTCTTTAAATTTGCCAATTGCGAGACAAAATTGACAATATTTTTTTATTAATTTGTTTCACGGCTCTTTTTAGCCCAACTTAAAGTTTTACAATATAAATTCCAAAAATTAAAGTCTATGTCTAATGTTTTTTTTAATAAGTTCATCAGAACAGAGATACAACATCTCTGTTCTGATGAACTTATTAAAAAAAAACTTAATAACAATTTCTTCACATTTTATTATTACACACATAATGCCAGGTATTTGCATTTTTTAAATAAGGTTTGGCACAATTGGAAATTAATGTTATTTACCCATTTCTATAGGTTATACGGAAATAATGTGTTTATTTAAAAAGCATTAACACAAAATTAATAAAGTATAGTTAGGTATTAATAAATAGATAAATATATGGTTGTTGTATGTAAGATAATACAACATATATTCATCACTAATATTCGCTAAAAATGAATCTGGAATGTGGTCATTTCCTGGAGATGAATCTTTCGTATGAGACAGAACGGTTTTAAGTTCCGTAAATGTAAAAGGACTGTCAAGAGCTGAAGAGTTTATATTTTTATTGGTGGAAAGTGGCCGCGTTATGGAATCCATATGAGATACGTAGAGTGGTACTAAACGATCTAGAAACTCGTTAGCTGTAGTCTCTGATAATGTAAAAAAAAGAGAATCTTGGAAAGCAGATCTGTATCTTTTTATATTACGCCATACAAGGGAAGGATGAGTATGAGGCGAAATAGAAGAACAGAAACGTTTCCATCCTTCTGACTTCTTTTTCTGTAAAAGTTTCCGGGTGGAGGCTAGTAGGGCTGATAGATTGGTAAAGTTTTCTGAAGTCATATCATTACAATATAATCTTTCTGCCTGTTTCCTGTATTTAATAGCTGTAGTACATTCGTGGTCCCACCAAGGCGGAGAAGGAATTTTACTATTATTATGTTTGTTTACAGGAAAAACTTCATCTTAAATCTTCTTCAACTATCTTCAACTTCACTTTAAATATATTGCCACAACCGATATGAACAGAAATATTTTGTAATATTTCATCTGGACTCCAATCACTCGGAACATCTCATACCAGACCCATACGTGTAATATTAAATGTTGGTATAAAAGCCTGTAATTTGTAATCATTTAAACTGTTATGATTAATGAATGTATTAGCATCATGGTAAACTGAGAAAGATGATGCAATTTTATTTCGTGCGTCAATGCGTTTTACACTTCCATTAATAATGTTTTTAAAATACTGTTTTTTGAGGAATTTACCAAATGTCACAAGGTGAAGTGTAGTACCGTCATTTGGAGACTTTTCTTGTCTTACTTCATGAACTAAGTATGGGGCATGGTCTGTGGGTTCATACATTTTCCTTCCTACTGGTTCAGAAATATTATTAATTTCATTTGTTTCTTTAGATCTGGATGGATGAGGGGGATCTAAATTTACAGATTGTGGAGTGGAAATCACTTCCGTGAGAGGTTTTTGTATTTCATTGCCATCATTTATGTCATCGGTACAGTGGCAATCTGTAATTTTATCTGAAGAATTTCTTCTTCTCCGTTTATTACAACTTTTACAAAATCTTTGTAACCGACTGCGTTTTATTGATCGGTTTGAACAAGACGTATCGGTTTCCATACCCGATTCGCATGAAATTGTAACATAGAAGCCGAAGGGATGAATCCCCCCGGGTCGGGGGGATCGTCCATAGAAATGAAAAAACGAAAAACTTACCAATAAAACAGCTAACTATATATACAAACTAAATAATAGATATTAAGGAACTAAATACAGTATCACAATCACTAAATAATGAAAAATAAGTATAAAATTTAAATCAAAAGAAAAAACGCGCCTTACCAAGTTTAACGTTTCCCGCCTTTTTTTTCTTTAAACCTGAAATTGGCCGATTGCGAGACAAATTTGGCATTTTTTTTTATTAATTTGTTTTACGGCTCTGGATACAAGTCCTTTTTAACACAAATTAAAGTTTTACAAAAAAATAATAATTATTTGTATAAAAACTTTTGCACTTTTTATTTACTTCACAATTAACAAAGCTTTACAAATCTATGCCTTGTTTACTTTTAATATTCCATGAGAGAATTCCTTATCGGTTCTCATGGAATATTAAAACTACAGAAATATCTACCCACATTTCACCCGAGCGAAGCCGGGTTTTCATCTAGTTTAAATATAATTTCGCTATTCTCCTCGACGTGATTTAATACAGGTACAATTCTATTTAGTTTGGTACATAAATTTTATGAAGGGAATTTCTAATTACAATATTTATCTATTGTTATACCTAGAAACTAATTACTGTGAACCGATTTTACGCAAATATTCATAAAAAAAAATTAAGTAATTTTCTGCTAAGTATAAAAAAATTCACCCCATCAGGTGTGTTTTTTTAATGTATGTTTGGGAAACTACGCTCTGCTACCAAAATGTTAGGGAAACTACTCTCTGCTACCAAAATGTTAGGGAATTTACTATGTCTGTCACGTACCTGTATGGTTCTGCGGATTACTTGTGCTTCAGGGTCTCGAAGGTATCTTCGCTAGCTTTCCAGTTTCACAGTAGGTTTAACACAGTTCTAATTTATTTTAATTCACAACATAATGCGCGCGCGCGTCAAGGCCGCTGTACAGTCCGTTTGTTACTAGGTAAGGGAGGGGCGAAGGAACTGCGCGGGAACACAAACTAACGGACTCTAATATAATAATCTGTGCTTACGATGATACCGGGTAGATTTTGAACATAGCTAACACGCTCTAAACAGCTATGATGTTTACGAAACAAATTATCAAAATCAAGGGAAAAATTACAAGCTAAAGGGGCTATACAATATATTACTCAATAGGGAGGCGTACCAGTTTTGTAAGAGAACGTTTTAAGGAACCAGTAGAGGTTTTGACCTCGATCACTCGAATTACACCGTCTTGACCAGGAAATAACTGTAGGTACTATACGTCCGCGGCGCCACTCCAAAGGAGGGAAGCGGTCTAGGTGTATTAATAGTCTTAACACAAATAATTTTATGGTAAATAAAGGGATATGTATTATTCATTGAGCTCCTGTTCTGTTTTAGTGTTAGTAAAGTGACGGCAATGGTTAGCTCAACATTGTTAGGTTGAAAATAAAATGCACTTTCGTTTAACCGTAGAAACAATATGAAATATTCAGTATCTATATCGGTTTACATCAAAAGAACTAAAGTCAGCCAACCTCTTTTTTATTCTTTCGAATTTGAATGGTTTCAACAGACAGATGGCGAAAGATAATAAAAAGAAAGAAATGTTTAACACTATTTTATCAACCAATGTCATTTTATAAATTTACATAGTAATATTATAGATAGTACTTGTATGCTTTGATGGTCTCGTGGTATAGCACACTCCAGTAAGTAGTAATACTGGTCGCAAGTTTGATACCTCGCAGGGTAGAAACATTTGTATTCAGTAGTATGTTTGTTTGTATTGTTGGATGTTTTGTATGGTATATATTTACAAAAGAAATGTATAGGTATACTTATTTGGTATTAGTATCAGTTGTGTAGTACACATAACGCAAGATTTGGGGGAGGAAGGGAACTGTTAGTAATGTGAATTAATAACCTCATTGCTAATAATGTACCATGTCAGATTGACCTCCACGCGGTTCTCCTTAGAAACCATCGTAATAAATTCCTGGTGATTTCGTCACGATGGGCTAACTAAGCTGACCTCATGCTCCTCTTGTCACACTCCATGATGTCCTGCTGTAATGTAACATTCCATTATCATCAATAAAAAAAACACAGCTTTGCTTAGCTGAACTAGGTAGCGCTGCGTGCATTGTCCAGCGTTACTATTATTATTATCTAACTTACTTGTACTTAGGTACTTCTTGTTTTTATTAGACATCGTGTTTTTATTGGATGAAAGATAGCCTATGTCGCCACCTTCGCTTTTTATCGTAACTTTCCAACTACTAGGTACCTAAAGGACAAAGTTTATCTACTTTAAACAACAGAACCGATAAAAGTACTTATTTTTATATTTTATTTACTGTAAATTACACTACAGATACAGATACACAGGCCAAATTAAATATTTTTATAGTTCACTATCTTCGTTGACTTCCACATACAATATAGTGTATGCCGTCTATTACGGACTTTTTAGTGCCATGTAAGAGAAATAATCCCAGCATACATCAAAATTTATTTAATGTATGCAGCGGACGGAAACGGATCTCATATTTTTTGTCAGAAGTTTTATCATCTTACAATTCGGCCATTTTATAAAATATTTTTCTAAATTATAGCCTCTGTTATTTTGATGTATAATCTATATTACAGTAGTCTGATTAAAATGCATTCAGATTTTGCGGAAAAGATCCAAGATCCATCGATATATTTTTTTTTTCTGACTAGGTAGGTACTTTCGTTTTATATCCCAACCGTATTGGGCAGCCTTTCTGATGAAAGCTTCTGCGGGTGTCCAGACCGTTTGATTTTTATAACTTCATTTTTAAACCAATTTTACATAAAACTAAGGAATTATAGACATAAGTTCTCCTCACGAATTAAGCTGTTGGTAAAATTGAATGAAAATCTGTTTAGTAGTCTTTGATCACAACAATAATAAAATGTTAACTTTTACATTTGTTACTAAGAAATTGCATTTTTTATTCACCAATGGATAATATAGGGATTTCTATATATATACAACAAATAAAACACAAATTAACCATAAATTTATAATAACAAACTCGGTGTAAAGAGTAGGTGCTTACAATAAATTATTCAATTAAAGCAATGCCATTACATTATTTATTATTATTGTTTCTGTTGTATGTAAATATATATAAATATTGCCACGAAATAATAGTTATGTAATTAAAAGGGCAAATGACACGAGATGTACCGTCTCAACGGTAGATAATTATTATCACTTATGAGTAAAATACAAAAATACGTATTGTCTTATCAAGTTACGGCATTAAATAGCTATATTGACTGCACAATTTTAAAAATTGTCCCAGGGGCTGTAAGCTCTTTTTATAAGTAAAATAAACGTAAAATGCGAGTTAAACTCGCATATCAAGGATTCAGAAAAAATAAATATGTTAAACAGGAAAGTAACCCTGTTTCCTTTATATTATAAATTATTTAAGTATATATAATATATATATTTTTTTTTTTTCATACCTACTTAAATACCATATAATACAAATATGTATTATAATATCTCAATGTTTAGAACTTATATGTTATTCATATTAAAAATTTTTGTTTTACATAATGTGGACAAAATGTATTTATATTTGTTTGCTAACGTTTTTTCATGAAATTACGTAACTACGTAGAAAATTGTTCTATACTAGCCAAGTTCACGACTTCGTATCGGATGTAAGAATTCTAAATAACAATAGTTTAGTTTATTAAATAATGTCATTCCGAATAAATCCAATATATTATAAATATATAAAATAGTCTACTATTATTTTAGTTTAAATTTATAACACAGTAATCAGTGGCATTTTTTTTATATGTTAGTATAGATTTTTCTGTAATATTTACATGTTTCATCAACTGTAATCAATAAAACGAAAACTACGGGGCATAAAAAATTTTTTTTGGAATGTATAGATAAATACTACAAATTTGAATAGCATGTATGTATAATTACAAGTATATTATTTTGACCCCAATCTAAATATTCACTCTAATTATACATTTATTTTATTTGGACCAACAGTATATAAACTAAAACATTTTGAAATTATTTCATTGAGGTGATAGACCGTAAAAAATCGTCTGCGTAGATATCTCACTTATTTCAGCCGCCAAGATTTCAGATTAGGCGGTGAAATTACAGTACAAGAGATATGACATTTTAGTGCCTTAGAATAGCAAAGTAAAAGTACCACTCTTGTCACGCGGGTGTCACATGATAATGTGATTTCCGTGGTGCTATTCATGTATATAGGGCATCTTTATCGCTTACTTTCCGGTAATCCGTCAGCGTGTTTGCCAAATACGAAAAATTCGAAATACATTTAAGAAAATCCAGACGTAGGAACAAAGTCGCACTCAATCATTATGATCAAACAAAATTTATTGTATTAAAAATAAATCATTAAGAGTACCATAGTAGTTCTTACATGAAAGAGAAGACTAAAATGTGTAAAAAAAACATTTTATGTCTATGTTACCATTATCTATATTTTTCACATGACCGCCACCTATTAATTCTTGAATAGTGGGGGCTGGGATAACCCTGAGAACATATCAGGTGTTTGTGTACTTACACCAGCTGCTAGCTTTATCCGCGGGAAATATAGTCTGGACTTAATTCGATTTACCTTATATACCAATACCAATCCATTGTATATGTAAATATAAAGATATAGATAATTAATTACCTAATTAATGATAGCCATCACATTTTAGATAATTCAATTCTTGTATGATTTATCAGTGTTTAGACTACTAGGTGCGTACGTATTTCAAACAAATGTTATAATTTCAGTTACAAAAAAAGCTTGCTGTGTAATAGTATCTACAGATACATAATCAAAAGCAAAATTATCAGTTCATTATTTATGTTATAATATATAAATAAGAATCTTTTATTTTTTATAATATACCATATTTATATGTGTAATTAGTAAAACAATTTTAGAGGTTAAGATCTTGGTACTAAAAAGGTTGAGTAACAGTATAGGCCGTTAAATGTGATGAATGTTATAAATTCGACTACATATAACTGTTTGTTTGTGGAGGGTTACTGATAAAAGGATTTTACTGTGAAAGTTGTCGTGTGGGGCAATGTCGAAACTAATATTCGTAATATCATGTCTGATGTGTACAAACACGATATACGAAAACACATACCCAAAATTATAAAAAGATGTTCTTACAAAATAACCGACACCAATAACTATAAAAAAATTGGGGCAAATCTGAAAGTAGCCCTTTCAAATCGGTTTAAAAATCACAGAGTTATGAAGTAGCAAACATTAAAAAAAAACAAAACAAAATAAACCGTATTGTCAATTGTCAACAAACTCCTACTTTTTGTTGTCGGTTAAAAATCGACAAATTCGTTTTTTTATTGCGTTTAGTGCGATATGTATCTACAGGCGCATGAAGTCGCAGCCGAAGCTATTATATATTAGAAATATAGTAATACTTTTTAATTTGGCAGAACGATAACAAATAAGGTGACAGTGGTATTAAAATAATATACTGATCCTAAGAAAGATAACGTTATGTATGTATAGGACTGTGAAGCGGATTAAGCTATGGATACACGGAACGATTCATTATAGGCTATTAAATACGACAGTTATTTATTTTCTTCGTGGATATCAATTATTTATAGCCTTTCACTACACAATATAATATACGGTTTAACTAAACAGTTATAACGGCTTCACAAATTATGCATAATGTAAAACGAAATATTATTTACTATAGATACAACTAAGAAATAATTTCATAGATAAACTACGAAATAACATTTTGGTATAAAGCGCTTTATAAATAAGCGATTAGAGGAATATAATAATTAAAAATAGCTCATTTCTTCATTTAATAAGAACTATCTATTAATTGATTTGGTAGATGTGGACGAGTATCAATGGTAGTATTTATAAAAATAATACTACCTACTTATTACAATTAATAACAGCGTTCTAGGAACGTTTCTGCGCCCATTTCATATCATCAGCACGAGGTTTACATCCTGTTAAAGCTTCAATAATAGTTTCTAAAATGGACCAAAACCGAAGTTTCTCCAGAGGCCAGTTCAGCCAGCCGGTGGTAATACAAAAGTAAGTCTCGTGCGGCGCGACGTGGTGGATGCGGTGATGACGCCGCGGTAGTACTATGTGCCATTCCTGTAACCACACTACCCACCAAGGCAGTCCAAAGTACGTGTGCGACCATTTGTGAATCTGAAAATACCAGTTTATAAGGAATCCAGTAGCAAGCTTCGTGAAGGGAAATATAATGTGCATATATTTATAAAAAATATAAAACATTATAACATGTTCTTGTTATTTTAACACAATTATTTCTCTTATTTGACCTTTTGAGCTTTTCGGTTGTTATATCTATTTATTACATACTAGCTGTGCCCGCGGTCTCCCTCGCGTTAAATTTCAATAAAAAATATAGCCTATGTGTTATTCTGATGCATAAGCTATATTACTGTAAAGTTTTTGCGTGAAAGAGTAACAAACATCCATACTTTTGCGTTTATAATATTAAGATATATAACTGGAAAGGAAAAGAGATGATTGATGATACTTTCTTACCTGATTTGTCAGTGCCACGAATATACAACATAGATACCAATATGAAATCCAGTGGAACTCTTTCTCAAGGTTAACATTATCATATGTCAACAGCTGCCACACTATACGCGCAAGCACAGGTATTGTTATGGCAAAGTTGTCACCATTTGTTTCCACAAAATCATGGCGGGTAATTGATGTAGGATCAATGTGATGTTCACGAAATGGACGTAGGAAATTCTGAAAGAAATCAGTTAGAATATGATGATATTTTTTTTAAGTACATCAAGATTATTTTTTAATTGCTATACATTAATATGGTTAAACACTTATTAAGAATATCTGGTACCTCACGAATATATCTAATTTGATGCGCAAATAATACAATTCTTAGAAAGTGGGTGAAAGGCATTAACTTTACTTACGTTTTCTATTATATCAAACAAAGACTATATTATCTCGAATAAAAGATAAGGCTGTGAATATATCTAATCTACACCAGGTACTGAAAAGTATAAACACACCCAAAACTCCAATTCTCTACATTGCTTTGTTATAGTGATCACATTCTTGGGCTACTTATACGAACATAAACAGCACATAAGAATTTTAAATATTTGAATGAGTTAATTATTTTTGCAGTTGCGTGTACGTATCTATATAAACGCATGGGTAATCTTAATTCTTATGTCTAATGTGATGTGATGTGACCAAATTCTGTTTGCTCGTATGTCATCAATGAAAACAGAATGTGGTCAGACATTTCATCCGTAATTTCAATGAATTCTTGAATATGCATAGCATTTATCAAAACATACAAACAACATTGGGGGAGAATATTGTAAGTACTAGTCTTATTGCTATCAATATCTGTCATATCGACTTTCGGGCGCTTCCCTCTGGAAACCCCATCATGGGTTATTCCTGGTGAATTCATCAAGATGATTAACCTAACTTTATCACCATTCCATGATCTTCCACTGGTGCCCCGCCAGCGTAAAAGAGTAATGCAGTCGGATGCGAAAATTTGCTACTATCCCCAAATCTAAATAATGGTGAGAGTAAAGTGTTTACTCACCTTATAACAAACAAAATTTATGACCTATAAGTATAACGGAATAACACATGTATCATTTACAAATTATAACAATAATTACTTAGTCATAAATAAAAATGTGAAACCACATTGTGATATGAATTCACAGGTGCAGAAGTTCTCATGGAGTGGGAAATTTTACCTACATTTACACCTGTCATTTAATGCACTTAAAACTGAAATTAATGGCATAAATAACTGTGTAATAAGTTATGATCCTAGTAATCATAATAATCAATTGTATTATTGTGTTAAATCGTCTATGAGAAAAGTTTTACGGAAGAATAATGTTTTTCTAATCAGCAAGCAAAATGGACGCAAGCAAATTTTTGCAATGACTTCAATTTGTATCGCATGCTTTGCTTTTAAATAAATACAATAATTCGGTAATAAAATAAACACACAAAAAACAAACAAACAGTTTTGTTAGAAAATAATTAGTAAATTCAGAGGATAATATCAGCGGATTAACGTGGAAAAGAAGATTTAACATCCAAAAAACAAGCCACAGAAGGTATTCATTGATGTAAACATTTTTCATAACAAATCGGCCGAAAATGATGCTTTTTGGCACAATTCAAAATCTTTAATATTAAATTTATTTCTAATGATAATTGATAGTTCTACGAAAGCTTAAAAAGTGTTATTAAATTTCGATCTACGTTTCTAGGACAATTTTTTATTTATTTGTGTATTTAATTTTCAACGCGACGTTTACCCACCAGAAATTAAATATTTGATTATGAAATACATAGGCAAAAGTATGTTATGCATGCACGCGTCACCATGTCGTCATAGAAGCCCAAAAGCTGACCATATTTGTTATATATATATATATTGTATCTTATCTATTTATTCTATTCAATAAATCATATTTTTTCACTCCTGTTCTATGATCAAAATGCTATAATACTAAGGTAATGTTATATTGATCTCTGCACATCTACATATATGTTCGTGCTGTCGTTCGCCTCTGGAAGCTAATTCAGTTCCAATAAGTACATATCGCACCTTTTACTCCTGAATTCCACACTAAATTTCGCAACGTATTAAATAATTTCATATTTCGTCTAATGAAAAAACTAGCTGACATTATTATCGATTTATTCAGTTAAGTCTTGATAAAGCTTCAAAAAAGGAAATCAAAACTGAATTGGATTAAAATCGATATGGTAATGAAGAATTCAAAGCAAGTTGCTTCTTTTTCAATTGAGAGTAACTTTAATTATTTTAATGTACAACGGAGCATTTAATATTGAAGATTTGCCTATCTATACTATACGAATAATGTTTTAAAATAAAATTAAAAATATAAACCTTAAAGCAATAAAAATCGTAGCATGTACGTAGGAAATTGTCATATCGACTAAAAATCGTAGCATGTACGTAGGAAATTGTCATATCGACTAGGTACTTCAAGTACAAGCTTAACTATACCCATTTACAATTATGACCAATGTACGAAACTAGAACACATGATATTGGTATATCATTTAGATTCTGAAGGCTAATCACACCCTGGAACAGGTTTGGTAATAACTTGTTCCAGGATTCCACTTGTTCAAAACTTACATATTTATAAAATTTAGAAATATTCAAAAGTCAGAATTTTTATTTATATATAAAAACAACTGTTCGAACTTGTACAATTGTATTACTATACAATATTACGTGATTTGCGCAGTAAATTAAATTTGCATATTGTTAAAAACGTGTCGTGCCTAGACGCAATCACAAAGTACAAAAATGTTTACATGTTTTCAGAACCGTATGTTACTGCCTGTTGCGATCATGCAAAATTTCAAAACAGATTTTTATTGTAAGTAGCAGACTATTGTAACTAAGAAGTCATCCTGTTATCATTAAAATTTATTACCTTATACCTTATTTTACATCGAGTGTCTTGAATAGTAGTTATATTTTTAATAATATTATCTGTCGTTTATATATATATCATATCGCAAAAAAATATTTTTATTTATGTAGAATACCCATATATGTACATATAATCAATCGCCTAGTTTCCTGTAGACTAGGTTTTCATTATAACTACACAATTTCGTTACAATCATACATTATTTATAGCCTATGATCGCCTATGTATCAGCATTTAAATTGTATATTTTAACTAACCACAAACGGTGTTCGTCTTATTATTTAGTATGAAGTTATAAATAATATGCTGCTTCCACAGTTCATTAGTTTTTGCATTTTACTATTGAAATTATTTTTTTCTTCTACACGTCAACTGAACAAAAGGTTACTTAAAATATTTTAATATTTTCCGCTAATCTATAAAAACTCCTTTAGAAGTGAATGACTATTGAATTGATAACTAAATATTTTTAAAGATTTACTAAGGTTACACAACAATTATAAGATGGGAACAAATATAAAGATGGGATTTGGATACTTAAAATGAAAATAAATTCATTATTTAAGCTTTTGTACGATTCGATTGCCAATTTACAAAACTATGTACAGTCACACTTTATTTATTTGCTTACAATGTGTTTATATTATGCGATTATTTTCTCAATTAAAGAAAAATAATAAATGTATGAGTTATTGTATTGCAGTTTAGATTAGTGTAAAAATAAGTTTTGCATTAAAACAGTGATTTTGTAAAATACAATATTTACAACTACGAACGTATCGCATACGAAGTATGATTGTTCCAGGTTGGAATTTTTTGTCGTATATACCCAAGTAACAACACGAATAAGTGGAGGGAATTGTTAGTAATGGGAACTTTACTATTTTGCACACAATACTTTGTTAGATCGAACTCTACGCGTTCCCTCCTGGAAACCGTTGTGATTAATTGATTGATTTCGGTACGATGAGGTACCTGACCAGATGTCATCCTCATTGACATCCTTCACTTTTGCTTGCAGCATTTGCGCAAGTAGGATCATGCCATCATCAATAAAAATTCTACAAACCAATTGTGTTAATTAAAATTATATTACCGTAATATTTGGAACCTATATATAAAAAAAAGAGAGCAATATTTTAGGGAAACGAATTTATACAGATGGAAGAGTAACAGAATATATATACTATAGTTCTTATAAAAAACGAACAAGCAACAACACAGTAGCGCCGAAACCCAATAGGTGCAAATAAGAATAGCATTGTAATAGTGATGATTATGAGATAGAACAAAATATATTAATTACTTTGCCTATAAGAGGTAGATCAACCGCTCCCCAAGTATCAGCAGCCCAGTGCACTACGCCCGAAGCAAAATCTGCTGTTAGGACACCAGCAATTGCTGCTAATAATAGTGAGGCATCTGCGCGAATGTGTCTGGCCATCAATATACCGGCACAAACGCATAATGTGCAACAAACCACCACACACACCGATTCTTGTAGTCGTTTGCCTGTAGAAAAAAAATATACTTGTACACTTATAACACTGCATATCTATAAATATACCTAATATTTTATATAAAGTTTATCGTTGATTTTAGATTACTTGGCGAATGTTTAACTTTTCCCATGTAGTTAAAAGTACTGAAACTCCTATAATCTTGAAAATAATAAAAAAGCAGTTGCTAAAAAATACAAATATCCATTTCACAATCAAAACATTTTCATCTGTGTCGACGTCAAAGACGTCAGGGACGAATTAATCGGAACTGGATGGATCGACGACAATAACTAGACGGCAAGTAACAATACGAGCGAAGATCGATTGAGTGTATTATAATTTAACATTGTTTGCTCTTGTTTGCCACAAGCGTTAACATCATGAATCAGAGACGTAGTATTTGGGATGGTAGGTAATGGGTGTACGTGTACGCTACTATTTTATTTATTCGATCACAGAATATATTCAATAGCTGTTTCCGCGACTTTGTCCATGTGGAATTTAACTTTTTTTTTCTAAAATAAAAGTAGCCAAGTTACTCCTTATTGCATCAGCTACCTGCCAAAAAAATTACACATCAAAATCGGTCCAGCCATTTCAGAGATTAGCCGGAACATACAGACAGACAGACAAAAATTAAAAAAAAAAAACGATTACTTCAATATTACAAACAGACACAACAATTTTATTTATATGTATAGATAACGCAAATCTGGTTAGGGGCAACAGGTTGTCACTAATATTAATTCGTCATGCCACATCTAAATTATGGCAAACTACATACAAATGTCACGTAATAGAGATTTTGGTGTTTAGGTGTCTGTACGATTCCTCAAATATAGAGCTGTACTTCTTTAGAGTATGCAATAAATATTAGGTCCTAAAATATGAAATTGGCGTTTCATAAGAGAGCAACCTAAAATCGACTTATCAAAACATAATATATTTATTTAATCATGGTACATACATTGCTATATGTGCACTTTTGCCCTCTCACAGGTAGTTTATTGAACTATTTACTAATAAATCAGACGGGAATCAATAAAATTCTTTGGACTGCTCCATCGGAGTTGAATTTTTTCCCTTGCAAGACGTTATACAATTTTCGAAAAAAAAAAAAAATGGTAATCTGTTAGAGTAAGGTCCGGGTCCGGTACGGTGGATGTCTTAGACATTCCAAATGAAGCTCTCTTAATTTGGTAACTGTAGTGTTGTGCAGTGTGTGGTCGTTGTCCAGAAGCAGCAATGGCCTACGGCGATTGACTAGCCTCGGTTGTTTAGCACCTAGCTTTTCCATCATGGTTTGCAATTGCTGACAATACACATCTGCCGTAATCGTCTGGCTAGATTTAATAAAGCTGTAGTGAACAACACCAGCACTAGTCCAACGAACGCTCACAAGTCACTTTTTTGAGTCAATTTTCGCTTGAGGCGGGATTTGGCTGGTTCGCTACGGTTCAGTCAATGCGATGAGTGCTTCCGATTATCGTACAAGATCCAATTTTAATCACAGGTAATGATTCGATTTAAAATCCCTTCATCATTATGCCGGTTTACTAATGTAACGCAGCAGTCTATGCGCATTTGTCGATTTGCTCCATTAAATTCATTCCCACCATTCCAATTTTTTCACTTTCCCAAATTGCTTCAAATGGATTAACACAGTTTTGTCACTAATACAGCAGCCTGCACCTAACTCGGACGTTGTTTACGATAGATCCGCTTCCACAATAGTCTTCAAAACTTCATGATGAATCTTGGATTCCGGCCGCCCCCCGTGGGCGTGGCTTGTTTTGCAGGTCTAAATTTCCAAAACAAAAACGTTAGAACCAAAAATGCGCTGTATTTTCTTTTGCGATACCACCGCCACACACATCATTTATCCTTTAAGTAGTTTCTAGAGCATTGGTGCCACGGCTGAACTCGTACTATTTAAAAACGTGATGTTTTATGTTTACAAAGTGACGCCAAGAAAAAGGGAGAGATGGAAAAAACATATGGATTACGGTTTTTGAAAAACAAATGCATGAGTAAATAGTAGCTGTATAAATTTGAAATTGGAATTCCTAACCAAAGAGGCCACTTTTATCTCAAATATCTCCATTTGAGATAAAAGTGGCCAGTACGACAAAACGCCAATTTCTTATGTAAGTAAATGTTTAGTTGAATTCACCGCTTTTCTTTTCAATATTTTTCTGGTTGGTTTACGATGACGGTAAAAACCAAGAAATTTTACTTACTAAACAAGACAAACGAACACTTTTTTTTTTAATGAACAATATAATTTTGAAGCAATTATATTGATACGCCAATTTGTTATTTACGTGTGTAATTTATTAATGTGTTTTTGAGATATTACCGCAACAACTTCCGGTTTGTTGAAGGTTTTGTTTTTTTTTTATGGATAATAATGGAATGTGCTCTCGCCTGCGCTACCTGTTTACACTAGCGGGGCACCAGTGAAGGATGATAAGATGAACATCAGGGCACGTCAGTCAGCCCATTGTGACAAAAACAACAGGAATTTATCACGATGGTTTCCATGGGAAACCGCGTGGAGGTCAACCTTACATGGCACATTGCTAGCATTGGCGTTATTAGGCCACATTACTAACAATTATCTGCCCCCCTGATGTAGATGTTTTTTTAAGGTATGATAATGGAATGATGCACTCGCCTGCGCTAACTGTTTACGCTTGCGAGGCACCAGTGGAGGATGATAAGATGAACATCAGGTCATGTCAGTCAGCTCATTGTGACAAATTCAACAGGAATTTATCACGATGGTGGGGACCGTGTGGAGGTCAACCTGACACATTGCTAGCAATTGGGGTTATTAGCCCACATTACTAACAATTCTTTTCCCACTTGTTGTAGATGATTAAAAATTATTCCGCACACGTAGCTATGTTAACGTCGACTGATTCAGAAATTTATAAGACGTAAGACAGGGTCAAAATCGCATCCCTGCGGACTTAAAGTATTATAATATGGTTGAAATGATATGATTGTAGTAATTGTATATCAACATAGTGTACGTAACGTAGGTATATGTATACATAACAAAATATGTAGTGCGATTGAGATTTTGATCTTCAACAATAGATAAATGCTGATTTGGACGTAAACAGAATAGCCTATCACTTATTTATTTTTATGACGGTGAAGTTATTTGTCAAATTAAAGCTTATCTGCATCCGAATCTATTGAAGTAACTTTATCTTATATTTGTAGACCCCTCCCCCCTCCCCCACTGAGCTGGTTCCAGGACTTAGGTGGCCCACTAATTGAACATAAAGTACAATAAAGAATAAATATTTTTAAGTACATTAATAAATTACTAATTTTATAATTTAATTTTACCCCCTTGACGTGACTCCACGACATAAGAAATATAATGGTTAGAATTATTATGTAAATAAATAAATTGTCCCTTAAAATATATATCTTATTTTTTTTAAAGCTAACATTACATATAAAAAATTATATAAGCAATGAAATGTTGGAACATTGTTTTAAAAAATAAAATCCCACTATGGATAGATGAATATGTATATTTTTTACCAATAACAATATTAACACTTCTGAATTATCTCTATATATATTATCGTCATAAATACGTTCATGTAACTCAAAAACATGAACAAAAAGTATACATGTAGGCATATATTTTTGTAAATGTTTTTGAGTTATTAATAAACTATAAACCATTAATAATTAGTTCTAAACTCATTGGGTAAACTGAGAGTGGTGTCTGCGTAGGTAACTCAGTCTCATCCATTGCAGCCAAGCACTTTTCTTTTTAAGCTATGTTTCGGTTCTATAGAGCAGATTAGTCAGTAAAATTACAGGATAATTAGCATTATATGCTCTGGAATGGCAACGCATCACAGTTCACAGATATCACATCATAAGCTTAACGTCAATTACGTGGTAGGTGGTGATCATCACCTATATACATTAACAACACCATCAGTTGACCCGTTAATCTGCTATTCCAATCACCCGGAGGTTGTTGCCCCTGGAGTCGGAGCAATGGGGTTCGCCCCGAGGCCTCAACCTGCGCGTCCCTAGGGGGGTTCGGATGACCGGTCATTCATTCATGTTTCAAGTTACTCCACTACGTCATTTCGATTCACAGAACTCATTTTGTCGAGCATGTTGAACTAGTCATAAATAAATAAATCTACACTAAATGCGATTTATGCGCGCCAGGAGAGATGAAGCGCGCGGGGCCAACAGAACGTATTTATATTACAGTACGGTACGGTATTGGTGCATAGGTTGTGTAAACAAAATATTGCGCAATATAGAGTACTACTAAAATTATACACGTTCATGTATCCATGATTAGATTTTTTTAAAACAATACATATTATACCAGAAAGTAGAATTTTAACATGTAATAAGTAATCAATTAATGAACAACTTAGATATATTTTTTGAAGTGGTTAATTTCTAGATTCTTATTAAAATACACGGCCAAAAATTGTATTTCTTTCTTTATTGTCTCTAATATATGAAGACATGTCTATAATAGACTCATGTACAGTTACAATTTTTTACAGCAATCTTCCATAGGTACTGAGAAAATAAAAATTACCTTGTTTAAAATTACTTTAATAGACAGTGGCGGCGGCTTTAGGGCGAAAGGGCAATCCCCCGAAGCGAGGTCTTGCAAGAGCCTCGCGAAACAACCCAAGCAAATTTTAAACAATCAGTAAGTGCCTCGTAAGAACCTGCCGCCCGGAGACCCGAAGTTGGTAAGGCCGCCGCTGTCCATAGATACTGGTGTAGATTTCATATGCTTAACAGGGCAGGCTCTTTAAAATATGATTTGGTAACTGTTTACAGTGATAGTTATAATTGTTTGTTATTTATCAGTACAGACAATAGCAAAAATATATAATTGTCAGAGTACCATCATTATCCTGTTTGGTGATAAAATTTTGCTCCCATCAGCGCTAACGGTATATGTTGCCCGCCAGCGACAATTGAAGGTGATATAAAGAGAATAAGCTCAGGTCAATTTGGTCTCTGAGATTAAAACCAGACTATAGATGGCCTTTTGTTGGCTTTGTTACCAAGCAATTCTTTCAATTCTACCACTTACATAAAACATAAAAAAAAGAAACATTTAGTGAACAGTATTTTCCGAATTAATAAAAGAAACTACAATTATTTTGTAAAGTAACATTCTTAATAATATTTTGAACAATAAACATTCTAAATAATGAATTAATCTCACTTTTTCACTTGAATCATTCAATTAATACCAACCCAAACTCGAGTCAGGAAGAATTCAACTTGAGTTAACTTAAACTTTGCAAAAATGGAGTTAAATTTAGTTAGTAAATCAAGTGGACATGTCCCTGATTAGTCATTAAATGTCAAATAACTTGTATATACACTTATTATAAGTTTATCTGCTATGTACCAAGTACTCAGTTCAAGATCTATACATTTATTTTCCCCAGTTCCTAAAAATGTACATTTCTATGGTATAGTTTATTTAATGAAATAGCATAAAATTGCTTAAATTACAAAAAAATACTTTTATATAGGGAAAAGGTTGACAGTAACAAAAAATAGACATAAAAAGAAAAGCACACAGTGATTAGGGTATTGTCAAGTCTTGATTAATTAAGATTATATGAATTAATTTTTTTTTGTTATTGTAAATATACTATCATGACTACTAGACTATCATCAAACTGTAGTCTTCAACTCAACTTCTGTAGTCTTAACATCAAATTGTAGCCAAACGTAATTGACATAGAAACTTTTTGTTACTCATAATTGTTACTACTATTATACCCTAATCTTCCTTAACTTGTAAGTTAGCATTAATACATAAATAGTATGAAAGTTGATAGGTAGTGGATAAACATTTCAGTTTAGGAGCTTGTAGAAAAATGCAGTCTCTTTGAAACATAGGGACTATTTGTAGATTGACTGACCTGGGCTGTACAGCTCGGCGAGTTCTTGAGCCCCTTTATGGCGTGGACCCCACCGAGGTAGCGATCCTACTTCACTTGGAAGTTGCGTATTAGCATTAGGATCGTCCTCATACATCGAATGTTCCAAAATTTGTCGTTCTGTTTTCACCGGCGCCAATAAAGTAGTGGCCATGCTACTAGCATATTCAAAGCGTTCACAGGTCAATCCACTGATACCATCTCTTTTTGCACAAGGTGGTATTGGTAATGGCAAAGCCATAATTAACCCTTATAATAAAAAACTATTTTGTGAAAAATATGTACTGGAATTAAAATTAAGTTACAAATAAAATAATGTTTATGTGTATATTTTACTTGAGATACAATATCAAGAAATGTAAATGATGAAATGAATCACATATAACATTTGATCAGTGTTGCCAACACGACTAAGACAAAATATGCTAAAGTGCTGTTAAAATTATACCAAACTGTTCTAAAATTATGCTAAAAAAATATGCTAACATTTTTCAATATCAAACAAAAGCTTAAATCTTTTGTTAGTACTGGCACGGTACACTCGGAAAGTTATCTGTCAATGATATTACATTGTTTCCTGTATTCTATTATTCCTATCAGATTGCTTTTATAGATATACATAGGTATAACAAATAAAATTTTATTCAACTTAGATACCGTGTTCTGCGCAAACCCTCACAAATTGATAGCAGAGCATGATTAACAGTAAAATGGCATCTGCGTCGAGTTTCCGCAATATAGAACCTTTAAATAAGGAAAATTGGGGGGAAAGGGATTGTTAGTAATGTGGATTGATAACCCCATTGCTAGCAATGTACCATGTCAGGTTGACCTCCACGCGGTTCCCCCTGGAAACCATCGTGATAAATTCTTGGTGAATTTGTCACGATGTCACTGACCTGACCTCATGCTCATCTTATCATCCTCCACTGGTGTCCCGCCAGCGTAAACCGTTAGCGCAGGCGTGTGAGCCATTCCATTATCATCCATAAAAAAAACATAAGGAAAATTACGATAGTTGGAGCCTACAAGCACAGGGCGTGTTGAACAAAAATGATTACTGGGATATCGTCAGTAGTGCAAAAACATTGTCACCCAGGTCTGATGCAGCGGCAGCGACGGAATTTAATAGAGTGGACCTAAAGGCAAGGGCTGAAATTTTACTTTTATTATCACCGTCGGAATTAAAGCAAATTAAAGCATGCATGACATCGAAAGCTGTTTGGATAAATTAAAATCAATACATCAGAGCGCCAAACCACCAAGAAAAGCGACCTTGCTGAAACAACTGGTTCTAAAACGTATGAGTGTTGGATAAGATATTCACGATCACATAAATAACTTCATGGACTTTGTGGATAAACTCGCTGACATGGAGATTAAAATACTTCCACAGTTACTCGGCATTGTGTTACTGTATAGTCTACCAGCAACATTTGATAACTTCAGAATAGCCATAGAGTTACGGCATTCATTACCGAACCCCGAATACCTGAAGATAAAAATATTGGAAGAATATCAGGTCAGGAGCAGTAATGAACAAGGCCAGAACTCTGAAGCATATTATCTTAGAAACGAAAAACAAAAGTACCTACGCCAATAATTGTAGGAAAAAGACCACACCACCGAAGCATGTTGGGGAAAGAAGAAACGTGGCAATGAGAGAGACAACAGCAAGTAGCATAAAAATTTCAATGTTTTGCCTTAGTACCGTACAACAAGACCCTAGTGAAAATACATGGTGCCTGCACAGCGGCTGTTCATCTCATAATTGCAACAATAAATCAATCTTTATTAAATTAACCCCAGACAGGGGCACATTAAGATTAGCGTCAAGTAAGTACAACAGTGGAATTCAAGGTAAAGGAATAGTACCTAACTGTAAATTCAAATAATCAAGGTTACAATTTGATGTTCATTCAAATAATACATTGTATGTTCCGGATGTGTCAATAAACCTATTGTCAGTAAGTAAGATAACTGTCAAAGTAAATAAAGTCGTTTTTGAGAAAGACAAAGCCTATGTCATTGAGAAAAGTGGCGAGGTGGTAATTACGGCGCAAAGAAAAATAAGCTGTATTACATCGAATTTGACATGACATTGGCAAAATGAAAAATTAGAAACATGTGAATTACGTTTTCGTATGATGAACTTTGTTGTGCACTAGACCATCTTAATGACTCTTCCCCAGGCATAGATGGCATACCCTATTCTTTCATCACAAAATCTTCAGTTCTCGCCCAAAAGAAACTGCTTGATATAATTAATGCTGTTTTCACTACAGGAATCCGAATCCTGGAAGTCTATTTTAAAACCTCATTCTGATTCATATAGACCAATAGCGTTATCCTCCACTCTCGCTAAAATCACCATTTAATTAAAAATAGGACAACCAAGGGGCTATTAGCAAACAGTCAATTTGGTTTTAGACGGGGGAATGGGAACTAGAAAATATATGACACATATGATAATTCAACTCCCATCAGGCAGAAAATGATAGTATCCCCGCGAGATTAATACATTCATTTGTAAACTGAAAGGCTTATGAACTGGTCCTAACCTTGCATAATTGATAAAAGAGAAATTAAAGAGACAACCATTCAACATATATACAACGGAACCATTCGAAATAATTCGTAGCGATGTTTGTGGACCATTGGAATACGAAACATACTATACAATACTGTCATGTCTATTTAATAAAAAGAAAAGTGACGTATTAGAAATGTTCAAACAATAAAAAAGTGAAGTCGAAACATTTTATAATAATAGGATAAAATATTTACAGTCAGACTGCTTATCATAAAAAAATAGCTTGACGATTTCCTTAAATTGCATGATATCGAAAGAAGCCTAACGACTGTTTATACTGCACAATAAAATGAAATCAGCGAGAGGAAAAATAGACCGTTGTTGGACATTGCCAGGTGCGTAATTATTGAAATCGAAAGTACCTATGAAACTTTGGGCAGAGGCTATATCTATTGCAAATTACCTGATTAATCGTAGGCACTCCAAATCATTGAAAGGTGATATAGATACAATTTAGGAATTGGTTGCGTAAGACAGCTTCCGGCAGTCATCTCAACGTTTTAGGTAGGAAGATCTTTATCTTAAAAAAGAATAGATGAGGAAAACTGACCCAGAATACCAAAGAGGGTGTGTTCGTAGGCTATTCCTTAGCCAGCAAAGACTATAGAGTATATATACCTAAAGATGATGATGTGGTAACTAAAGAGACGTAAAAATAATAAATAAAATGTGTTATGAAGAAAATGATGAAAATTACAATAACCTTTTAAACGATGACGAACAAATTTCACAAATTCATGCAACGGAATGTCAAATAAAAGATAACATGTATAAGAAAAATAAAAATATCCAGCAAATAGAAATTGAATTTACAGATAGCGAAAATTATTTACAAAGTTTAAATAATCCGCGTCACACCGATTTGACAGAAGATCGACTCGACTCACGACGGTTTCGTCAGGATCCGTTATCAGAATAGCTATGAAAAAAGATTTAAAATTAAACCAAATGGATGTAACCACAGCATATCTAAATGGTGAACTAGAACAACATATAATAATGAAATATCCGGATTATTTAGAAGGGTATTTAACCGAAATATTGGTTAAAGAGAGTGAAAAAGATGATCTGACATTATACGCACAATGAAACAATGTAATGTTAATGGACATAAAAAATATAGCTATAGGTAAAGTTTGTCGTCTTATTAAAGCTTTATATGGACTTAAGCAAGCGGGGAGGCAATGGCATAAAAAACTCGACATGAAATTAAAAAATGTAGGGTTTAAATCATCAAATGATGATCTCTGCCCATACATACAGGAGAAAAGTCGAGAAAAAATTATAATTGCTATCTATAACGATAATTTATTAACCGCTTACTCAAGTCCCGTTATTCTAAAAGAAGTTAAACACTTCTAAATTTAAAATTCGAACTTAAAGATTTAGGTCATCCGAAACGACTGATTGGTATAGATATTACTTATGAAAATAATACAATAAAATTAAATCAAGAAAGATTTATTGAAGATATTCTCAGATCATAGAAAATGAAAGATTGCAAACAGTGAACAATCTGTATTGACAGTCATAGAGCTAGGCTTTATACTACAAAAGGGAAAAGGCTATGAAAATAAAAATATCTCGTATAAAAATTTTATAGGTTCCTTATGCACTTTGCAGTCGATACTCGTCCCGATATTATGTTTGCCATTGGCTACTTATCCCAGATTAATGACTTTTATGGACAGGAACATTTCAAGAGTGCTAAAAGAGTAATGCATTATTTGAAAAAGGCAAAAAAACGTCGGCTTAATTTTAGAAAAACTGGAGATAATTTCCGGCGTATGTGAGATTGATAGAATGTCTTTTTCAGGTTACTGTTTAAAGTATACTTAATTTAAGCACTTTTGAATAGTCATAGTTATCCTTCTTTTAATCTACCGCTCATTGGGAAAGCCGTCTCATCACAAGAAGAAAGAATAAGAAACTTGCGTGTTGCTCTTTTAAATAATCGTTGTAACTTTACATTTTTAAATCGAAACGTGTATATGAATATGAATACAAACTACCGACTGGTACTAATTTGCTGAGATAGCCATATGCTGGATGTCTAAGAAGCAGAGGAGTATCACTTTGTCCACAGCAGAGGCGGAATATGCAGCCCTGACCGAAGCTGCAAAGGAAGCTATTCGTCTAAAGCTTACAAACTATAATAGCATCACAATCTTAAATGACAATCAAGACGCCCTCAAACTTAACCAAAATGGTAGGGTAACTTCAAAGTCAAAGCATATTAACTTAAAGGTACACTACATCAGAGACTGTAGGTATAGAAGAAGGTACATTTGTAGTCAAGTATCTGCCTACTGATGAAATGGAAGCAAATATGCTAACTAAGGCCTTGGCTGGATCGCGACTGGAGACATTGCGAAGTAATTTGGGACTAACTTAAACACGACATGCACCGTAAAGATGAATGTTAGTACTAGCACGGTACACTCGGAAAGTTATGTGTTAACGATATTACATTGATATATATCAAATAAAATTTTATCCAACTTAGATGCCGTTTTCTACTCAAAAACCCTCACATTTTTAATTTATTTTATGCTTTAATTCATTGAATCCTACTTTTTCTGTAAATATGTTTCCTCCTCCTACACTGTGTTTACTTGTGACATTTTACCTAGTATGTTGCTTGTTTTTGTGTATATGTATAATATTTGATTATGTATATTTATTTAACATATATATGTTTTCCTTTATACATAAATTTATGTTTTAGGGGAGTGTGGGGTACAGTGGTTCGCGGGTCACAGTGGATAGATTGTAGCTTTGCATGTAGTGCACACATACACTTGTGACTCCGTGACTTTGTCGTTCTTATATTTCTTCCGCGTCCTATCTGGTCTTTATCTTAATTTCAAAGATAGGGTTTGCGTCGCAGAACACTACTCGACAAGTGAGATAAAAATATTTTTTTACATCTTATTGTAAAACCATGTTACTTTTCTGTGTGCAAAAATTTTGCAAGATTTAATTATTTGTTACGGTCTATGGTTAATGTAGAGGAATTTTATTAGTCTCAATTGTTTAAATAGCAAATAAAATAAATATTACGATTTTTTAAATCGGATATCTATCAGTGGGGTACAGTGGATCGTTTTGAGTTGGGATACAGTGACAGATTAAAATATTTTTTTTGTATGTAAAATGTTACGGAATAGGAAAAGGAAGACCAATATTGGTCTGCATACGGAAGAACAAAATAATTTAAAATATCTGCAGGGTATAAAATTAAACCTGTAGCTAAATTTATTAATATTCCGACCACGACTCTGTACAGATATTACACCAAATTACTCAGAGCGAAAATATTTCACTGATATCCATGAGAAGCTCTTACAACTTACAATGTTACAATAAACATCTTTTATTGGGTTTTAAATAGCCATTGTCCATTGTGCCCTATAAATGGGTCCTTGTGGATTTTTTTTTATTGGGTTGTTTGGGCTATTGTCAGATGTGTAGCACCTGTAGCACTGCGACCTACATAGATCTATTGTGCTCGCCCTTTTCAGAGTTCGCTACCTAGACCCGTCAGGGACAAGAATTGAAGGATATTCTTAGGAGCGATCGTTTTTATCTCCTCGGGAAAGAGTGTAAACTTTCCAAATGAGATATTTCGTTTATGCATGAGTGGGCTACAACCACATAGGATGTGAAGCGGCGTTTGCTCTTCAGTTTGGCAGAATCTGCAGATACTTGTCGTGCATAGGCCTAGTTTAGCCATATGCTTGTTTAATTTGCAGTGTCCTGTGAGGGCCCTAGTCATCATGCACATGTTGTTTTTACTCAATAGCAGAAGTCTATTGGAGTATTTGTTCGAGAAGCCATATTAGGTCTTTTGAATGTGTTAAACCTGGCATTTCTTGCCAGTGATTCAGTGCTTCTCGTTTGGTTATTAATTTTAGATGTCCCAGTTTTAGGCAACGAGGCACACCACAGAAGGGTTCGGGGCCCAGTTGGATGGTTTTTGCCCCTAACTTTGCCAGATGGTCGGCATTCTCATTGCCTTCAATATTTGAATGCCCGGGGACCCAAATCAGTGTAATATTATTTCTGCTTCCTACTTCATTTAGTAGCAGGATGCAGTTTCTAATAAGTTTAGAACGGATTTCGTACGAGTTAAGTGCTAGTAGAGCAGCTTGACTGTCCGAATAAATGTATATATTCTGATTGATGTAGTTAAGGCTTAGGATTATTTCCAGACATCTAATTAATGGCGTAAGTCTCGGCCTGAAAGATTGAGGCGTATTTTCCTAAGCCTATATATTTGCAGATTTTGGGTTTAACACCGCATATTCCACATCCTACATCATCTCCTATTTTGGACCCGTCTGTAAACCAAACTAGGTCATGCTCTGAGTGAGTCGGTGTATGGTTATTTTGCCATTCGTCTCTTCCAGATATTTCGATTTTGTAATATTGTACAAAGTTACACTCTGGTGCCATGTTGTCTTCAGGCATTCCCAGAATAGGATCACTCATTATCGAGTCTTGTATAGTTTTTATGGCCAGGGAATGCCAAGATATCCTCTTTTGGGAACTTATTCTTATTAGGCACATTGATTGAAGTAGAAAAAGTATAATCCATCACATTTAAAATAAGTATTGTTGCTAAGTAACAGTTTGTATGTAACGTGCAACTGCAATCGGAACGAAGTAAATTATATTTACAACTGTATACGTAATCCACTCAATATCTCTATCATATTAGGCACATTGATTGAAGTAGAAAAAGTATAATCCATCACATTTAAAATAAGTATTGTTGCTAAGTAACATTTTTTATGTAACGTGCAACTGCAATCGGAACGAAATAAATTATATTTACTACTATATATGTAATCCACTGAATTTTGGTATATACTTTTGGTATATATACCGCCGTATACAATATATAATTACATTTACAACTGTATACGTAATCCACTGAATATCTGTATCAATTCTGAGCATATTGGCTTTCGCCTTTTCCTGTATAAATAAAGGAAGGGGCGTCAAGTCCAATAATGCGTCTAGAGCTGCTCCCGGCGTGGGTCATGGGTCCTGTAATAATCAGACAAGCAATTCTCTGTAGGCTGTTTAGCTTGGTGGCAGCTGTGGATTGGAGGGTTTTCCGCCACCAGATTGCGCAGGCATAGGTGGTAAGCGGTCTCACCACTGCTGTGTAAAGCCATAGGGCAATGGGGTTAATTCCCCATCTGGGCCCCGCTACCCGTCGGCTTATTCCTAGGGATGTTTTCGCCTTTTGAGTTATGTTATCTATGTGTGTGTTCCATGTCAGTTTTTGGTCGAAGGTTACGCCCAGGTACTTGACTTCTTTGGAGCACTCTAATATTCTTCCATTTACTTTAGGCATGACAAGTTTGTCAAGTTTCTTCCTTTTTGTACAACAATTTGGAACAATTACTGTTTTATCAGGATTTACTGATAATTCATTTTCCTTACACCATTTAACTATGATGTTTAGTGCTCTTTGGATGCGGTCTGATATTGTTGTTGCACAGAACCCTCTGACCATGACTACTAAATCGTCTGCGTAGCCTTGTACCTCAAATCGGTTTTTGGTCATAACATCTAATAGCTGGTCTACCGTCAGTACCTACAGCAGTGGCGATAAAACGCCTCCTTGAGGACATACTTTGGTAGGTCTGATTTCTAACGTACTGTTATGAAGAGTAGTTTTAATGGTTCGATTTAAGAGCTTTGCTTTGATCCATTGAGTGGTGGTTTCATCCACTTTCTTGCGGATGAGTCCCTGTGACATGGTCTCTATGGGCGTGTTATCAAAAGCACCCTCAATATCGAGAAATGCACATAGAGCTATTTGTTTGTCCTCAAAGGCCTTCTCGACCTTGTCGGTGAGTTCTAGCAAGGCGGTCTCTGTGGAATGTCCCTTGCGGTAGGCATGTTGATTCCTGTCCTCGAAAATGCTCATTTTCGAGGATTGTAGCTCTAATGTATTAGTCCAGAACCTTTTCCATGGTTTTTATTATGAAAGAGGTTAGGCTTATAGGTCTGTGAGACTTTGGCTGCGAGTAGTCTCTTCGACCGGTTTTCGGCACGTAGGTAACTTTGACCTTCGTTAATGGTTCTGGTATAAAGCCCCAGGCAAAGCTGGCTCTAAATATTCTTACCAGATAGGGAGATAGGATGTCAAGCCCTTGTTGTAACAGGGCCGGGAAAATTCCATCTTCTCCCGATGATATATATGGCTTGAAAGATTTTATAGCCCATATAATTTGTTTTGGTCGAAAAATCCTCGCAGCTCTGTTCCACGCCTTATGGTTGGGCTTTTGTAGATGTGAGCTTGGAGGGTTCCAGGACCGAACCGATTCAGGGAAGTGGGTTGTAGATAGCAGCTGTAGAGTTTCTTCCTCTGATGTCGTATAGGTACCATTGGGCCTTTTCATAAGTCCAATTTGGTTATTTGTCGCCTTGGCAAGCATTTTGTGTAATCTGGATCCTTGGGGAGTCTGAGTTATCTCCTCGCAGAAAGCACGCCATGATGCTCTTTTGGCTTTCCTAATTTCGCAGTAGTATTCCCTTTGGGCTTTACTATATTGGGCCCATTCGGTAGGTCCCTTTTTAGCCCTGTTGGATAATTTGCGAGTTTTCTTCCTCAGCTTTTCTAGACTATTGTTCCACCAGGGTGTTTTACATTTGGCGGTTTTGGTTTTGATGGGACAGTTGTTCTGGTAGGCACTTATTATGCCATTTAGAAGTATGTCCACAGCGAGTTCTAGTTCTAGAGGAGATTTAATACTCTTCGGAAGGTCCGCAATTAGGATTGTAAGACTGTCACTGTGGATACTTTGCCATTTAATAAAAAAACTTGATTATCTAATTACTAAGTATTTGTAAGGCTATTTTTGCAATGTTGTTTCAAACTTAAATATTACTTCTGAGTTTTCATTAAACCAATAATCAATCTGGAGCAGAAAAGGTGAAGTTATAGCACTTGTAAAAAAAAAAGTAACCTCTGTACCCCACACTCCCCTATATACTAGTGCTTCATTTCTTAAAACCCATTCCTATGTACGTTCGCTGATATCAATTTTATTTACATAAGTGTACATAATTTTATATTTCGACTGATTGCCAGCAATGACAAAGGTAATCTTAATAAGGGTTGCGAAAAGGGATAAATATTACTCTGACAAACTGTTGACCAACTTTCAAGTGTGATAGGGACAAACTTTTGTCAGTGCAACTATTTCGGATCGTTTATTTCATGGTTAAATTTGTATTAAATGTTTATAATTATATGTTAATATAATATGCTAAACAACTTAAATATATGCCAAATCTAGCATAAAATATGCTAAATTTACAACACTGCATTTGAGCATATTTTTTAAGTAGTTTCATGACTTGGCTAAGAGTCATTTGTACTTTCTAACCAGAAAGTTACGGCTCTGGATATATATAAATTTAGGGCTTATCAACAAAATTAATTTCGTGATTTTTGATCTATTCTCCCGTCATTATCACAGTTAGTCACATGTGAGTGAAAGTCAAATAATCAAATATTTATTAATTTAAGTACCTATATTCATTAATAATCCAAATTTCGTGTTTAAATACTTAGATAAATTATATTTTGAAAAGTATTTCGAAGAATTTCGATCTCTCCACAGAGCAGAGAAGTAACTAGAAATAGTAAGTGGGCATAACCTTATAAAATATATGCTGCTTGAAAAGGAAAGTGAAAGCCATATTAAAATGAAAAATTAAATGTATTTTTTAATATATGTTAAAAGGTAAGACATAAATTTTGATAAAAGTAACTTTGTCTGTTTTCTTTTTAAGTGTCGTTTTCTACCTCTCTTAATATACATTTGAAAATACGATAAACTGATATATGTAGAAAGCTTTCAACTCATTTACACATACTAGAAATCACTATTCTTATAAGAAAATGGCGTTAGTTTAAAAAAAAAAATGATAAAGATTCAAACAAGAAAGTAAGCGTAGTTAGGGTTTACGGTAACGTTTACTTTAAACGTAAGATTCATCAACCATCAAATAATTAATATAGAAACAAACTTTATGGTAAGGTTAATATGACATATCCAGTTTGTACTATAAGTCTATGTTAGGTACTATTATATTTGGTTACTATAAGCCATGTAATAGAGGTTATTTTATTTGAGCAAATTCTGGGGAAAAGTATATTCCTCCACTGGCGACACTGCTTGACACGGTGGAAGTATTTAAAAAATAGTGAAATGGAAATGTGTCATTATCTAAACTAACAACAAAACTTTTCTGAGATTATTCCCTGATTATATTTGGTTTATTGAAGTTTTTAATTATAAATCGATAGAATATTTTATTTTCTAATATTATAGGATTAAGCCCATCTACATAATTTTGTTCAGCAAAGAGTACAAATAGACCATTGGACTATTATGGATCTGAGAGCCGCTAAATTAGCATTAGCTCGTAAAAAGGTAAATATTAACGTTTACCCAAGTAAAGTCAGTTAACGTAAAAGCCTGCTTTACCAAATAATATTGCTCAAAGACAAGAGACCAGATATATCGCTCCTTCACACTTAGCATATAGGAATGAAACAGGATAATATTATTAAATATTTTTATTAATTTATTTTTTAGTTAAAAGATCATCAAGTAAAAAAAAATGAGTCCACCCAAAAAGAAGAGATATTAATTCCGACAGAGTCTATTATACCACAGGATAATGTACACCAAATCTTTCAAGAACCTGAAATTATAATTAATCAACACAAAAACAATATAGAAGAAAATCAACATATAGAATCCTACAGTTTGGAACAAAGTATCCAGTCTCATGAACCAAATGTAAATGTCACAGAAATTCTGATTTCGCAGAAACGAAATCTTGAGATGCAAATCAATCAATTACAGAACAATTTAAACCAATTAGAAAAAGAATATGCAGTGATATTCAATAATTACAATGTATGTCAGCAGAAAAATTATAGTTTGGAGAGTGAGTTTAAAATCCTGAGTGATAAAATGAAATCAACAACAGAGCAATTGTATGAAAAAGATAAAATAATCATTGAATTGAAAAGTATTAAATCATCATTATCTGATCAACATAATAGTTTGTTAGAGCAATTAGAATTCACAAAAACAATGTTAACTACAAAGGAGACAGAAAATGCCTCACTTCATAGCCAACTTGCCAATGTTCAGAACCAATTGGAGGTAACAAGACTTCAACTTCAACAGTTAACAAATGGAATAAATACTGAAGTTATACATAATAACGACAATAGTCATCAAAATGAAATACTTTTACAAAAAATAGCAACTTTAGAACAGCAACTGAAAGGAGCACAAAAAGAAAAAGATCAGATTAGTATGCATTATGAACACTATGTAAATGACTTAAATAAGCAACTTAAGTCAACTATGATAAACAATGAAAATATGTCCAAAGAAATACAAACTTTATCTAACAGAGAGTCTAGTCTAATTGAACAGATTAGTGACATGGAAATTAGATTACAAAACTATAATGTGAATAAAGCTGTTAAAAATGATATAAAAAATGATACTAGCCTTGAGGAGGTAGAAAAGAATTATATTAAACTCCAGGTAAATATTTATACATATAGTTCGAAAACATACTATACTATATTCATTAAAATGAAATGAGCAACATGTTGATAGATTTGTTATTTCTTGTCATTTATTTTTTTAAAGTACACTATAGTATGTAAATGATGCATGAAAGTAACATGCACCATGTAATATAATAGGATGAAAATAAAGTCGAGGCACTAGTTCCTATTATTATTTCCTTCCATCTGCTGATAGTATTTGTAACTAGGAATAATATGTATAATTTGTGCTTTTTAAAAACTGCAATTTTTAAAATGTTTTGATTTCATTGTTTTCTAAGGTTTTAGGCTGGTAAGGTCAGAAGTTCATTTACCTTTATCATAATGTAATGGTAGAATAAATATATTATACTTTTAGGAATCATTACAAGAGCTTAAAGCTAAGTATGAGGAAATAAAAAAGAAATATTTAGCAAGTGAAGCTAAAGTAATAGAATTAAGTAAAGGACAGGAAGCTGAATGTAAACATGACAATATAAGTATAATGAAACTAAATGCAGATATTGCAAGTGATAAACTTGCTGCACAGAGAGCTACTGAGCAGAATAAGAAATTAAAAAGTGATATGCAGAATTTAGAAGAAGCATATGTCAAAATGGTAAGTAGTAATAATAATAACTCAGGACACTTCAGACAGCACCATCTAGTCACAAGCTAAGCAGAGTTGTATTGAATAGTTTTTTTTTAGTTAATTATATACATAGAAAACACCAAAACTAATATAAACAAGCATACTGTATGAGAAATCAAATCTATGATCACCAGAACTGAGGGGGTATGCCAAACCTAGACCATTGAAGCCATCATACTAGAGTCCATATCTATTTTTTTTATATCAAAGGGGACAAACGAGCATGCGGCTGATCTGATTATGGTAAGTGATTACCGCTGCCCATGAGTACCTGCAACACCAGGGGAATTGCAAATATATTGATGGTCTTTTAAAAAAGAATAAACTCTTTTCTTGAAGGTTTCAATATTTATTTATTTATTTATTTAACTTTAATGCACACAATATAATATATAGTACAGTACACACAGTGGCGGACTTAACACCATGCAGCATTTTCTACCAGTCAACCATTGGCGGTGCAGAGAATAATTGTTGGCCGTGCAAAATGATAAACGTAAACAAAATGCAACAAAATATAAACAGAACAAAATATATATATATATACTTAATAGATACAATAATATATAACATAAATATATACAAATATATACATATATATGCAATAAACTTAAATATATACCAAATAGTCTGATAGTCACAGAAATAAAGAGAGTTAAATGGGAAAAAAAGAGAACTCAGAGAAGAGAGAAAGTTATAAATTCAGATAATATGTTATAATAGTTATAGTTTACTAATAATAATAGTTTACGTTTCAAAGAAAATTTATTCGTAGCAGTATTGATATCAAGAGGTAAGTCATTCCAAAGTTTGATTGCCTGAATGGCGACTAAAGAATAGTGGAAGAAACCGGACAAATGAGCCGGGATATGAAGTAAAAAATTTCTGGTTGTGCGAATACAGTGATTGGTGTTGTACCCATAGAAATGAATTTCAATATCATATTGGTTCAGAAATACCATTGCTGGTGTTTCCGCACCAATACGATGGAAAGGAACGGTGGAAGATGATTCCACAATATGGTTGTGCATGGCAAAAAGTTTCTAGAAAACCGCACTGTGGAGGATCGCCATTCATCCAGGTGATCAGGATGGTATTTTAGTTTCTGGCGGGTGGTACGGTGGTGAAACTCAGCAGTTGGTATTCAACCGAACAATTCCTCAGAACACTCCCCGTGATATATGCGATAGAAAATGCACAGAGATGCAATATCACGACGCAAAGCCAATGGGTCGAGTCTGTCACATAGACGATGATTACCAATGATTCTGACTGTTCGGTTCTGTTTATTTGTAACATGTCATTGATATGCAGAAGAAATAGAGTCGGAGATAGCAGACAGCCTTGAGGAACACCAGCATTCACGGAATCTGGGTCGGAACAAGAACCATCGACAACGATCTTGATGCTCCTATCAGCGAGAAAGCTGGCAATCCATTTGCATAACTTCGCAGGCAACCCGAAGCATGGTAGCTTTGAAAGAAGAGCCTTGTGCCAAACCCGATAAGAGGCCTTCGCAATATCCTCTGCCAATCTGCTCAATAGCCTCTGCCCATGTGTCAAATACACTACAAATTCACCAGCTTAGCGACCCTGGGGAAAGCCATACTGACGATCAGAAATCAATTCGTTCACTTCTATGTATCGTAGGAGTTGACGGTTGACAATCGACTCCATGGTTTTTTAGAATTAGGATGTGAGGCTATGGGCTATAGTTAACTGGATCTGAGCGATCTCCCTTCTTAGGGATCGGGTGAACCAAAGCCGTCTTCCAAAGTTTCGGGACTACACCAGAGAGTAGTCGAGTAGCAGTACCGAAAAAGCGTTTTTACCGGAGTCTACTCGGGTGCACACGTCCAGAGCACAATAGCAGGAATACCGTCAGGCCCACTCGATTTATGGATGTCTAGGGAGAAAAGAGACTTGCGTAACCAGCTTTTGGGTAAATTATACCTCAGGCATAACAGTTTCACACCGCGAGATGACTGGCGGTGATTGCTCCTTATTGTCCAGTGTCGAGTTGGATGCAAAAAGAGAACCAAGGAGATCGGCCTTTTCTTTAGCATGTTAGGTCAACGAGTTATCCTCTCTGCGCAGTGGTGGAAAAGATGGCTGACAGAAATTTCCCTTAGCAGCTTTGGCAAGAGACCAAAAAGCCCGGGAACAGATGGAGGACTGTTTAGTCTCTTACCAATTCTACTGATGTGCTCCGACTTTGCTGTGGCTGTAACTCTTTTGAAGGACCTGGAAGCGGAGTTATACTTTCTTTTAAGGGCATTGGCTTCTGGATCACTCGACTTCACAGCTGCAATCCTGGCACGGAAGCATTCCTGCTTACGGTTAGACGCCGATCTACAGGATCGGCCATACCTGGGAATTCGGAATAAAAATCTCCATTCCCTGAAGTACTACATCGATGACAGATTCAGCTATTACATCAGGATCGTCCAGTGCGAAGCAAACTCGCCACTATGGGTAAGATGCAAAAAAACTTCGCATCTCATCCCAGGCTGCCGACTATAAATACCAAACACGACGTCGACCAGTAGATCGCGGCAAAGAAGGACGCGTGAGACTCGGACGTTTTTTGGACCATTTGGACGTGTTCAATGAGTCGATCAGTTTCGATGTTACCGCAATGGGACCTGTATAAGCATGCATAAATGCGGAGATGGTCATCACAATCTACACGCAACCATAAAATGGACAAGTCACCTTCAAGTCTTGTTGTCGCCGACTTGGTACACCAAGTCGGCGACAACAAATATCCTCACACACTGGCCCGTGGAATAAAATGATGTTCCAATTTATATCCAGGGTAGGTCAGGTACGAAATTTCATCGGGACAGGATATTTACGTCTCCGTAAGGAAGAGCAAAGCTGGCCTCGCCGTCTTTAGGTGGTGATGGACGGCGTTGAGATTGGAATGAATGCCCCTGATGTTGCAAAACTGACTATGAGCAAGCCAAACGCCGATGAAGATTTGCTCGGTTTCCTATTGGCCAAATTGAGCGGAGTATTGCCCACCCCAGAATACGCAGGGCAGCCTGAATGTGGTCTCTCAGGGGTGGATTCTCCAGTAACCATCCTACCATCCTGGGGTAAAAATCTTTTCTATTCCTCTGTCATGGTATGTAAGAAAGGGGTGGGTAGGGCGAGGCAGTAGAAAAGGGATAGAGGGGAGCGGCAGGGGCGTCCGGAACCCACAACTCACCATGCGAAATGTGATAACGCTTATTTCCCGTTTCGAGCGGCCCATCGAGCTGAACAACCATGTGTGATTATTCAGCTCGATTGGGCCATCGATTGGTACAGCTTGCTCTGTCATTCAAGACTACGGTTTGGTTTTAATTTTTTTTTTTTGGAAGACTAGTGGCCCACCTTCATTTTTAATAGATGCAATCTGATTTAACTTTCAAAGCAATTTAGCGATTTCAGAGGTTAGTTTCCTCATCAAAAATAATTATTTCTTTCCCTTTATTAGTAAAGATTCAATCTAATATATTATTTACTTATTTTTATCCAATGTATAAGTGAATACTATAAAGTTATTTGTTCATTTTTCGAGTACCTATTTGAACTGAGAGGAATTCTATAATAAATTAATTTATTACAATATGGTATATAATACGAATGGAGTAACAGCGATGTCAATGTAGATATGTGCCAGCAGTTTTTTCTTCTATCATCACTAGATTGTCCAACGAAATTTCGCGACCAATTTTAATAACATAAATAATGTATGTAAATACTTTCGTGTTTACGAAAGTTTAAAAATAACTGTTAATAACAAGACAATTCACACAGCGCCATCTAGTCCCAAGGTATGCAGAGATTGTGTTATGGGTTGGGCTCGATAATATATATATATATAGTTAGAACTTTATTTATTTTTGTAAATACATGCTTATGTATGTATTATTATGATGATACTATAACAATCTCATTGTTATTATTATCATCATCATCATCAGGTATTACCGTCGAGTCTCACTCGCACTCAGTCACTGTCGAGTAATTACGGGTTTAGATTCGTAGAATTCACCTAAGATGCTATAATTTAGTCATGCCAGGTTTTGAATGAAATACGGGGGCATGCTCTTTTTTACACCCCATTCCACTAATGTCTTGAAAGGGGCGTCATATTTTGGAATGAATACCCAAGTATAATTAATATATCCATCCTTTTTAATAATTTATATACCTATAGTAATTTTGATATATAAAAATTATAAAATAAATATCTCTTTCGGAAATAACGTCACGTGGGATCAATTAGTGATATGTTAGTGTCTACGTGGCACGTGCCACGTGCCTTAACATACCTATTCCGAATAACCCTGTAAACAAAGTGTTTGTTCTTTACTTTTTCTCTTGTCTCATCTAATAATTAAAATAAAGAAATATGTATAATTCGTTAATTTTAATAATTTTCACAGAGCAGTGATAAATTGGAGCTTACTGAAAAGTTAGCAGCTGAAAAATATTTAAACAGGGAACTAACCATTAAATTGGCTGAAATTGATGAAAAATCAAAAGAAATGTATTCAAAATTAATGGCCAAGGATGAAGAAATGATTAGATTACAAAACACTTATCGTACCCTTGAAACAGAATTTGAAAAATTATCTGATGAAAGAAGGATGTCAGAAGAAAATTTAGCTGATAACCATGAGGCTGAACATAATAACGAGACAGCGCTTTTAAAAACCCTTGAAGTTAATACTACAGATAACATAAATAAATGCACATATGATTGTTGCAGTGATGAACATCAACAATTTCTTATACAGTCTACAACAAAAAATGATTTTACTACTCCCAATGATGACGCAATGTTAAAGCTTCAGGATCGTTTCTTAAAAATAATGAAGGAAGTTGCAGATTTATCAGATGAAAAGCATAGACTAGAACATATAATAATGCAATTACAAAATGAAACTGACACAATATGTGAATATGTAGCTTTATATCAACAACAACGAAGTCTGTTAAAGAAGCGAGATGACGAAAGAAGTGCTCAAATTAAAATTTTCCAAGAAGAATGCAATAAGCTTAAAAATCAGATAGAAGAATTGAGTGATATTTTAACAAGATTTGCTGAAGATAAGGAATTAATATCTTATTTTCAAGAAGAATCAAAACGCAAAGAATTACAAAAGGTGACTAAATTAATTTTGCATATTAAGAATAACTGTTTAATAGACCCGGAAAAGAGTAATGTAGATTTCAAAAACTTTTACCCATGTAATTGTTGTTCTGGTAAACTTATTGAAGTGTAATACGAAAATATCTTAATACTTCCATTTTATTGTTAAATTAGATGGTATGTAAAAGTACAAATATCTAGCATGCTTGCCTAAATGTCGAGTTTTCAAAACATAATATAAAAATGGGAGTTTTATAGGAAATATTATTTTATAGACTGCAGTGAACATAATTTACAAGTGACAGTGACCTGTAAAATGAGTCGTGAATTAAATTAAATATCACTAATAATTTTATAAGTACAGTAAGTAATAATAATTAAAAGGTATGTAATACACGTGCCTAAAATAAAGAGTTAGTCGTAGATTCAGAAAATTATTAATTCATTCGTTCCAACCTCAAAAACATCGTAATACCGTGATAACTTTACATTACACGACACGTTCTGTCATGAGTGACTATGCACACTATTGAACGTAGAAGAGAGCGAGAGCGCAGTCATAAGTTATTGTTTTTATCTACTGTTTGTGTTATGACGCTTGTTTTTAATTAATTTTACCTTTATAATCAGTTGTCTTTGGTAGCTACTATAAAGGAGCAATGAACTGACGTACCTAAATAAAGAAATATCGGTGTTATTCTATTTTATTAATTTTAATATTATCTCGACGTTTAATTAATTTAATAGCCTGTAGCTCTGATTGTAGATATTTTGGCATCACCTTAACATGTTATTTATTTGGTTATTTGATCATTCGGAATGTATTTATTCTAGGTTATCTAAATCTGTAAAATGGGGCATTATTGAATTCATTGCTGACTTTGTCTAAACTGATTGTAGACCTCTAACAGTTTGTTGTTGTTGTTGATCACTTATATTATGGCTTAGTTCTCAGATTCTTGCTGATTACTGAAAACTAAAATGTTCTGTAAATCTCGATACATGGCAGTTTTATTATTTTATTTTTATTTATTTATTCATTTATTTCAGGCAACTAGGCCCATATTATAAATACCTTATAGACTAACATACATATAATATAATATTTAAAAACTAATACAATAATATTGTCTGTGTGATCACGGCACTGAAGATGGCAATCTGCCACGGTAGCGCCGATACACCACACCTTTCGGCCAGTAGTCCTCTTTCATGAAGGTGGGCAGCAAGTCGGTGGGGACCAGGGCCACAAACGCTTTGAAACTCGCGTTGTGACTCGACTTCAGCTGCGTTACCCTCAATGTCAGGTTACTCTTGTTACGAATATAATCGACAATGTCCTGCTCCTTAGTGGCGTAATGTAGACGGGACAGGTACATTGTCGTGGTCGGTGTAGCAGCACGCAGCAGAAAGTTGGGCCCAGTGAGTGCAGTGCCACAATGATTTCTATTGACCTTGTTTGTGCGCCTCTTCTTTTGTACCACGACGAAGCCATCATCGTCGCGGTTGCCAGTGGCAGCACACGTAGGGTCAATGTTCAGTGCCGTTTTTGGCACACGCCGCTGTACTGAAGCAGTCGGTTTGCTAGCGACGACGGCGGCAAAATCTCGACGCTGTGGTTGCACCGAGGATTTTGTTAGCGCTGCTTCCACATGCAGCGGTATCGGCGCTCGCGAGCTGCGGACGGGGAGCACGGGGGGCGCGGCGGCCGGCGGTGACACCACATCTGGTGACGTCAGTGTCGACGCCGAAACCGCTGACTCCGCCGTGAACGCATCGCGGCATGCCCCACGGCGCGTGTTGATGTTCGTAGCGTCAAGTGACCTAGTTTCTTTTCGCGAGTCGCGCAAACTGTCCACTTCCTTGCGCAACTCACTAATTATGTGCTCTGACGCATTGAAACGTAGCGTCACATCTGCCAAACTCTTTTTTAAGGACACGATATCCTTGAGTAAGCTGGTAACATCGACGTGATCAAATGTGACTGGAGGAAGTTTGTTTAAATCCTTCGCCACAAAAGTTGGCACGTCGTCTGGATCGGTCTCCTTCAGCAGCGTTATAATGTACTGTACGCTTTTTTGTGTCCCGTCACGTCTACGAGACACCATCTGATTAGTCTTATTTAGGGACTCGAAGAGCAGATGCTCTCGCGATGTCGTCCTGGCTGAAGTTGGACACACAGATCTGGACTGCACTTACTTCGTCCATTACGTCCAGCTTCTGCTGCAGGAACGCAAGGAGTTCGTTGGCCACAAGTTTGTCACACATGGCTGGAACTTCGACTAGCACGGCTTATGCCGCGCTGAGCAATTACGATATTAAATAAAATAATTATAATACGTGCACATCGGATCGCGCTTACACTGAGATTTTGCATAACCTTTGGAAATAATTAAATAAATAACTATTCGTGTTACTAAGTTTTATTACCATGTTATACATACATATAACATGATTACTGTCATAAATAGGTAATAATACTATAAAATGTATGAATAATAAGTATCTGAAAACCTGTTATAGGATTTTTCTAGAAATGTGTAGATTATAGCATCATATATCAGCATATTGTAAGCTGTTGATTTTCTAATAAATAAATAAAAATTGTCATAAACTTAATAATAATATAACTTTGAATATATTAAAATATATAAATATAATTACTAGGATTATTAATAATATATAACAATACTTCATTTTGTATAAGTATCATGTTATCGTATATTTGAAATAAAGGCAATAAAATTGTTATTCACTTACAATTCAGCGTTTTTTTTTCATGATTTTATCGCATCTCAAATTTAGAATATATCTTTTATCGAGATACGGATTAGATACTAACAATCATAATGATATTTCTGAAATAGTATAGTATAGGTAATAATATTTGTTTACAAAATTTTTATTAAAGTTACTTTACTAAAAGATGATGAACTAAGAATGTCTTTGTTTTTTAGTAATTTTTTTTATTTTGAAATTATAAATTTTAAGCGCCCGTATATAGTCTGCAGAAATTATATAACAATATATTAGTCTAAGACATTTTACCAATGTTATTGAAATTTTACAATAAGTTATAGAATTAGAATTACTAAAAATATTATTGTTATTTGTAGCATGTCAACTACACATCAGTAAAAAAAATTAATACGTGCCAATAGTATCATGTAACATTGATAATAAATTACGAGCACGTATTTTTTACTTAGAAGGAATGTCCGGAGTTTACAAAGTATTTAAGTTATTTAATATTTGGCAACGTGTTAGTTCTATAAACTAGAAAGTTATGCTTTGTTTTGGTGTTGATAATTTTAGCTTAGACCAATAACGAAAAGCAATACACGCGATATAAGTACTTATATAGCGTTCATTGTTTCTCAGTGCGCCAATGATTTATGGAAGGACGGTTATGAAATCGGACTACTTAGTCTCTAATGATGAATTCTTCAGGTAGTGTGTAGTAAGTGAGTTCGCCCTCCCCTCCAGGTATTTATTATCTAAGCTACAATACGGTAATATTTTTTAATCATTTAGTTATTTATTACTTAGAATGGTAATGATATTTATTACTTAGAACTTTCACATTCCATTTGGCTCACATCACAACATCTAATTAAACTATTTATGGACTAAAGGTTTTTCCGTCTTGTTTGGGACCTGCAAAAATATAAAAAGATTAAGTATTTTTATTTATTTATTTATATATAATAATAATTATGATTTTTAGCTAACCTACAAATTTGTGTACTTAATATTTTTACTGATCATACATATACTAAATTCCTTAAAATGAAATGTAACAGAGTGTATACTTACTTTCATTCATTCTTCTTAGGACTAGCAATATTCGAGTCTTTGGTTGGCTGAAATATTAATAATTAAATTTTTAATGTTGTTAAGAAAGAGCAGTCTTGAACTAAAGTAATATAATTGTGCTATAAATGAGGGTATTAATCTAGAAACTATTAAGAACAAATACACTTTTCCAGCCTACTGGTTTCTTTTCCTTCATGTGCTCGCGAGTAGAAGTTATAATTGCCGAAAGGGTAGATTTTATATAGGATCCATATGGAATTAAATTTAAGGTTTACAAATAAAAGTAAAAATCCGTTCAATTTCACACATACGGGTTACATGTGGTACCATGTAGTACCCGTCGCCTACATATATAAACAGAGACAAGGACATCGTGTTATCATGTCACACCCGTGTTATCACTTATGAGTTGCTATTTAGGAGCAGTAAGATGACCTCCATATCCTATAATTTCATTGCCTTATCTCCACCCATCAACCGAAACAAAGTATAAAGCAGCGGCTGAAATAGGCGAGACTAAATTATTTTTTTACAAAATCTACCTCTATTACTGGTCGACATTTTGAAATTTAGGCCTGAATCTCACCTCAAAATATCTATGGTATAACACCACTCCATAAACACAGCCAATTGATACTAAAATTTGAATTATTAGCCATACAATAACATTGCACACTTGAGCTTGACCAAATAGTTCTTTGCCATTTTTTATGCATAGCATTGATTCTGTAACCATTATGGCACCATATACCCAACATTGAGTTCCAACTCTCTTGCAGTTAGGGTCCGTCACATAAATATAATACTGTCTGAAATAAAATATTGTAGATAGCTATTAAATATACAATATGCTTATAATAATAATGTTATTTATCTCTTTTTGCTGTAATTTACAGAGATACAACAGAATGGAGTTATGCCAACAGAAAATAGGCCCTACATTAATGTGACTAGAATTCCCTCATATATGGCTATAGATACGGTATAATTAAGTTTTTTTATAAATAAGTCAATTACAGATAGTAAAAATAATTATTAAGGTTTAGAAACTGAGTATACCATCCATGTTTATAACCATATACTATATCCGGTGAATTTTTAAAAAAATAGAAAATTATTGGTTCAAATCAATTTTCATCTGTATGTATATTTCTTATTAGAAAATTATGTATTCATATAACTAATAGTACGGAACAGTAATCAGACGCAGTACCTGACAGATGGAGCAACAATGACTCCAACCAGACAAAGTCGTGCAATAACCAGGGGATGAGATGGTGGCATTTCAAATATATGTTTAAGGAAAAATGTATTCAATTCTGATATTTGCCAAAATACCACTAGTTGACTTAGTGCAAAAAACCTCATATAGGTACAAGTTGGATCCAGCCACCGTACCGGACTCCATTGCACTGGTGTAAATTGGAGTATGGCTCTTTTTATTTTTCCAGTTGTTGACGATATATCCCTAAAAATTTTTTTTATAACACTTAATTTCAAATACAATTAAACCCTGTGTGTTACATAATATTAAAAACTTAATGAAGTATAATGATACTCTAAAATTGGCTTTCATATCGAAATAAATATTTAATTATTATTTTGCTATGATACTGGTGAAAAAGGGTCTAATCAATCTCTTATTAGACTTTTACTTTGTCACAAAAATAATGAAAATTTCATTAATGACAACATATGAGGAGTACCATTCGTGCCCCCTGTGTATTCTGAAGCATCCATGGTGTTATGTCTATAGGCTGTTTTACTTTACTTACTTTCCAGTAGGTTAGGCATCAAATTGTCAACCCCAGTGATAATAAAGTACCTAAAATTTATTCAACAAAACTTTTTGTATTATGATAAATGTTCCTTACCTTATGCTAACCCATTTATATTCTCTCATTTCAAGTACTTGACATATTTTAAGTCCACACCATATACCTAATCCGTTACATATAAGAACATCTAGAACAATAGAATCCCACCAACATTCTAAAAAGTTTGGAAGCAAATGAGCAAATGCTATTTCAGTTATCTCCCACATTATTGATATTGCCCATAGCAAGCCGCCGTGTCTAAACAGTAAAGCCTTGAACATCCATCCAAAAAAATGACCCCAAGCAAAAACATCCACATGAGACCATACTTTGGCTATACTGATATCTGAGCAATTGACAGCATATTCCTGAAAAGATACCAACAGCTTTAGTTAATATAATACATAACAGATAATGGTTTCACTATCTGTTAATCAAAATATAGTGTTAGTAACAATTTCTTAATATGTAATGTTAGTAGGAGAAACACATAAGAAATGACAAATGTACACTACACATATCAATCCCGAGACCCATCCACTCCTCCAACTCATGTTTATTTTTCTGTATGGAGATATATCTCTGGGTATGATACCTGACCATGGTCACACTGAACCACATACAGATAAACCTGACTTGGCACTTGACACTCCAAGTCTAAAAATCCAAGGTATGCTCCATGAATTTATCATAATGGCTGGGCATGAGATCAGGTCAGGTCCTGATCTCATGCCCATATACTGGTGTCTCTCCAGTCTAAATCGTGAGCACAGGTAGTTTCATTATCATTAATAAAAAAAACCTTGACATTTGCAGAGAATGATAATACCGTAGGTGGAAACCATATTAATAAAAAGAATAATTTGAAAACAATATGAGAATTTTTCCAAATTTGTATGTTAGTGAAAAATGGTTTTACATTAGCATAGGGTAGCATCGTACCCATAATGTAAAATCGCTAACTAATCTGATTTTGTATATTCTTTATGAGTTAGTTATCATCTGTATAAAGTTGCAAGATAACTAAGGTTTTTAAAATAACAATAATAATAATTTCAGCTAATAACTAGTGTCAATTTTTAAAACTACCGTTATTTTATTTTAAATAAAGTAACTTCAATATATAACATACTAATACATGAATACATGTAAAATTAATCCCATCAAAAACATAAATGTGAAATGATAGCCGAGTATAATATTATGATATATGCCTTGATTGTTGACTTCTACGACAAAAGAGGTGAGATCTAAATGGGTGCCAAGTTCAATGGTCTGTCCTGAAATGTATTTATAACAATATAAAATATCATTTCTTCTTATAACTTAGGATAATATACTGTAGCCTAAGGTCTAACTTGGCCAGTTCTCATATACCAATTATTACTTTCGATTGCTAGTTACTACTAATAATAAAATAGGAACCGACAAGTAACTGTTGTAAATGTTTAGAACTTGCGAAGGCTACAGTATATTTCGTATATGAAAACTTAAGGGGTTAACGTAAATTGGTAAAGATCGACGTTTTCATACAATATTACTTTCTGTCCAGTACAAGATGATCTCTGGTAGCCAGTGATGGATCAAAGTTAATTGGTAGCTATTGACGTTTTCATACAATATTACTATCCGTCCAGTACGAGATGAGCTATTTTTGCCAGGGATCAATGTTCATTGGTGGCTATCGACGTTTTCATAGAATTTTAGTATTCGTCCAATATAAGTTGAAATAGAATCAATTAAAGTGAAAAATTATAATAAAATGATAACAATTTACCAGTTTCAGATTTTTTCCTTTATATTCACCTAATTACCTATCTGCATGCCAAATTTGAACTTCCTAGGTCATCTGGAAGTGGGTTATAATTTTGATCTATAGTTGATCAGTGATAAAAATGACGATATTTGGACATTAATATCTAAATAAACGTTTGAGATATGTTTATGAAATTTAGAACACATATTTATCTTGCAAGTCTCAATATATAAACCAAATTTGACAGGTTTATGTGAAAGAGTTTTTGAGTTATGAGGGGGTCAAAAGTGGCTCCAAATGGTTCTCATAAATATACACATGGTGCTGCTCGCCAGTTACTTGAAACTCGGCTTGACACGCTACCGCGTGTCTAGATTTCTATGTATTATATTTTATGCAACTAGGTATGTGAAATTTTATTTTATATTGTAATAACTTTAAATAATATTGTTTTATCTATAGTAAATTTACTTTATTAAAATATAAGTAATAGTAGTAATAATCCCTCATACTACATACTATTGGAGTTGTAAAAGTATATACATATACAAATTATAAGAACTGTAAAACCAAGATAGTTGATTAACTTACCTTATCCATATCTATGTGAAAATTTCGAAGGTTAGGGTCAATCCAATACATTACTTCATACACTGTGGAGTAGCTTTGAAATAACAAAAATAACAGTGCCAGTAAATAAAGAACTGACATTCCGAAGACTATTCTCCAGATGGCTGGATGTGGCCGTGTAAATGGTCCATTTGGAAAAGTGAGCACAGACACAATAAGAAAAAAAAATATCACGCAACATATTCCTGACCATATGTTATCCTGAATGCTTGACTCATCTCTATAAAGAAAATAAACAGATTTATATATAAAGCTGAATACTAGGGATTTCATTTACACAGGTGTATCATATTGTAAAGTAATTGTGTATAATCTATATTATGTTATAGGCCAATAGCTGATAATTAGATATAGAGTGGTATGCAAGACATGTATTAGATATTGCTGATATCATTACATTCACATAATTCAATGATATATATTAGTACTATTAGTTATGACACAGACAATATTTTCCACCTATTTTATTAGAATGTAATGTTAAACAATGTTAATATTTAAAAGAGAAATATGATGAATCTTCATTCCAAATGTGTTGTAGAGTAAGAATAAATACTGTAACAAAGGTGCTCATATTAAGTTAATTTGAATAAAGATAAGTAATCTTTATTCAATTATTTTTTTCTATTGTTTAGCAAATCAAATATATCTAATATTGGTTTGTTAACACTCAATGTCAAACACTTCATGTCTTTATTGTTTTATTGCAAACAATTGTATGTTATCGGCTAACCCTATTGGCCAATAGAGAAACTAGTTTAACCTAGGCACACCTAACCTAACAATAGCTGGAATTAGCTCCACTAATGCATTGCTAGTGTAAACCATTAGCGCAGGCGGGTCCATCATTCCATTATCATTCATAAAAAAAAATAGCTGGAACTATCATGGAGATTGTCCAACTAGCACCCCAAACTATCGTAACAATTCATTCTGGTGTTTTAATGTCCCTTATTTATACACTAGGCTAACCACTAAATCCTTAAGCATACTTATTCAGGATATACTGGTTTAGGCCAGTATATAGTATTAGGCTTAAATAGTTCAGCCTAGGTGAAACTAGTTCCTCCCAAAATCGGGTTTGGCTAGTAACATATACATTCTACTAGTACATATGAATTAATACCTAATAAAGGAGAAATATCACTTCCTTATTAACTACAGTTAAATACCAAGTATAGTTATATTACCTATGGGAGATTTATAGTTATGGAGCTAAAATTATCATTAAGATATTACTAGCATTATATGCAATGAAGTCAACTAGGTCATGGTGAGTTTCTAGTGAATTCGGCATATTCTAACCTGATTTCATCCTTCACTGGGGTCCCGCTAGCTTATACCGACAGCAAAGCGGTGCTCATATATTATGTCTTAAAACTAAAAATTCGTACTAAATGAAAAAGTACTTCGTCATAGTTTTAATTCAATTTATTCTAATTAGGGTTCTGTTACATCATTGTACGGAAAGAAACAATGGTAAATGAGAAATTTAATATGGTAATAATACTAACTTACCTAACAAATGCTGTATATATAACTGAAGCTATAGACACTGCCAAAAGTGTAATTGTATGGGGTTTATAAAAAAATTCCAAAGATATATCATCGACCGGTCGCTCATTTATGGAGCTAAATGCATCCACATACTCGGTATTTGCTGCAGACATATTTCTTTTATTTTTCTTCATTATTAATTAGGTAGAGTATTCATAAAATAATCAATCCGAAAATGTAAAATTAAATTCATTTTAAGAAAAGATATTACATTAAGTATATTATTGTATTAAGTTAACAGACGATCATACATTAAGACATTTTTGACTAAACAGAGGTTATTTCAGGCCACAGACCAGGTAGGTCAGATCATAGAGCAATAACACCACAGATCAGACGAGATATAAAAGTAACAAACACGACTTATAAGAGTTACTAATATGAAGAATTCCCCCTGTAATACTTCAAAAAAAAGAATATTATATAAATTATCATCTTTCACGAGGCAGAACAAAACTTCGTCAATCATTTCTTCGGGCCGAAAACTTTTAAAAGGAGAAACTTGTATTTTAAAGCCTATAGCTTAATTTTTAGTAATTTTATAGACTAAATTGACAGAAGTAAATGTCAAATTTTCAAATAATGTTACCAGCTTTTATGGTCGTTGACTAAAGTTAAATAAATAATTAAATACTATAAGACTTGAAGAAAAGTCTTATAATCTTTAATTATTTATTTTCGTATTGAAATCGTCTTTACATCGTCTTACGTCGGCGTCGTTCTGTCAACTTGTTCAATTCTTGTTTTTTAAATAAAAGTATAATAAAAATGAAATGCATAAGTCATCTTTCCACACACACACATATATATATACTAGATGAAAACCCGGCTTCGCTTGGGTAGATATTTCGGTAGTCATCGGTTCTCAAAGAATATTAAAGGCAAGCAAGGCATAGATTCGTAAAGCTTCGTTCATTGTGTTTAATAAATACGTGTATTAGTATATTAGTATATGGTAAATAATAAATGCAAAAGTATTTATACAAATAATTTTTATTTTAAATCAACATTCAAAATAAATTAACAAAACATATAACTTTTAAGGTTTATTCTCTGTTAACCTCTTTGTTTTAAGCACTCTCTACTTTGCCAGATATTTAAAACCAATTGCTTCATCCAACCATCTTTCCCATTCTTGATCGTCATTTTCAATAAAATTTTTTATTTGGTCCGCGCGACTCTCCGGTATTTGCCGAGTTCCTAGTTTTGTCGCTCTTTCAGTACGACGACGTGGTCCACCACGTCCTTTTCTCCTTCTTCCTCTTTTTCCTATCCATTTGCTCTTCCTTTCAACCTTCCCTCTCGTCCCGCGTTAGCCATTTGCTATGCTCCCACTCTGGGGTCGAGCCCCCATAAACATGCGGGGCTTGGGGCTACAGGGACATCAAGTAGCTTAGTAATTAATTTGTAAGTGCCATACTTGGTTATAGTTTGTTTTTTAATCCGGGAGACTAAATTGACAGGTTTAAATGTCAAATTTTCAAATAATGTTACCTCCTCGGCTGTATGGGCGCAGTTCCCTTTGCCTTTCCGATTAAGGATAAACAGAACAAAAAAAATGTTACCACCTGTAGCGGGGTAACCATATCGATTTGTTTAATCGGAAACTTTTATTCTAACAAATTAGTTTTAAAGTTTAATATGACGTTTCCATAACAGAATTTTATAGTTTACGTACATATACTAATGTTTCCACTACTGTTGTAGTGTTATACAGAAGAAAAATATATTTTTGTCGTTTCCGTACAAATAGTAATTTTTACAGTATTAATCTACAAACGAACATTTTTTTCTTACAAGCAGTTAAATAATATATGACACTATGAAAAGGTCATTTGGTTTATAAAAAAGGCAGTTAGTCTTTATTTTAGTGAAAAATAACAAAATCTATTTTGATCATTAGCACTGATTAAAGTGTAATTAAGTATTGGAAAATAACAAAATGAGTAAATATATGAAAATTACTTTTCTAAACGCATTATTTCATTTTAACATGTATATAACTTTTTAAAAATTGATTAAACATTTTTGAAAACACAGTTTTGTTTTTTAAAACGTTTGCAAAACTATGAAGAATTCCATCGATACCAATCACGCCATCTATATGCAACTTTTAGCAATAATAATGGCTACTTCCTCATTGAGTGCCACTGATTTTGATACAACAACCATATATTTATTAATACCTTTATTAATTTTGTGTTAATGCTTTTTAAATAAACACCCACACATTATTTCCGTATAACCTATAAAAATGGGTAAATAACATTAATTTCCAATAGGGCCACAACCTTATTTAAAAAATGCAACTGGCATTATGTGTGTAATAATAAAATGTGAAGAAATTGTTATTAAGAGGCCTATTACAAAATGATGCCGCTCAACTTTAGGTTTAATCGCATGGATTTACGCACACACACAGTAATACACGCACACAGACGCAAATAACCGTGTAGCTCAATCGGTGTGGATTTAGTATGAACCATTTTGATCCTTGTAATATTTTAATTAATAATGTGATATGTTTCTACTTAACTAAGTAACATAAACTACTTATTGTATTTTTTTAAATAACGTGATTTATCTTAATTATCAAAGTGCTAATAATGACCATATTTTTTTATCATATTATTCCTAGAGGGTTGATGTCAGGATGCTGGCCGATTGTACAACTAAAAGCCAAAACCTTAAGTAATATGAGTAACAAATAATTGGGACAGGAAGACGAAATTACTATAACATAAATTTACTAATTAATTCTTCTTACGTATTAATTCAGTTTATTTATTAATAGATACAATATAATTTATTATAAGAGTCGGATACATTATTGCCATATTCACTTGTTCTAAATATTATACTTAGCAAATAATTATTTTATTTATATATATTAGTTGTGTTTTCAAGGCTTTGTTTTGATTTAAAGGTCCCATCCTTATATGTATATGTATAGGTGTGTCCGCGACTTCGTCAGCGTGGTATAATGAAATTGACCAAATAAAGGAAATATATTTAGATTATAACCTAAAAAAGTTTCTTTGTTTCACTTAAACAATGACGATACTTTTATACAACCTTTCATCTCCGCTTTTAATCCCTTACAATACTTTTTTCGCACTATAAAGTAGTCTATGACCTTTCTCAGGGTATACTATCTGTGTATATGTATATCTATCTATATAGACTACCTGTGTATATATATGGTAGTGAATTTACAAGGTACAGGGGAATAACACCCGAGTTTTCAGGAATGGCAACGCATGAGGGAAACAATGTGCTGATATGAACATGTCAGGTACTGCTCATGTATATAGGCTACGGTTACCCCTTTCCATCAGGAGAGCCGTCAGCTTGTTTGCCATTCTAAGTTGTAAAAAAAAAGCTTCAACTGCTATCATTGCTGTTCCTGCATCATTGACGTCGCCGCATGATATTGGCTGATATTGCAGCTTCTCGTTCTTGGTTGGCCGATTCTTGATTCTTGATAAATAATTAATTGTTAATGTCAAACCTTTTTATAAATTATTATAAGACGCCTCATTGATTATATGTAATGAAATCACCATGAGCTATAGAGATTTTGGACAGAACCTTAAAAGACCTTAGAAACACCTCTGCTCTCATTGGCGGGATTACTTTTATACTTTTGCTGGAGATTTCTGAAAGACTCTCTGTGTCATTAACATCGTCTCCCTTATGGACTTTAATTGAAAGTTTAAAACTACTGACAAATTTGAGAGCTCATTTTTATGGAAGCACAGATAGTGATTTCCCACACTAAATGCTCAAACTTGAGGAAGGAATTTCTCAAAAGCATGATCCAGTCATGAAATTTAAGCCCGCCGAACATGTGCAATGGCGTCCCATTGGATATATTGCTTACTAAAGAATTGAAAGACAATTTAATTGTAGACCATTATAACCGGTACGTTAGCTGGGCAACCAGCTTATATACCAAGAATACCGATGATTCCAACTGATCTGCCAATACCATTTTAACGGCTTCAATTTCCGGTTAAAATATCATCTACACATGTAATAGATCTATGTATGTTTTGATCTTAAAAAACTACGCAGATTTTGATTCGTTGTTATTTAATAGACAGAATAGATAGACTCAAGAGGAAGGTTTATATATAACGTCCCAATACTGTACACGGATCTTTAAACGCGCGATAACCTATATATTCCATATTCACGCGGGCGAAGCCGCGAGCTAAAAGCTAGTCTCTAAATAAAAACATTTATAATGTTGTTGACTTTTCACCCAAACACGCATAATTATTTGACATAACTGTACAGTAATGAAAGTCCAACGAGTATAATAACAGAATAGCTGCAATTTAGAAATATCTGTATTGTGTAAAATAAAATAAAATTGGATAAAATATCTCTAAACATTAAGGAATATAATTTATATATAATTTGGTAATTTATTTACAATCCACATTGCATACTAGATGATATACACTATATAACACAAGACAAATGTACGTAAAAATAATAATGGTATTTTTATAAACAATAACCCTATTTTAATTTAGAAAAAAAACTACAAAATAAACATAGAGTAAAATTGGTTTACATTTTCTTACATTTTTCTCTCAGATAAGCGTTATTTTTAAAAATACTAAAATGTTCTCTTTTTTAATTTTAACAATTAATTGCCATTAGTGTGACGAAATACCATGCTCTTGTGCTTTTCATAGTCCAGCAGGGTAGGTAGGTTTTATTTGTAGCATAACTGTACTTTTGTCTTGGCATGCTAAAATAAATATTATATATATATATATATATTTAACAACAACTTTAAATTAATATTCGTAGAAATAAGTATATATTAGCAAAATTAATTAAATATTACTTAAATTATCAAAATTGTTTAGTCGCTCTATACTAATGTTCACTGACCAATGTCTATCTTAGCGGTGTTGTAAAAAATGGCATAGGTCCTACCTCGACGAGCGCTAGCGCAGCACTGAGAATTTACTTTTGGCGCAACGGAATTTATACAACTTTAAATTATTATTATTGTTTATTTTTTTTCTTAGAAACTTATATTTTTTTTTCATATTTCTAATTTATAAGTATATTAACTTTATTATTATGTTTTTTTTATGCAAAAATTTCGTTGTATTTATGAGAAAATTAGAAATGATTATGGCAAAGTTTTGTTGAAATTTCGGGTTTAATTATGATCAATTTTTTATATTTAAGTTGAAAATGAAAAAAAGGACGATGCTGTCTCAATTTATAAAGTAATTATCAAGTTTTAGTAAAGATATCATATCAATTTATGTTTGTTTATTAATGAACGACGACCCCAAACTTCTGTCATTTAGCGTTTTTGAATAAACTATTTTAGAAATTAGGAAGACTAACAAAGAGAAAATTAACATTTCAAAGATGTTGTTTTTAAGATTAGATATCTATCTATATAATTCAGGAATCAAAATGTATATCCGACTCTTAATTTCTTAGAACCAGAACCCCAAAGACACTGCTTTTAGGCCAAAAAATGTGAAAGGCCTCTTAAGTTTTTTTTAATAAGTTCATCAGAACAGAGAAACAACAGTAGTAGTGGTATATTTTATCCACAAGTGTATAGGCAAAGGTACGAGACCATACAGCCCAATACAGAGAAACAACATTTGACATTTTTTATTATTATTTGACATTGGACATTGACTTTAATTTTTATAATTTATATTGTACAACTTTAAGTTGGGCTAAAATGGACTTGTATCCAGAGCCGTGAAACAAATTAATAAAAAAATATTGTCAAATTTGACTCGCAATTGGCCAATTTAAAGAAAAAACATAACTCTTTTTATCATAAAAAAGTGTCAAAAAGTATATTTTCGAAAAAAGGGCGGGAAACACAAAGTTTGGCGGTCGTATTTTTTGAGTAGTAAATTATTAATATTTGAATATTGATCAGATAAGTTGTAAATAGTGTATTTTTCATTACATTCCTTTATCTATTATTCATTAGTTTATTAGTAGCAGCAATATTAGGTAAGTCTCGTGTATTTTATTATATATGGACCCACCGGAGGACCCCGGGGGTACCGCCCCCGGGGTCGCTCTACACGTAACTATAAGTAATAATGAGGATTCCATGGACACAGACTGTTCATTTAATTTATATGATCATTCGGGTACAAAACGTAAGCGTAAATCTGCAATAGCGAATATTTGCAAGCATTGCAATAAAAAACGTAGGAGGAATCGAGGTGCTGACACTAGTAAAAATAAATATTCATGTCTATGCGATGATTTGAATGAAAAGAAAGAAACTTCCAATATATTTTTAGTAAATAATGAGGATAAACAAGAAACTTCTAACCCTGGTTTAATAAATAATCAGGATAATGATTCAATTCCCCCACAAACTTCTATTAGTAGAGTTTACTACCAGTCCCATGATGCTGCTCCATTCATAGTTCATATTCAAAAGAAGCGTCTTCACCGGATGTTAAAACTACGCTTTACCCCATAGACTTTGGCCGTTATCTTAAAAAAAGCTTTTACAAAAATGTTGTTGTTGATGGTAGTCTTAAAAAAATTGGCAGAAATAGATTATCCATATCATTTTCACAATATAAGGATGCAAATTCCTTCATAGATAGTGTAGATTTAAAGAAACTATAATGCTTTCATACCAGCTTTCAACTTAACAAGAATGGGATTAATAAGGGGTGTCCCTGTTAACTGGTCTGATGAGGAAATCATAGAAAATATTTCTCTACCATTTGGATGTAGTAAAATATTAAAAGTTAGACGTCTGAAGAGAAAAACATTTTTTAATGGGATATCTGAATTCATAGAGACAGAAACCATTGTCATAACTTTCTTCTGGTATTTGGCTGGCCATTTTAACAAAAATTGCAAAAAAATAATAATTAAATCTTCCATAAGTCAAGATCTCATTATAACCTCACAATGTCTTTGCGCCCCTCTAAACAAAACAATGAGCTGATAAATGACAGTCAAATATTGACATGCGCAGAAACGACATTACTTTCCGATACCCCTAATATATTTATTAAATTAATGCTAAATCACTTTATTGCTAAGTACACTTCTGCAATTCCATTGGACTTTCAGTTGACTAGTTTGTTACTTACTCACGCAATACCTAGTGTTCTTGAATATAATTCAGATATGGAGCTATAATATTCTATGGAGTAGGGTAGGGCGGGGCTAATAGTCCCAAATTTCGTTCTCATGCACATAGGTTGTAAAATCGAGTACTTATAGCCAACAAAAATGGTTGTAAATAGCGTTATACTAATCAGCTTAACAATCAAACAGTAAAAAGTGTCACTATTTATTTGATATGCTGAAAATTAAGAGATAAAGGCAAAATGGAATTCTGTACTTTTTGCCCCAAGTTAAACGGGGTAAAAAGACCCGGGCTGAAGGTGAGAAACCCATTAACCCTACTAGCTAAGTATTTATGGTCAAATAGGGAAAATTAAATATGATTATTTGAAAATCAACATTTATTAATATTTTTATATTCAATACTTAAGTATAATCAACATAATCTTAATATTGTAATATAATTAACATAAAATCAAGCAAGACTCAATTAAACAAAACCAAAATTGAATTAGATGATAGAAATCAAATAGATGAAATCTTCTTAATCTTCATGATTTTGGGTTCATTGGAGTCCAGTTTTGGGGACAGGTAGAACGGCTTCAGGGGAAATACTTCTTTTGATGTACAAGATTGAGGAGATATTGCTCTCGATTGTTGTATAATATTTGATTGATCAGTTGGAGTTTGCTAGGACTCAATAATTTTATCAACCGAAAATATACTTTCGGTATCACCAGCACTAGTACGATCTGTTAAAATGCTTGTAGCGTAGTCTGCATCTGTAAATATGTGTGTATTATATGGACTTATGCCTGATGCCTCAAACCTCCTGATATGATTCTAAAACAACAAATAAAACATGTTCAATGAAATGATACATATGGGGCAAGAAGTTCCATCGGTGTACTTTTTGCCCCTTTTTTTTTTTTTTTTTTATTGGGTTGTTTGGGCTATTGTCAGATGTGTAGCACCTGTAGCACTGCGACCTACATACGTTACGAAATCATGAAACATTGAAAACGCTGTATAGGCAGCGGCCTCAATACGGCGCATCGTACCATGCGCCGAAACGTGCCGTCGAGTCAGCAAAACTGAAATGTTGAAATCGACCAAAGAACGCTATCGGAGTTGAATCACTCTTGGTTCTAACATCGACCAATTGGCATCTATAATAGTTAATAAGTTAAATTGTAATTTTTATATTTCAATTAAATTTAATATATAATATTTTTTGGTTTTTTTTGCGCCCTTCGGCTGTAGACTTTTTATCTGGCGCAGTCGGTAGGATCGCTGTAAAGTAGAGTCAGTGAATCAAGCATCTGGCGGCGGCGATTCTGAACCTAAGAAGCTACAGACGAGGGGGTATCCAGACATCGATACTGCAGAGACAACTAAAGAATGCTCATGTAAGTACCAATAGAATCGATCTAGAGTTGCTTTCCTATCTATATTCCTGTGTCATTTTTTTTTTAGATCCTGTGTAATTTAATTTTCCAAGATTTTCCAATCGAGGCAATCGAGGACCCGTAGAAATAAAGATATAGATTTAAATAGGAATTCAAATTTTAGTGATAGTGACACTAGCAGTGAAAAATCTTTTTCATCAAGCAGTAATTTTATTATAGGAGATAAATTTAATTTAATTATGGCAGATTTAGACAACATATGGAAGGCCCTTCGAATGGTGCCTGAATTCGATGGTAACCCGAATATTTTCTTTAGTTTCATTGGCTTGTGTGACCATTTAGTGAACGAGTATGTCAATTCATCACCTGATAATGGCTTATTAAATGCTGCACTACTGAACGGCATCCTGAATAAAGTTACTGGGCCCGCCGCACGTTTAATAAACTCTAACGGCATACCGGAGAACTGGCAGGGTATCCGTAACGCACTTATAAATAATTTTTCAGATCAGAGAGACGAGACCTCTCTCTATAACGACCTCGCTTTATTAACTCAGGGCTCAAGCACTCCTCAGGAATTTTACGAAAAATGCTTAAATTTGTATAGTACCATCATAACATATGTAACATTACATGAAACTATTGCCACCACTATACATTCTAAGCGCGAACTCTATAAAAAACTTACATTACAAGCATATCTACGCGGACTTAAGGATCCCTTGGGATCGCGTATAAGGTGCATGAGGCCTGAAACTATCGAAAAAGCTTTAGAATTTGTTCATGAAGAGATGAACACACTCTACTTGCAAAATCGCAATGAAAGTATGCCTGAAAAGAGGACCAATCCTCTATTTATGCATAATTATAATAATAAATTTAATAATATACCACCACAGCAAGGTCCATCTAAACCATTTACATTTAATATGCCCGGACCATCACGTTCGCAACCCATGCATATGGTTCAACCATCACGTCCTCCCGTGATGTGGAAACCCAACTACAATCAACAATCGCAATTTAGAGGTCCAACTAGAACTCAACAGATATTTAGCGCAGTCCCTCCTAATTATAATCCACGTAGTAATGTATTTGCACTACCCCAACGACCATATAATTCGAATAATACGCCACGCCCTATGAGCGGTGTCAGTCACTACCCAACAAAACCGATGTTGACTGGACATGATTGGAGGAAACATGGAAATCCACCACCTACTAATTACCTTAAAGGTCGCGAATTAAACTTAACTGAATGCTACGAACCCCAATACTATTACGACACATATAATAACGTTGACAGTGACTATTACTATCCCGACTATTATACAGAAAACGACGAACAGACTTATCCATCCCCGTATGTAGAGGAAACTCGTGACGAATTTACTGAAAACGAAAATTACGAAGTTACTGAAAATGAAAATTTTCAGAATATTCAGAAATCAGGAAAACTAAAATAGAAATAAACTTACAGACACAGCGACAATTACCGTATATTCAGATATTAAATCCGCCCCTTAAACTACTCATTGATACCGGTGCCAATCAGTCTTTCATAAGCCCCATGGCAGTAGAAAAGTTCTTTCAGCATATACCATGTAATTATGATCCTTTTGAGGTAACAAACATTCATGCAACCACGAAAAATTATTATTCCTTAACTTTACCGTGCTTTCAAGAATTTAAAGAGAATGAAGATATTACTCTATTTATCTATAAATTTCATGATTATTTTGACGGCCTTATTGGTTATGACTTATTAGAAAAATTAGAATCTAGCATTAATCTAAAGGATAAGGTTTTAGTTACACGGAATTCGAAAATACCTCTGTTAATGTACGATTCTCGTAATTTAAATTTATATGAGGATATAATCCCCGCAAATACATCTAAATTAGTTCGTATCCCAGTTAATTTTCATGATGGTGATGCATTAATAAATGATCAGACTATCTCACACTGTCAAATTAAAAGTTGTGTAACTACAGTTAAAAATAACCGCGGCATAGTAGAAGTTACTAACCCGACTAGACATGACATAGTTTTTTCTATGGACAAACCAGTTAGTGCAGAGCTATTCAATATTCAGTGCATTCGCACCGAACAGCAGTCCAATCGCGTAAACGAAGTTTTATCACGTTTGCGTACCGATCATTTAAATCCAGAAGAAAAAGCTAACTTAGAATCTCTTTGTAGTCAATATTCCGACGTTTTCTATATAGAAGGTGAACCATTAACTTTCACAAATAAAATCAAGCACCACATCCGCACAACAGATGAGGTACCAGTTTACACTAAAACCTATCGTTATCCCTTCATTCATAGGCAAGAAGTTCGAGAGCAAATATCTAAAATGTTAGAGCAAGGTATTATACGGCCCTCACAATCAGCATGGAGCTCTCCCATTTGGGTGGTTCCCAAAAAAGCAGATGCATCAGGAAAAGCTAAATGGCGTATCGTTGTAGATTTTAGAAAAGTAAATGAAAAGACCATTGATGATAAGTACCCTATCCCGAATATAACTGATGTTTTGGATAAGTTGGGTAATTGTCATTATTTCACAACTCTTGATCTGGCTAGCGGGTTCTACCAGGTCGAAATGAATCCAGATGATATACAGAAAACCGCCTTTAACGTTGAACATGGACATTTTGAATTCATGCGTATGCCCATGGGACTTAAAAATTCTCCTTCCACGTTCCAGCGCGTAATGGATAACGTTCTAAGAGGCCTACAAAATGAAATATGCCTCGTATATTTAGATGATATAATTGTATTCAGCGTCTCGCTACAAGAGCATATGGTTAACTTAGCAAAAGTATTCAAACGTTTGAGAGAATCAAATTTCAAAATTCAGATGGACAAATCAGAATTTTTAAAATTAGAAACCTCATATCTAGGACATATTATTAGTAAAGACGGTATAAAACCTAATCCAGATAAGATTGTTGCTATTCAAAAATTTCCTTTGCCTAAAACAGCCACAGAAATAAAACGATTTTTAGGATTACTAGGCTATTATCGCAAATTCATTCCCGATTTTGCTCGCATAACGAAACCAATGACACAATGCTTAAAAAAAGGTTCAAAAATTTCCATCAATAACCCAGAATATATTAATTGTTTCGAAAAGTGCAAAACTTTATTAACCAATGACCCAATTTTACAATACCCAAATTTCACCAAAGAATTTGTTTTAACAACTGACGCTTCAAATTTGGCAATAGGCGCGATTTTATCACAAGGACCCATTGGTGCCGATAAACCCATAGCTTATGCTTCGAGAACATTAAATACAAGCGAAATAAACTATAGCACCATTGAAAAGGAATTGCTAGCAATTGTGTGGGCTACTAAGTATTTTCGCCCTTATCTGTTTGGGAGAAAATTCACTATAGTTACAGATCATAAACCTCTTCAATGGGTTATGAGTTTAAAAGAACCTAATTCTAGATTAACTAGATGGCGATTAAAGTTAAGTGAATACAATTTTACTGTTATCTATAAGCAAGGCAAATGCAATCAAAATGCAGACGCTTTATCTCGAGTTGAAATACATAACGAAGATTTAAGCTCCATTGCCGTGCAACCCTCTGAAAAACCTCCATCAAGAGCCGACTCTACAACCCTTACAGCTCATACTAGTAACGAAAATCCTATTTTAGAGATACCTATTACGGATGAACCTATTAATAAATTTAGTAGACAAATATGTTTCACGATTGTAGGCGATGTAAAAAGACGTCCAGTTGTTAATAAACTTTTCGAATCACACGTTCGAACTAATATTCAATTATCTGAAAATAATCTAGAACAGGACATCATAAATGCGATTAAAGAATATGTCAACCCCAGAGTTAGAACTGGTATAATAATTTATCCACCCTTAGCAATGTACAAGATCATTCCAATAATACAAGAAAAGTTTAAAAGCTCAGCTATGAATCTCATTTTAACCAAATTAGAAGTTGAAAATGTTAAAGAGTATTTACGTCAACAGGATATCATTCAGAAGTACCACGAGGGTAAGACTAACCACCGAGGTGCAGGTGAATGTTATCTTGCATTATCAAATAAATATTTTTGGCCTAAGATGAGAGATCATATCTCTAAATACATAAGTGAATGTAATATCTGTGGAATGGCAAAGTATGACCGTAATCCAATAAAACAAAAATATTCTATTGTACCACCTCCTACTAAGCCATTTGAAACAGTACACATTGACTTATTTACAGCTGAAAATGAGAAATATTTAACTTTGGTTGACGCATTCTCTAAATACGCACAGGCGTATCACCTTCGGGATGGTACAGCTGTAAGCGTAATACAAGCGCTACTTAAATATTTTACTCATCACGGTGTTCCCATAACGTTAATATCTGATCAAGGTCCTGAATTCACAAACCAAATATTCTTAGAATTTACTAGATTACATAAAATACAACATCATAAGACTTTAGCACATAATCCTAATAGCAATGGAATAGTTGAACGATTCCATTCGACTATTCTGGAACATCTACGAATTCTTAAATTAGAACATAGCAATGAACCAGCTGTCAATTTAATGCCGTACGCGATACTAGGATACAATAGTTCTATCCATAGCTTTACGAAATGTAGGCCTATAGAAGTTATTACAGGTCACTTTGACCCACGTGACCCTATAGATACGAACATAAATGAACATCTTCTCCAACAGTACGTAATAAATCATAAGTTACGAATGAGTATGGTTTATAACATCATTAATGAAACATCTTTACACAATCGTACGGAGATTACAGAGGCTAGGAATAAAGATCGAGAAATTGAAAAAGAATATAGTCCAGATGAGCAGGTTTTCATTCGTAACCCTATGGCTAGCAGACAAAAATTAGCTCCACGTTTCACCCAAGATGTGGTACTGGCTGATCTGCCAATACACATATATACTAAAAAGAAAAGAGGTCCCATTGCTAAAGCACGCCTTAAGCGAAGACCTAATAGTAACCCGTTGTTACAGAACATTCCTGACGATCACATTACAACTGACCAGAGCGGAAGACGTAACACTTGACACCCTTGACAATGGACCAGGAATTCTTCCCTTCCACCTTGGGCCCACAAAAGTCATTTCCCATTATCACTCATTTTTATACTACATAGACCTAGATGAGATGTTCACAAAAATAGAATCAGTTATAAGTCAGATAGATAATTTTAATCCTCAACTTAAAAATAAAACGTTATCTCTCTATGAACCCCATCTCTTACATTTTAATAATAAGCTCATAAAAGTACGCGAACAGTTGCAAACTTTCTTACTATATCACACTCTATAATTAATATTAATTCATTAAAAATAATATGCTAATTAAACTTAGACAACTTTATTCTAAGGAAAAGGTTATAGATATAGAATTAAGGGAATATTTTTACATTATAAAATCGGGTTCCTATTATGTAGGAAATAAAATAGTTATAGTTATTAAGGTGCCGATTGTCTCTCCTAATACCTATATCCTGTATAAACTATCAATCATACCAAACCAACATAATCAAATACTTATACCTACCCAACCCTTCATAGCAATTCAGAGAACAGGTTCTATGTACATTGCGACAGAATGTCTGAAGTTAAGCACATACTACCTTTGTGAAGAACAGCTCCAGTACCAGTACCAGATTCGTGATAACCAAGACTGTATGCAACAGCTTATCCTAAAACAACAGGTCAGTCCTTCCTGTGACCTGACTTCAGTAAATCTTACCAGAGCAGCCCTCGAGAAGCTCGATGACCAGCACTACACCATGACACTACCTAAAGCAACTAGAGTACACATATCCTGCGGGCACGAGTACAAAATTCTTAAAGGAAGCTATCTAGTATCAATTCCTATAAATTGTATGCTGTCAACTCCAGATTTTACCATCTCTAACATTCAAGATAGAATTAAAGGACATGCCGTGCAGATTACACTGACGGAAGTACCATATGACAAGCGTGCCACATCTAAACCTCAACCTATAGTAAGATTAAATTCTATCAATCTAGAACATCTTCACGAGACAAATGCTAGAATGTCATTGCAGCAGCCAGCAATCTTAGAACAAGTCAATGTAGATAGTGTCTACCACACAACTATACCTATCTACACTATTATAGTAATCATCTGTGCAAGTTTTGTAACTATTAAGTTATATCGCCGATTCCGTAGCTATTGCGGACAAATAAATTCAACTGATACAGTGAACATTACAAATGAACAACCTGAGGTGAGAAATATCCAACCTAAAGATGTGAAGATCGACACTAACAGCATCCCGGCAACTTTCTCAGTACAACTTACGAATAGTTGCCTATCTTCGAGGGGAGGCGTTACGAAATCATGAAACATTGAAAACGCTGTATAGGCAGCGGCCTCAATACGGCGCATCGTACCATGCGCCGAAACGTGCCGTCGAGTCAGCAAAACTGAAATGTTGAAATCGACCAAAGAACGCTATCGGAGTTGAATCACTCTTGGTTCTAACATCGACCAATTGGCATCTATAATAGTTAATAAGTTAAATTGTAATTTTTATATTTCAATTAAATTTAATATATAATATTTTTTGGTTTTTTTTGCGCCCTTCGGCTGTAGACTTTTTATCTCATAGATCTATTGTGCTCGCCCTTTTCAGAGTTCGCTACCTAGACCCGTCAGGGACAAGAATTGAAGGATATTCTTAGGAGCGATCGTTTTTATCTCCTCGGGAAAGAGTGTAAACTTTCCAAAGGAGATATTTCGTTTATGCATGAGTGGGCTACAACCACATAGGATGTGAAGCGGCGTTTCCTCTTCAGTTTGGCAGAATCTGCAGATACTTGTCGTGCATAGGCCTAGCTTAGCCATATGCTTGTTCAATTTGCAGTGTCCTGTGAGGGCCCTAGTCATCATGCATATGTTGTTTTTACTCAATTGCAGTAATCTATTGGAGTATTTGGTCGAGAAGCCCGATATAAGGTCTTTTGAATGTATTAATCCTGGCATTTCTTGCCAGTGATGCAGTGCTTCTCGTTTGGTTATTAATTTGAGATGTCCCAGTTTTAGGCAACGAGGCACACCACAGAAGGGTTCGGGGCCCAGTTGGACGGTTTTTGCCCCTAACTTTGCCAGATGGTCGGCATTCTCATTGCCTTCAATATTTGAATGCCCGGGGACCCATCTCAGTATAATATTATTTCTGCTTCCTACTTCATTTAGTAGCAGGATACAGTTTCTAATAAGTTTAGAACGGATTTCGTACGAGTTAAGTGCTAGTAGAGCAGCTTGACTGTCCGAATAAATGTATATGTTCTGATTGATGTAGTTGAGGCTTAGGATTACTTCCAGACATCTAATTAAGGCGTAAGTCTCTGCCTGAAAGATTGAGGCGTATTTTCCTAAGCCTATATAGTTGCAGATTTTGGGTTTTACACCACATATTCCACATCCTACATCATCTCCTATTTTGGACCCGTCTGTAAACCAGACTAGGTCATGCTCTGAGTGAGACGGTGTATGGTTATTTTGCCATTCGTCTCTTCCAGATATTTCGATTTTGTAATATTGTACAAAGTTACACTCTGGTGCCATGTTGTCTTCAGGCATTCCCAGAATAGGATCACTCATAATCGAGTCTTGTATAGTTTTTATGGCCAGGGAATGCCAAGATATCCTCCTTTGGGAACTTATTCTGAGCATATTGGCTTTCGCCTTTTCCTGTATGAATAGAGGAAGGGGCGTCAAGTCCAATAATGCGTCTAGAGCTGCTCCCGGCGTGGTGCTCATGGCTCCTGTAATAATCAGACAAGCAATTCTCTGTAGGCTGTTTAGCTTGGTGGCAGCTGTGGATTGGAGGGTTTTCCTCCACCAGATTGCGCAGGCATAGGTGGCATTTTGCCCCTTACCTATCTCTAGTGATTTTAAAGGTTTTAAATAAAAACGGTGAACGGCAAGAAAATATTGTTGACATGCATTACATTCAGATACTATAAGACTGCATTTCAAACTTACCTTAATATTTTATTTATTTTTAGTGCGGTACTATAAAAGAAACTAAAACACACATTTTCATTACTTTCGAGTGCAAAAAATGTTTATTACTCGCATGTGCATTCTGCGACGACTTTCGACTTGCGGCGACTGGGGTCGCCAACTTGCAGTCTACAATATATGTGGAATGTTTCAATTTGAACCTTTTATGTAAAAGACAACATAATCTACCAAAATTTATTAATTGCGTTGCAGTACTCCTATATTATTTATTTTCCATATTTTTCCATTTTATTATTGAACGAGAAGAATTGTCTATGTGAAAATCTGAGCAAATCGATGAGGTAGTTAGTGGATACAATAATGACCCAGGAGAGCCCAGGTGACAGGGACATGGTCCATGTTAACCCAGGTGTGCCCAGGTTCGCCCTAACCACAAAACGAGATGGGGCCTGCCCTACAACATCTACAGGGCGGGCCGTCGCCGTCGGAGCTGGGGTAGAATGCACTTGCGAATCCCCTGGCTCCGGCATAGGCGCTCGTAGGTACACCGTGTGGTTTTTTAGTGGGTACAAGTCCCACACACCACCTCGCCATCCCTCCGGCGGGGTGACGGTCTTTTGAAGATTTTTCCACACGTTAAAAAAAAAAAAAAGGTGTGCCCAGGTTCGCCCTAACCACAAAACGAGATGGGGCCTGCCCTACAACATCTACAGGGCGGGCCGTCGCCGTCGGAGCTGGGGTAGAATGCACTTGCGAATCCCCTGGCTCCGGCATAGGCGCTCGTAGGTACACCGTGTGGTTTTTTAGTGGGTACAAGTCCCACACACCACCTCGCCATCCCTCCGCCCGGGTGACGGTCTTTTGAAGATTTTTCCACACGTTAAAAAAAAAAAAAAAGGTGTGCCCAGGTGCCGTCGGAGCTGGGGTAGAAATGCACATGCGAATCCCCTGGCTCCGGCATAGGCGCTCGTAGGTATACCGTGTGGTTTTTAGTGAGTACAAGTCTCACTCACCACCCCGCCCTCCCTCCGGAGGGGTGACGGTCTTTTGAAGATTTACCACACGTAAAAAAAAAAAAGGTGTGCCCAGGTGAGAGGGCCAGGATTGACACAGGAATACCGAAACAAAAGGGCCAGGGTTAACCCAAGAGTGCCCAGGCGAGAAATTTGACATTTCTGATGTTTCTTTTATTTATTTAAAAAGAGGAAGAAGGGGAAAAGGGCTGTGGTGGACCACGTCGTCGAAATGGAAGAGCGACAGAACAGACAGAATTCTGTCCCCAAGTACAGCACAACGTGTAGTAGCTTTAAGTAGTTTTTCTTTATTTCTTTTTATGTATACTAGCCCTAGGGGCTCTGATTTAGACACCCGGGGGTTTTGTCCCCCGAGTAGATGCCGGGACAAAGGGTTCGCCCCGAGGCTCCAACCTTCACTTCCCTAGGAGGGTGCGGAAGAGCAGACAGTCAGACTATAACCATAACCATAAAAGTAGAAGTTTTGGTTCAAATGTCATTGTCATTTAGTTTTGCGTAGTGATTTACTTTGTTTGGATTACTCACATTATGCCGAAAATTCAAATTCAAAATATCTTTATTCATGTAGGTCTATTACAGACTCTTATGATATGTCAAATCTACCGTCAGTTCGGAATGATATCGAGATGAGAAGAACTGACAAGAAAGTCAGCTCGTATTTAAATAATAGTGGAACATGTTTATAATAATATACAGTCATTAAAATTCAAATTTGAGAGAATAGAGTGACCACCAGCATATGCTATCGCAAAAAACAAAAAATTTTAATCAGTGTCCACAATCTGAACAGACCAGTCCCCACAAGCAGCACCCGTTCACGAGTATGACGTATGAGCCAGCCATCATTGTACTCAACCGTATTTGACGGAGCACATCGACCCGGCCCACCACGCCGCCACAAGTTTGAACTTTATAGCGAGCATGACTGTTTCAGGTTACTCCACTACGTCAATTATATTATTTACAGCATAGGCTGTACCGATCACAGTTTTCACCCATTACAATATTAAATTTACATTATTTAATTTACAATATGTCATTACAAAATTTATAATAAGTTTCTTTAAGGCGACGCATCGCAAATATTGACCTCAGATACCTTAACTTTTCTCAGCAATTACAAATCATTCGGGGCTGATATTTAGGTATTTCATTTTTCAGATCTTTGACATCATATTGACAGTTCTCGTTACATGATTGATTAACTTGTGTAGCAGAGAAAAAAATCTCAAAGATTGGTCTAATAAAATATATTTTTGATTCGTATAAGAAAACGGGACTGATTTAAGACTCGAATTTTCCAATATACATTATACTAAATACGCACATAAATAGTACAATTCAGATGTATATAATAACCAATAGTTTTTATTTTAAACAAGATATACTGTTTTTCCGCAAAAAAATCTCTTGCTCACAAGTTGTTTTGTATGAGAGCAAGAGCAAGTCAGTCAGTCCCCGGCCCCTGCCAACGTCGGACCTGTGCTTAGCGCGGATAGCTCGCCTGAGAACGCGCGCTATCAAATCGTAAATTATTTCGTCATACTATACTGCGTACGCTATAGTATGGTGCGGGTGACAGTTACTAATTTTACATTTAACAATTACTGTATTTAAGTTAATACAGTTAGTAATGATTCATTGTACATATTACGAATGTAATACTAAGTCATAATTTGTAAAGTAGTGACAATTAATTGTTAAAAATGATAAAAAACTTTTAGTATTAATGTAAAGAAATGGTTAAGAAAATATAAACAAATTTTACATTATTTTGATTTCGTAGTTATTTATAAATAAAAATGGGGCACTCCCATTATCTATACATATAAATAAAATTGGAGTGTTTGTTGGTAATATTGAAATAACCGTTTTTTACTACATGCATATAAATATAAATATAAACGTTACATACACCAAAATAACATTTTTTACCAATTTTGTCTGTCTGTCTGTCTGTTTGTTCCGGCTAATCTCTGAAATGGTTGCACTGATTTTGACGGGACTTTTTTTGGCATCTGACTAAAATAAATAGTCTTGTACGCCGTTTGGTAGTCTTTTACATTATTTTATTGTAAAACTAATTTTATTTTTTATTTCTTAACTCAAGAAGTTTTGTTTTGCTTAGATGTTTTTTTATTTCATTAGTTGCTGAAGTAACAGGTACAGGTAAATAATACTTATTTATGCAATTACCTTTCATTAGACGTTAAGAATTTTAAAATGTTGATAACTGTTTATCTAGAACAGGGGCCAGCAACCTTTTTTATCAACGGGCCAATTTAAATTTTAAATATTTTGACGGATCGCACCTAAAGTAACACTTATTAATAATAATTTACAAAATTTTATTTGTAATAAATATTTACATGATATTGAGACACAAAACCCTCAATAATGTAGGGTATCCGGCCTTTTTACCAATATGTCCCGCCAAACTGGATGGTCTGTCCGGCTATTAGGATTGGCGAAGTGACAACCCTACACCCAAAGAAAAAATCGACTGACTCATTATAACAAAGTAAAATCGTGGAGTCGTCTATGAATTTATACAAAAATTAAATATTGCTGTAACTTAATTATTTTTCTATTTCAAATAATGTAATCATTTAGTTACCCTTTTTACATTTTTTACACTATTTTATTTACTTATACGAATAAATGTTATACGTACTAATACTAATAATATTGAATCCAAAATAAAGTATTTTTTTCTCAATGTTACTACATATTTAGTGTAATCAAAAAACTTATTGATTGTCAATAATTTCACAAAAATATTATTTAATTAATCATTGTTGACTATTTGTTGAACTATTTAACTATATGTTGGAGTATCACATAAAAATTTGTGACATATTTTCAACTTTATTTTCCCCGATAAGTACTTTTTATCTGTAGTAAGTCTAGGTAAGCACTTGTCTTTGTAGCTATGGAAAGCAAAACAAAGTAATGGTGAAATATTTGGCTTCGATTATACTATACAGGCTGTCCCAGAACTCAATTTCAAGCAGTGAGAGAATTGATTGTAACCATCATGAGAAAAATCAGAAAAAAATCTATCCCATGCAGTTTGAAAATTAGGGGCATTAAAGAAAAACTTAGAAATTTGGTCAAACTATAACCATTATTCGGTCATTGTGGTTAATTTTTATTATTTTTGTTCATTTAAACTTTGGAACCATAAAGCCAAATAACATTTCTAGAATCACAGTAAAAAATAATGACACAATTGCCCCAAGTTTTCTAGAATTAAGACTATTTGTTAAACTATATTTAAAATTTTCATAAATTGTCGAGTTTGAAAGGCCCTCTTTTAAAAAATGTACTAAAGTGCCTTGGCAAGTGCCATTAGAAGTTCGGACATTTAATCAGGATTGGAAATGTACAATACTTATTAGTTTCATACTAAAAAAAACGAGAAAAAAACCTCAAGTAACCCGATTTTTGCTAACCCATTTTACACCGTTCAAATGTTTCTTATTCACACAAGCTTATAGTAGTAGGTTCTTAATTTTACGGCAAAATGATGAGAGAAATGGGTAGTGGACATGTTGTCGTGAGCGAGCGAGACAGATGTCCCACGCAGTGAGACGGAGATGCGTCGTTTAAACGCGCGCGAATGAAACAGATACAGTCGCCATACCAAGCAAATGGCTACGCTACCAGTCTGACACCAGTTAGTACATTTTGCTCATTCTGTTTCAGCTCCAGCTCAGCCTACTGCGCGTCTTTCCGTATTCGCTGTTGTTGGCTTCTCTTTTTGGACTTGGATTTTTGTGAATTGAACTTGTTGATTCCATACCGACAACTTTGGGTTGTCTCTTTTGGAATTGGACTTTTGTGTTGGTATCCTTGTTATTTACTTCACAAAAAATTGCGAACAAGCACCTCAGGAATGCAGATGCAATGCAATTGCTGCCGCTAGTCTTTATCGTGAAAGATATCCAAATTTAGAGCGCTATCCAGATCACTGCTTATATGTACCGGCCGCACTCACGGAGGGCGGCCATTTCCCGAATCAAATACGGGCTGGAGGTAGAACTCGCTTTCCTTACGAGGAAGAAGTGTTGCAAAAGGTCGCAGGTGACCAAAGTATTTTCGTTTTTCTTTTCTTTTTTTTTATTTTCTTTTTTTTTTCTTTTTCCCGTTCTTTCTTATTGTAATAGCACAGCACATCGTATTTTACAAAGACCCGAAATGCATCCGTTTCACGTACAACGAGTTCAAACTTTTCTTCCTCAATATTATCCTTATTTAAATAAACCCAAACTAGGTTAAGATTTTTCTTTATTTTAATTATTTTACTTACTTTTGTTGACTTTGGTAAGACGCCACGTCATATCTGTTTCGCTCACTCATGGCAAACATGTCCACCAATGTGATGTAAACCAGTTTAGAACATCCTCAAGAGCAATATTTATATTATTAAAATCCTTTGTATTTCTTTTCACTTTGAAAATAAGTGATGTGTCATCAGCAAACAATACTATGTCAAGTATGTTTTGAAACTGATATGGTAAGTCAAATTCAAATTCAAAAATCATTTATTCATGTAGGACATTTTAGCCGCTTATAAACGTCAAATTTTTACATTCTAATTTTATATTTTTTTTCCCTACCGTCCAGTTCGGTATATAGATCCAATTGAGAAGAACTGGCAAGAAACTCAATTGAATTACTTTTTTTTTAAAGCCAGTTTATTTACAATGTATATTTATATAGGTGTCTATGTCTAACATTAAATGAAAATTCAGTGCATGAACAACTCTTGCCATGCACACTCGCCGTTCAAGTAATCGTTTAGTGAGTAATAGGCTTTGCTCAGTAAATATGATTTAACAGATGTTTTGAATTTATTTAAGGGTAATTCCAAGAAATCCTTTGGTATTTTATTGTAGATTTTTATACCTATTCCCATAAAAGACCTAACTTAACTTTTTCTAAACGATACTTGGGGACAGCAAGTTTGCCTTTAAATCTAGTATTAATATTATGAATATTGCTGTATTTTGGAAATAAGTCAAGATTTTTATGAACATATAGGATATTTGAATATATAAATTGAGAAGCAACGGTGAGAATATTTGCGTCTTTGAATTTCTCTCTTAATGAGTCACGACTCTTCATACAGTAGATCGCTCGAACGGCACGTTTTTGTAATATGAATATATTTTTAATATCTGCCGCTTTTCCCCATAGTAATATTCCATAAGAAAGTAAACTATGAAAATAACTAAAATAGACAAATCTAGCAGTATCAGTATCAGTATACTGTCTAACTTTACGCACGGCAAAAGCTGCTGAACTTAGTTTCGCTGCAAGGTTTTGAATTTGTGCACCCCATTGTGTTTTATTATCTAGTGTGATTCCTAGAAAGACAGTAGATTCTATAAATTCGAGAGATTCGTCATTTAATTTTATGTTGCAATTAGTATTAAAACTTTTAGACAGAGAAAAATTAACACATTTTGTTTTTTTAGCGTTTAACATAAGATTGTTAGTTGTAAACCAGTGCAGAAGACGCCGCAAAGCACTATTTACATCGTCATAATTATTAGTCATTCTATTAACTTTAAAAATCAATGAAGTATCGTCTGCAAATAATACTATGCCGCATCTATCCTGCATGGCATATGGGAGATCATTAATGTAATCAAGGAATAAAAATGGACCGAGAATAGATCCTTGAGGTACACCCATTTGCACAAGTGACCCGTCAGACGTAGCCTTGCTAACCTTCGCTTTCTGTATTGTATCAGATAAATAAGATTTTATTCAATTTAAAGCATTGTCTTTCACGCCATAAAAAGCAAGTTTTTTTAGCAATGTATTATGATCAACGCAATCAAAAGCCTCAGAAAGGTCACAAAAAACACCTATCGCATCCACTTTAATTTCCCATGCAGCAAATACGTGTCTAAGCAACTCTGCACCTGCGTCTGTAGTTGAACGACCTTTGGAAAAACCGAATTGATTATTGTGGATTAAATTATTTAAATTGAAATAACTGACAAGTTGCATAAGGATTATTTTTTCAAAAATTTTACTGAGTGCTGGGAGTATAGATATAGGTCTATAATTTATTGGGTCACTCCTATCTCCAGATTTAAAAAGCGGTATGATTTTACTAATTTTCATTATGTTAGGAAATTTACCTTCATCTATACATTTATTGAAAATAAAAGCAAGAGACGGCGCAATAATTTTCATTATACTATCCAGTATTTTAACAGATATACCCCATAGATCCTCTGTTTTTTTATTATTAAGCTGTTTAAATATTTTCATTATTTCTACTGATGTTGTATATCTAAAGTTAAATACAGCTGATGACTTGCTAACATTGTCTGTTAGTAAAGTTTCAGCAGCAGACGGGGAAGATTTTAGAGCCTGTGTCGTAATTAATGGAATAAGTCGTTAATAGTCGTTTATGTAAACAAGAAAAAGATGGGCCAAGTATAGAACCCTGGGGTGCACCCATTTTTATAAATGACCCCTTGAACTTGCTTCCTTTAATGTCTACCACTTGAATTCTATCGCGCAAATATGATCCAATGAGTTCTGAGGACTTTTCTCTAATTCCATAATGTTCTAGTTTGCGTAATAATATCCTATGGTGAACGCAATCAAACGCTTTAGAGAGATCACAGAAGACACCAATGGCATCCTGTGAATCTTCCCAGGCTCCAAAAATACTTTGTATTAAGTTAATGCCTGCATCAGTAGTAGACCGTCCACTCGTAAATCCGAAGTATCGTATCGTAATCGTAAGTATTTCATAAAAAATTTCATTGGTTGTGTCACTGCCTTTGTTTCGCCTTTTGTATGATGATACCTATATCATTTTGTTACAGCTGAATCTCCTTGCATTTAGTAGACATTGTCACAATTGTGGAAAGTGGATACAGCGAAGTGCTGTTCGTAAATATGGTGAGTAGTATTTTAGTAACTATGTAGGCAGATTGTGTTTTTAAGTGAATTTTGTTCTATGTTTTCTTCTTAAAGTGAATAAAATAAGTACTTATTTACTTCCAGTTGACAATCAAGAATGGGAAAGATGTTCGGATTAAACAATTGGTTTTAAATATCTGCCAAAGTGGAGAGTGCTTAAAACAAAGAGGTTTACGAGAATAAATCTTAAAAGTTAGTTAAGATATGTTCTGTTAATTTATGTTATTTTGAATGTTGATTTAAAATAAAAATTATTTGTGTAAAAACTTTTGCACTTTTTATATTTATTAAACACAATGAACGAAGCTATATGCATCTATGCCGTGCTTACCTTTAATATTCCTTGAGAACCGATGACTACAGAAATATCTACCCACATTTCACCCGAGCGAAGCCGGGTTTTCATCTAGTTTATTATGTTCCAGGTACTTTTTATTTTATTTTTAGAAGACTTTATTTTATTTTTTAAATGAAGTGCCTTTGCGGCTTTACATACTTTTTTTAGTATCTTTGAATAGTTTTTAACATATTCGAATATAGGATCACGCAAATAGGACCTATTATCATATAGTTGATACATATATTTCCTACTTATATAAATACCTAACGTTGAGCATTCAGCATACTTAGAATTATGGACTTTAAATTTCTTTACTGTAAAATTTTTATCAAAATGCGTGTTTATTATATTGAAAAAAACGACTATATGATATATTTGGATCAATATTGTCAAATTTTAAAAACTGTAAACTTTCATTTAATTTGATTTTAAATTTCTGTAATTTAAATGCTGTTGTTGGTCTGTAGAACTTATATATAATCTCGTTTTTTTTCATTACATGCGAATGTTGCAATTTGTCCGCAACGGTCTGACGGCAATGTATTTATTATAGATTTATTTAAAATACTAAAATTACAATATATATTATCAATACATGTTGCTGTAGTGGACGTAATCTTTCTAGGTTCAAATAAAATATGATCAAGATCAAAACTTTTAAAAAGGTTTCTAATTTTATGACTTATAGGACTATCAATAAGAAGATCTATATTGAAATCCCCACATACCAAAATAAATTTGTTACTTTTGAATGCTAACTTCAGTACATCTTCCATGGTCACGTTCTTGTTGTTCTCGTTCTGTATTTCACGTTCACGCTCCGCTTCTCTCGCAGCTACGGCTCGTTCCAAATCCAAGAGCCTTTTCGCATGCTCGACTTGAGCGGCTACGGAACGGGCTCTGACAGTGGAAGATGAAGTTGTGGAACCTGAAATAAAAGAGCGTGTTGTGCCCGTTGTTTCGAGCGGCGCGCTAGTTTCCTCATCAATATATCCGCGGAGGATTCCGGTCTTGGCTGACTACTCTCACCCTTCGTTTGGGAACGTGTCTTCATGTCGGAGAAAAATTTAGAATTTGAATATAATATAATATAAAAATAAAGGGCGAAAGAAAGGACCACAATGTTACGGAAGGACTGTATTAAGGCTAGTTTAAAATGAGACACGTTCCTAGGTGAGGTAAAATAAGTATAATCAGCAAAAATATAAAGATAAAGAATATGGCATAAGAAAACAAACGGTATACAAAAATAGAATGTCAAAATATAAAATTCAAATATATATAAAAAACATAAAAACTATCAAAAAGGTTGCCATCGGCAACAATTACTGTGTTAATGTTTAAAATCAATTGCAACTCAAAGCACACCGGATGATCTTCGTCCCAGTTGGAAGTTTAGATTTTTTTATAAAATAAACTCCAATAAATAATATATCATATATGGTATATCATATAATTTTTATAACAACCATCCGATAATTCAATTCTGTAATTTCGTGCTGTGGCAGGTATTACTAAAAAGAGAAACCGTTTACCTACATGTTATATAGTCGTTTGGACTTTCTTGATTAAATGGGAGCGTCACATTAACAAACTTTCAATTTAATTAAAATATTGGTTTTAAATTGAATAAATATTGCGCTAATAGTATTAACAATTTTCTGTGTACACAATATTTAGAGAATGTTGAATGCTAATGAAAATCGTATTTAAAGTGATCGGTAAATAAAATAAAATTGAGAACCTCTGCACTACATGGTCCTGGAGGCCACAGATGGGTATAGCGTGGGGACTAGTTTTTTGTTAGTTCGACTTTTGCCACACTATAAAACAAATTTTTTGACTTTGTGTTGAAGTGAAATTAGGTATTTACTATTTTTGTTATGTTTTGATGTGTATTCTTATTGTGAATATTTTATTATTATAAATAATGGAACGTCAGCACGTAATGGATTGCTAACTGCCTGCGAATATGGGCAAATGATTATGTGCCTAGGTAAGTTAAGACGTAACCGTGGAGTTCCTACGTCTCATTGGACTGTGCATGAAGTGCTACGAAAAGAATGGCAACAATGGTACAGTACCATATTCATAAAGTGCAAAGCTTGGTTCCCGCCGATTCACTTTGCCCCATTATGTATGAACTGTTAGATTGTTAATACCCGACCAGAATACCTACTATAATTCATGTATTAACGTTGTTTTGCAATGTAAATGGTACGTACTATATAGTACCTATGTATGTTCTGACGTGTAATCGCGCGCAGTACATTGCTCAGCGGTAAAACTAAGAATCGTTAATTATATGGCTGTGGTGGATTTCCGATAGGTTAAAATTTGACATCTGATTCAGACCTTTCATCTGAAACAGCTGTTTTCGTTTTGGCCAACCTGCCCCTTACATTCTGTACATAATAACAAGTAGGAGGCATGTGATAATCAACATACAATCCACTATACCTTAATTAATTAATTATTTATATTGAATCAACACGCTAAAATATAATTTTCATTTAATTTAAATCGGTTCAGAAGTTTTGTCGTGAACGCGAGACGAACAGACACCTATTTATTTTCAGAAATTGTATTAGTCATTGTACCGTTTTGAATATTCACTCGGGTCAAGTTCTTATTGAGCCCGACGATTCAGAAATGGCATTATAATCATATACATCCGCATTTGAAGAGCCTCCTAAAATTATGGCGTATGTCCAAAAGCATTGAAAAACATGTATTGGCGAAAGTTGTAGATTGTCTTTCATTTATTTAAAAAAATTTCAATGGATTTTAAAATAAATCCATCTTTTACAACCTTTATTAAGAAACAGTTCTTAGTAGGAGATTGCAAATGGTACGTACTATAGTATATGTACAGTTCACTTGCGAATCGTATGTTTGTAGAAGTGGGATATTATGCTGTATTATTCTCTTTACCTTTCTGTCGATAATAATATAATAATCGATATACTGCAATTAGAAACCTAATTCAAATAATAACAATAGAATATCAGTTTCAAATTTATTTACGATTTGTCACATAATTATTTATAATACAATTCATCGATAGAGATAATCAATGCAAAATAATAAGAATACATGTAATAAATAATTTTATCACATTCAGTGTTTGACTTAACTCTTAATCTAAACTAAACTAAATTGAGAACTTGTGTAACAAATAATGTAACTAACATGAAAGCCAGAATTGTTTTTCCATCATTACAAAATAAAAGATTTGACACCTGCTCAGGCCAGTATTTGCAGCAATTATTTTTCTTTGTTATATATAAAATTTACTTCTAAATAATAGCCAATGCTTAATTAAAAAGCAAACTTGCCTACGTAGGCATTTACAAGAGATCTCTGTAACACGCCCGTAAATCTCAATCCATTGAAATAGACAACATCACATTATTATGTTATTATGATAAATATACAATGCTTTCAAGATGAGAATAATTTTCTTACCTACCTACTCAACCGTCAAGAAAATATTTAAAAAATCTGACAGGCGATTAAGGCGCGGCTTTTGGTCCAATGCTGCGTTTCAAATGACAAATATAGGGCAGATATTAAACTAGCTTGGTATAAAGATAGTCACAATCGGTGTATTACATTAACACATTTTTGTTTATAAATATCTACCATTAAAAACGCGTGTTTGCTTTGTAGCTGTAGCATATGATAATTTTAAATCTTTGAAAGCCACTAAGCGATTTTCACGTGGCTCGCTCAATATTCAGGATATTTTTCACAGCGGTAACATAATCTATATCCACGGGAAAATAAAAACATGATCAATCGATCTGTCTTTTGATCTCTCTTTTATGTGAATGTGTCTTTGATTATAAATTTGTATGGTTATACCAATAATCAGATAAAAAAGTTTGCTTTACGTTTTTTAAATGTAGAGCATAAGTTATAATCGTAAACTACTTTTAAAAAAAACAATCCATTCCACTATGTTCAAATTTTTTTATTCCAAATCTTTAATAAATAAATAACGAAATTTATATATACTACACTTAAAGTGTAAATTATTTTCAGTCATTGTTTGTGCCGAAAATAAATGTTACAGCAATGAGTAAATAGATATGCAGTTTTATCTTTCCGTTGTTTTAAAACAACTTTCTATACTATTGAATCCCTAGTATTAACTAATTAGAAATATAATATCTGCTATATATTTGACGAATGAAATCAAATGAACCCAATTTTATTCTCATAATGTGTAAATAATGTTTTAAATTCAATAAAACTCAATTTTTCCAAAAACAAAGTAAAGATCTTGCCACCCAACATAATTTACAGATCTTTTGTATATGATATTTTAATTGTTCAATCATCATGATTTTTATTTTACATTACGTATGAAGTAATCATAATTAAAAAAGATATAAAGAATCCAGTCTTCTATTACTATACCATTACATACGTAACATACAAAAGTTTATAAGCAAAATGAAGAATAATTAATAATATTCTTAATATTTAGCTTAAATGTCACAGAAAATAAGTTGAACACAAACAGATAAAGTAAATTGCGCAGTAGACTTGTAGATAAAATTACTGAAGCGCAAGTCACATGATCTCAAAATTGTGCTCAAGTTATTTACTAGTTACCTATACTTAGCGAAACAATATTTCTGGAAACCAGAAACATTTCTTAGACAGTTACAAATTTAAATTAAAATTGAAAATAGATTCAATATTCTCTTAGTCTTCTCAAAGACAAATTTTGTTTTGTCTATAAGTATGAGTGTAATACGACGTCAGAATTTATTAAAATTCAACACAGCAAAAATTATCAGCTGATACATATTCATTTACACCTAGATTATATTTTATTATCGAAAATACCTTATATATAGTTAAATTATATATATTTTAATATAAAATAAAAAGTTTATAAACTAAGAAGTTCGCAACCATAATTATGCCGTACATAAACATAAAAAATTAATATACATATTAAAATCAATTTATCAATAACAATATTTCCAATAAAAATCCACAAAAAAAAATTATTACAATATTTCAATTAGTTTAGCTAAATTAAATAAAAACTGTCATCATATTAAACAATATAATACGCAAAGAAAAATTTTATAGTTATTTATGTCAGCTGTTAATGCAAGTGAGAAATTGTAATCATCCAGCAACTTCATTATTTATTCGTATTACGGTATTAAATCCACTTTTAGCTTAATGATTTGAGGACATATTGTCTGTGGATTGACGTCCAGCACTTGATCTCAACTCACGTCGCGGACAAGTTGAAGCTTCTTCAGACGATTTACGGGTTTTCTTTTTGGTCCCTCTACGTCCACTCTCATTTGAAGGTATTTCAGTATTATTGGCTGGATCATCAACCATAAGATTATTATCTTTATTATCAATATCCGAAATACTTCCTTCGTTAATTTGTATATGTTCATTAGCAGTAAGTACATTTGAATCATCGTGGTATGGACTGGTTAGATTAGGTTGTAAACTTTCGTCTTTTTCTATATTAGATTGAGCAGGACACGGTATGTTATCTGTAGGTGTTATTTTCTGCATGTTGTTATCAAAATCAGTAGGCTTCATACCAGTTTTAATAACAGTTGATGGAGCTATTAAGTCTTCTAAATCCATTTCTCCTGTATTGGTTTCCGATTGTTTATCTATATTACTATTGGTTTCAACAAGCGAATCCTTAAGTTTCTTTGATGCTCTAAGTTCATTCGCCTGTAGAGCTAAGTTTTCTGGTTCACAGTTCATTTCATCATGGGTTCTTTTATGTGTTAATGACAAATTTGTGGAGCTTTCCTCAGATGCTAATGTTCTAGCGATATATTCAGAAGAGCTTTTGTTTAATTTTTCGTACGGGTCTTTCTCACTATCTTTAGCTTTTTTAGCTTCAGCTGAACTAACAAGGCTTGCACTTAGCGCTCCAGAAGCCATTTGTTCCAATAGCATTTTACTTATATCAATATCTTTCTTATCACCTTTTAACAGCTTTTCTTGTACGGCAGCAAATTCAGGAGGTACTTGAGAACGCAAAGTGTCAAATGGTATTTTTTTTTTATCCGTTTTAGACAAATCAGTAGCGGTTGTTTCATGACTATCATTATCACGAGATCGTTTTTCTCCTCTTAAAATGGACTCGTAGTTTAGAGACTGTTTAGAAAGAGATTCCAACAGGTATGGGTCCGGTGGCAAAAGGATCTGAGGTAGTTGATTGGACTGTTGACGATCAGAATTTTTTTGTTGTCGTGATGTAGATGAACTAGTAACAACAGTTGATGACCTGGGAGTAGTTGTCTTTGTATTATTACGTGTATGGCTAGAGCTGTGTAATGTTGCTGAACTAGAACTTGCAGCCAAATTATTGCCAAGTAGGCCTAAGGCATCATATGCTGACGACATACCCGAATGCATACCAAATGGATTTAATCCACCTAGCCCCAGTTGAGGATATAACATATTAGGATTTGGAAATACAAAAGGAAATTGGGGATTAGTAGATTTGGAACTAGATGTACTGGCTCCTTCTGATGGTTTTCTTGGTTTCGATTTTTCTGCTGAATTACTTGATCCACTTAAATTATTCATATCAAGAGAAGAAAATCCAGGTAGACCTAAACCTGCTAAATTTGCAAAAATATTACTTCCGGCAATATTTCCTAATAAATTAGGCATACTTCCAAACGAATTTAACAGTGGATTGTTCTTGGCATCGAAGCTACTTAAGCTAGATAATAATTTTGGGTCAAATGTATTCAATAATTTTGGATCAAACCCTGTTAAGTTTGAAAGTGTTGCTGCTAATGTCTTTGGATCAAATGCACTCAAACTAGATAAACTTGCTAAAAGGGCAGGGTTTAAACCACTAATATTTTGATTCATATGGGGAGCATTTGAAGACAATACATTAGCTGACGAGGCGTCGAGAGTGGGAGGTCTACCCTTTTTGCGTTCGGTGACAGTTGACTGCATTGGAGAATGTCGTTGAGTGCGTACATCTTGTGGTAATTTAACATGTTCTTTAATACCTTCAGTCCACTTAGAGTCAATATCATACATTGGGTTCTCAGCTATCCATTGCGCCAGATGCTTCAATTGAGGTGCTTTGTGTCCAACTATACGTTTTCCAGTAACACGATGAACAACAGGTACATGTTCGTCAGGTGTGAGACGAGGTGTTAATCCACGACGACGAGCATCTACACTAGCTTGTTCAGCTAGCCATTTATTTACTTTAGCCTCATGCGAATAGGGCTTCATTGGCACACTGGAAGTGCTTTTATGCCCTTTATTAGTCTGCTCTAGTGATTGTTGTAAGAAAGAAGACAATTCTTTGGATGTAGCTTGAGGAGATGGGACATTAGTAACAGTTACTGAGAATGGTTTTTGTATGGGCAAACCCACAGAAGATGTTGGAGGTACCGCAGGTGTAACAGTGACGTCAGGAAGAATAGACGTATTTCTACTACGAGATGGGTCTGACAAAAATGTGGCTGACGGACTTCGACCTTTGGCAACCGATAAGCCCAAAACAATTTCATCCAGTTTTTTTCTCTTCTTCTCTTTACCAACTATCTGTTCCGGAGCAGGCTGGAAATAATTCAACAATTTTAAAATCTATCTTAATACAAAAAAGATAATTCAATGTCATGATTATTATGTTATATGATTATATCAATCAATTATATTAACTACAGAAAATATAATTCATTACGAATATGACTTAGAAGAGGCAGACTATGTGGGTGCCTTAAGTCTGACCTATTTCAGCTGACTTGCTTGTAAGCTGTGTTTCGGTCGGTAGATTATTGCAGTGAAATTACAGAATAAGTGGTTCTAAGTCCTCTTATTTTCTGAGGTACTTTACTGAGGTTTAGTGTGTGAACAAACAAAAAAAGCAAGGATAAATCCTTATAGTGCGACTTTGTCAGTTCTTCTACCGCAATATTAGATTTCAGAAGCGTTTAATGCTATCATTTATGGTAGATTGTAAATTTTGAATAGGATAACATCTAACATTTGGTCGTATCTTAGTGATAATAAAATTTTATTTGAAATATATATATATATAATTAAATAGATATCTTTTTGATGGTCAGGAATTATCAGACTTCTTCGTACGTACTTATTTTATTGCTTAGGTGACCCGATTGTTTTCATATATTTAGTATGTATATTATACGGACTTTAAAAAATACATGTATTTATTCATTAACTCTATTAGATTTTACTATTTTGTGAATTTCCGATTTGCATTAGACGGCGAAATACCACACTACGAGTGCTCATAGTACGATCGATCGCAAAAATAGTTAACGAAATATTGAATCCGCCGCATTTGACGGTACCAAATGAGTTGTGACCAAACCAATTTCAAATTCATTATGTAAACCCGTAACAGTATTTTATTAGAAATGGCAATCCCAAATAATCGGATAGACAAGTTATTTTACTTTATTAGGTACTACCTATACCCGCGACTTCGTCCGCGTAAAATAGCGACCTTGACCAAATAATGAAAAAAATATTTAATGACCTAACCCAATAAAAGCCAAATGAAAAAGTTTCATCATTTTAGCTTCAAAAATGACGAGACTTCCATACAATCTTTCATAAGTCTTTCAAACTCTTATAACTTTTTTTTCTTAATTTTTAGCCTATATATTAAATAAAAAAAATTACAACTTCAAGCTTCTAGCTTTAAAAATGACAATATTTCCATATAAACATTTAACTCTCCTTTAAATTCCTTACAAACCATGTTTCTTTATTTATATTTGATCAACAGCCTAAAAATCAGTTTCAGGCTTTGAAAATGATGATATATCCATACAACTTTGCACCTACCCTTTCAATACCCTTACAACCCTTGTCCACATTAAAAGTACCCTATATCCATTCTCAGAGTATAGATTATGTGTTCCAATTTTCATTTAAATCGGTTCAATATTTTTGACGTGTAAGCCAGATCGAGAGTTATAATATTAATGAGGGATTTAATAAATAAACCCAAAAAAGCCAACGAAAACAGTTTCAAAATCATGAATTTACATAAAAACTTTGAACCCCTATTTTATTTTAAGGGTAAAATTATTACAAACTTTGAATGTCATATTTAATCACCAACCTAAAATATAACTTTTAAGCTTATAGCTTTAAAATGACGATTCTTACGTACTAAGTAACCTTGCATGAACCTTTTCAAACCGCTTATAACACTTTTATCGCATTCAATAGTAGCCTATGTCCTTTCTCAGGGTCTAGACTAACTATGTACCAAGTATCATTTAAATCGGTTTAGTAGTTTTGGCGTGTAAGTGAGACTGACAAACAGAGAGATAAAGTTACTTTCACAGTTATTAGTGGGGTATTTTATAAACTAATCCAAAAAACCAATGGAAGAAGTTTCATACATCTGGCTAAAAATGACAAATTTACCTAAAAACTTTAATCCCCCATTTTATTTTACCCCACTTAAGGGTCAAAATTTGTATAACCTTGCATCTACCATTTCAACCCCCTTACAACCATTTTTTCGCTTTCAAAAGTATCCTATGTGCTTTCTCTGGATCTAGACTAATTGTGTACCAAATTTCGCCTAAAATCTGTTCAGTAGTTTTAGTTATAATATTGGTAAGGTATTTAATAAACTAACTCATAAAGCCAATGAAAAAAGTTTCATCGTACTAACTTCAATAATGACGAATTTACATAAAAACTTTCATCCCCTATTTTATTTACCCCCCCCCCCCCAAGGGTAAATATTAAACAAACTTAGAATGTCATATTTATTTTTATTTAATCAACAGCCTCAAAAATATGTTTCAACCTTCTAGCTTCAACAATGACGAAATTACATAAAAAAAGTATGCCCTAATTTATTTAACCCCCTAAAAAATTTTAAAACCTCGTATATCATATTTATTTATATTTAATTTGCACCCCCCTCAAGAACAAGTTTCAAGCTTTTAGCTTCAAAAATGACGATTCTTCTATACAATTTTTCATCCCCCATTTCAACCCCTTGCAATCAATTCGTTGCATTAAAAAGTAGCCTATGTCCTGTTTCAGGGTCTAGACAATATGTGTACCAAATTTCATTTAAATCGGTTCAGTAGTTTTGGCGTGAAAGCGAGACAGACAGACAGACAGAGTAACTTTCGCGTTTATAATATTAGTAAGAAAGTAAGGATTGGTTACAATTAGGGTTTATACCCGGGAAATTCATGGGTTTTGTTCCCGGGAAATCAAGCTCGAGAAAAGTCGAGAACTCGAGAAATCATGTACCTATATAGAAATTAAATTGCCGTTTGTTTTGTTGCGTGGCGGCGTAATAATTTAAGATATAACTTTTTTGTTATTTTTTTTATTTTGTAGAAACTATTTTTGTTTACGTTTTTTTTTCTAAATAAGTAGCCAAAAATGGTGCTGTCATTATAAATATAAGTCTGAATAATTAGGTCCTAAAAATTGAAATTGGCGTTTTGTAAGGGAAGAATTTTTTTTTCAAAATATAATATATTTATTTAAACAAAGTATGTACCATTGCTATTTATGCACTTTTGCCTTTTGTATTTGCACTTCGGACTGCCCCATCGGAGTTAAATTTTTTCCCTTGCAAGAAGTTATCCAAATTTCGAAAAAAAAATGGTACTCTGTTGGAGCAAGGTCCGGGAAGAACGGTAGTTGTCTTAGACATTCCAATTGAAGCTCTTCTAATTTGGTAACTGTCTGTTGTGCAGTATGTGGTCTAGCGTTCTTGGTGATTGACCAGCCTCGGTTATTTAGCACCTAGCTTTTCCATCATGGTTTCTCAATTGCTGAAAATACACATTCGCCGTAATCGCCAGATTTAAGAAAGCTGAAGTGAACAACACCGGAAATAGTCCACCAAATGTTCACAAGTAACTTTTTTGAGCCAATTTTCGTTTGGGGCAGGATTTGGATGGTTCGCCTGGGGTCAGTCATTGCAATGAGCGTTTCCGATTATCGTATAAGATCCACTTTCCATCACAGGAAATGATTTGATTTCCCTTCATTATTATGCCTGTTGACTAATGTAACGCAGCAGACTACGCGCGTTTGTCGATTTACTCCACTGATTTCATGGGGAACCCACTTTTCAAGCTTTTTCACCTTCCCAATTTGGTAAAGGATTAAAACAGTTTTGTCACTAACACCGCAGCCTGCAGCTAACTCGGACATGGTTTGCGATGGATCCGCTTCCACAATAGCCTTCAATTCTTCATTATCAACCTTGGATTCCGGCCACCCACGGAGATTGCTTTGCAGATCGAAATTTCCTGAACGAAAACGTTGGAACCAAAAATGCACGTGTTTTCTTTTGCGAGACCACTACCATACACATAATTAATACTTCGAGCCGTTTAGTACCGTGTAGCACTGGTGCCACGGCGGAACTCGTTCTCGTAAATAACGCGATATTTTAAGTTTTTTTCATTTTGTATGCTGAGTGACCCAAAGTGAATAGCTGTATAAATTTGGAAATGGAATTCCTAACCAAAGTGATATTTGAGATCAAAGTGGCTAGTGCGACAAAACGCCAATTTCATATGTAAGGACCTAATATTATTTCTCTATTTAAAAAAAATATTTAATTTATTCATAATATTAATGTTTTTAAATATACTCAGTAAAAGTTTAATTTGATACTTTTAATTGTGAGGAAAACCACCGAATTTTTTGACGTTATTGGAACAAAATAATCTGAGAAAACATACGTAAATGTAAATTTCTCGACAACCCGAGAAGACCCGAGAAATTGACCTCGAGAATTCTCGAGATCCGAGAAATTGAAAAGCTCGAGAAATCATGAACCCTAGTTACAATAAAAAGGTAACCTTACATTACGTAAGCAATATAGAATCAGATATTCTTTATTTAATGCTTCATTAAGTTACAAACCTCACAATCTTAAATTGCAAATATCTAAAATGGGTAATTTGATGAAACCGCTAAAAAGGAGTTGATTTCTCTGAAATTTGCACTGTGCAGTGTAGTTTCCATATGCTTAAATAATCAGACTCTTTCTAAGCCATGACCATATCTAAGACAGAAAATCATCGAGAAATGCGGGGTAACGTTAAGTTATTAAAAAAATATCGACTCACAAACTCACTGGTAGCTAACTGAATAAATTGAAATTTACATAATACAGGCAATACTACTATATAAATTTATAGGTAAATGTATGTATAATTTAAAAGGAAGCTTACCACATTTTTTCTTTTCATCAATCTAGAGAGCGTGTCGTCAAGCTTGCTCCTGGTAGGTGTGACGGGAGATGCGCATGAGACTGCGGCGGCTATAGCAGAGGGGGCAGACGCAACGCCGTCAGTAGCGTGCGGGGTACGACGGCCCATTGAGAAGTCCTGTGCCTCACTAAGGTCTAGCGGCGCAGATAGATCTACCGGGGTGGAGTTACCCGGCGAGACGGCGGCGGGCAACGTTGCCGCAGCGGCTGCGGGGGACGGCGCCACCCGCTGGTGCGCTGGCGGCGGCGCCGGTGTCGACCGCCTTGAACCGGAATCACTAGATGCATCGTCGCGCTCCATTCGCTCTACGCGCATGTGAGCCGACGGTGCAGAGTGCGCGGTGGCTGGTGAAGACAGTAATGCGTGCAGTTTGGCGCGGTCGGTCTCTACATCGATTGCTATATGCCGTTTCTGACCATGCTTACGCTCCTCTGCTTGATCAGCGTGTGCGGCGCGAACTCCTCCATCACCGGTCTTAGGAGTCGGGGGTGCACCCGGCCACTCCCGATTTTGCACAGCATGAGCGATATGATGGAGTCTGGTCTCGAGAGCTCGCTCCGTGAACCAATGCTCCGGGCTCAGAGAGCCTTCGATCCTTCCGAGCTTTGCGAGGTTCTCCAGCTCTGATAGAGCATCGGTGTCTTCCTCGTTATCACGATCACAAGCGATGGTGGTACGTTTACTACGTCGAAGAGACGTTCGTGTTTCGTATGTAGATTCATCTACATTACTCCTCTCTTCATCATCAGAAGTAATATTTTGTGACTCGTGTTTTCCGCTACCACGATGTGTTGTATACCATTTATTAGCGCAATCCGCAAAGGGCATTTTTGGATCACAAAATAGTTTGTTAAATGTATCTCCTAGCCCGTGCCTGCAAAAATAAAATTAATATTACTAATTTTTTATTATTTACTATAGCTAATTGTAATTAAAATAGTAGATCCAAAGAATGAGATTTTAAATAATTCATATCTAAATGTATTTTAATTCTTCAATGGAGATACATTATTTATATTATTATTTAGTGCAGGCGCCAAAGAGAGTTGAGTATGCAAAATATGAGTATGACGATGACGGATTAATGTTCAGGAAAGTCCATAGTTTAATAATTCGAATCTCGCCGGTCCATTTTTGTTATAAACAATTTAATTGTTCAAAATCATCCTAGTAGCTGACCACTGATTTTAGAGAAAAACTTTTTAAACAAAAAGTATTCCCGATATTGTAAACTATAACTTTATTGTTATAACTTTTGCTACATTGTAGTTATTTAACAAGATATCTTAATAAATAGGTTAAAAAATCGGTCGAGCGGACCTCTCACTCGCACTCACATCGTACAGCTCTCAGCAAGATTGAATAAATTTAAATACTTCCAAAATTTATATTATTGATGGTATGGCATTTACTTCACAAAATTCAGTTAAATAAATGCAATACTCTTGTCAGATCATGTAAAGATCAGATCATGAAAAATATCATAATTTTCAACCATTCTTCAAATACTCCTGCTGATTGTAAAGCTTTTCTTACTAACGCGCATAATAAATTGCAACTCGTTCGATTTCTTGGCGCTTTGATCTTTTCGTCACTTAAATCCGTTGGCGAACTTCGGTACTCACATTTTACATACTCACTTACCTCTAGCACCCGTTCTAATTACACAATCCGGTGAAAATGAGACTTATCGCTAAAATTCTATACATTGGAATGACAACGTGTTCCTTACTTGCAAACTCCCAAAACCAACAGCTTATCATGGCGCGCCGGCTGCCACCAAGGTGGTGTGTCAGGTGAACGTTCGCAAAGCGCTAAACGCGTATCTAGGGCTGAATGTGGTGCTACTTCTTCTCGTAAAACACGTAGTAAATCAATTCTGTGAAAGATATTTAATATTAAGTAGATACAAATTAATTTTAAAAACTACAGTTGAAAAGATAAATAGTGTGGTTATAGACCAGACTAAGCTAGTGATGACAAAAGTACTAATGAAAAATAAACATCTATTATTGATTATTTCGATAAATCTATTAAAAAACTTCGATATGTTTCAATTTTACATTTTTAATACTTCATTAAATCATTAGAAATAAACAGTATGGCCGATAAATAATAACGTACGTTAGAAAAATGTAGGAAAATAAAATGTAATTTAATAAAACAGAATAAAACAACTTAGTAATAATAAAGTTATTTTTCGAATATATCCTTATATTTGTTATGTTTACTTATTATTAGATTTCCCGAACAGATATCATATGAGTAATCGATTATTAAAATTTATATTTAACAAAATTAATAGTTGTCGTTCATCTCTTTGGCAATAATGTTAACATATTGAAATACCGAGGTTGAATTTCTACATCGCTCCGTGGCTCCCTGTCTCGGACATATAGGATTAAAATTACATGGTAAAGACCCATGATTCCTGGCCTGATATACAGATTGGTTGTCATACTACTTAATATAAAATAAAAAAATACAATGAAACAGATACCTTTCTAAAGTTGCAATAGCTCTTTCTTCACCAATAGGTTCTGCTTTTAAATCTGCCCTTGTCGGTAGTTCTGCTTCACCCACAGAGAGACCACACTGACGTTTACACATAGCCATAAACGCCTTTAAATAATCAGTTAATGCATCGTCACTTTTAGAGTCTAATCGTGCCAATGTTCTAAATCGACTCCAACGAAGACTTTTGGTTGTTGGATCAAATTCCACTCCATAGGAAGCAACTGTGCGTCTAAAGGCCTCCTCATCAGATCGGGTCCAGCGCCACTGTGCAATTTCATCTCTAGCAAGTTGATCCATGCGTTCTCGTCGTTCCATCTGCCGGTTCAAATTTATATTTGTAAGATTTCTTTTAAACATGATCACCGATAAAGTAGAACATGACTAACACTAAAAGTATGTATAATGTAGGAGCGTTCCATAGTGACGTGTGATATATACAGGCTAACTGAGCATAGCAGAATAAAATATAAGACATTTTAATATTCTTCGATATAATTGTCAAAAACGCACCAACTGTATGATCTGTACATGAAGAAATGTATAATGGATTCCTGTGAAATACCTAGGAATGAACCACCAACCTTTGGTTTACAGCGAGTATGTGTATGGGGATGTTTACATACATGGAAATTGAGCTTATAAGGGGTATTGTTAGCAATGAGGCCACTATCCCCACAACTTGGGAGCGAATATTGGTAATGGGGAGTAGTAATTTCTGGTCTGGTAAATAAAGAATGTAATGTGTAATTTTGAAATATTACTTTTCGTAGTGTACAAGCTCAGCTAGTATACTATTCGATAAATACTTTACTATTATGCTCCACACAATATTGAAGTCGGTTAAGAACTATTAAATAGAGACGTTACAAGCACAATTTAACATATTTTTGACAGCTTCATACTTTAGCTCGTTGCTGCAATTTGAGTTCTTCTCGTTTATAATTTCGCTGGTATGCTGTAATAAGCCGGCGAAGTCTCGTGTTCAAGTCTTGCATGGATGGCCAGAGGTGGCCACCGCTGCTGCCCTGCGTGCTGTCGTCGTCAGGCCGCGGCGAAGCAGTGGGCGACGTGGCGCCAGCTCCACTAGATACGTCATCCGTGCAGTCTTCGTCTCCTACGACACTACCTCTAACCTTCCTCTCTTCACTTCTAAAAAATAAGAATGATTATACTAGACTATATGATTTTTATTTAAATTTTCCAAACTATACAGTATACACGGAACAGAGACATCTTAACGTGTTTTTTGTAGGGTGTTACTAAAACAACACAGGATCAGAGTTTATAGTATGTTAAAAATCCTTATACTGTTATATAATCACAAAATAGACGCCAGTTATGATCTTCATTAAATATTGTCTGAATAAATTGATAGGATTCTATATGAATAAATGTGTAATATAACTTACTTTATATCAGTACACTCAGCATCATCTGGTGGACCCAACTTATCTACAAAGCATAGCTGTGGGTCTGAGCGCATTGCCAAATAGTTCTCATAACCGTGTATGTATGTGCCCACTAATAGAGATACGTCACATTCTGTATCCCACCACAGCCTAGGTGGGGTACTGTCAACTCCTCTAGGTACACGCATTCCTAAAACACTATACAAACAAATAACCCTTATTATTATAGAAAATATACTAAATTGCTAATAGTACATCACTATGATTACCTGCCAAATAAACTTATTAAAACTCATAACATAATAACTCCGTAGTTACTCTATAAATGCCTGCTTTGAGGTTGCAGGGGCATGTGCATACATGAACGAATTGTTCATCAATTCGTTCGTTTCATACTGGTGCTACTTATTTATTTCGACAGTTTCAGTGGTATAGGTTGATACATTTCATGGTCTGGGTGATACATGTATTTAAAATATATACAGTCAACCCTCCTATAACGCGGTGAGTGCGTACCGCGTTGTATGGAAACCGCGCTATAAGAAACTCGGATTTAACCGTACAAACCAGGTTAATTCGTAGCGCGTTCTATGGAAACCGTCTACCGCGTTGTATGGAAACCGCGCTACAAGAGACTCAGAATAAGTACAAATCACATCATTCGTACCGCGTTATATGGACACCAATAAATACAAAAGACAAGATAAATTATTAATTATTTTTATTGAATTGAAGAGTATGAACTCTTCAATTCAATAAAAATAAGGAAATGATGAAAAAAATGAAACAAAAACTAAACTAAAAAACTGTTTTCCAACAAAAACAAAAGAAAGACTTTTGTAAAATGATGTAATCTTTCAACACTCATCCTCACTGTCAGATATGAGTCGCCTAACTCGCCTTCTTTTAATGGGCAAAATGTCTTCCTCACTTGGTTGATCTTCACATTGGTTTTAAGCGGCTAAGACATAAGCTATAGTTTTTCTATAGTTCACGCGACAATGTAGTCAAAAGATCACATATATATCTTTCATGTTACAGTTTCGTTAGACACACACACGCATGGCACGCTGTCGATGCGAAACTATTTAGTTAATAGAAGTGGAAGATAGCGCATGAGGAGCCCCACCCGTGAACCACGCTGATATAAACATATCCAGTTAAAACCATTCATTGGGTGCACGGAAAGAACTGATGGGACGTTGTTGAACGGAAACCGCGCTGTAAGAGTACCGCGTTATAGGAGGGCTGTCGCAATTTCAGCTCCGCGTTATATGGAAACCGCGTTCTGAGAGTACCGCGTTATTGGTGGGTTGACTGTATATATATTAAAGTAATTTTGACGACCTCGGTGGTCTAGCGGTCTAGCACACCGCTTTACGTCCGATGGTCGCGGGTTCGATTCCTCGCACGGCACAAACATTTCTATTCATGAGTATGATTGTTTGTATCGGTCTGGGTGTTTTCTATGTATATTATGTATGTATTTAAGAAAAAAAAATTATCTATGTATTTGTATCAGTTATCTAGTACCCATAACAAAAGCTCTCCTTAGCTTGGGACTTGGGCTTATTCAGGCAGGAGGTAGAAGATAAATCATCAAAGCTATCAATCGTAAAATAAAAAAGTGTTTATTCCATGGCTAAAACTATATTAAAAGAAAAAAGAGCCCTTATTTGATTCCGTTTTAATTAGTTTTCGAGTGGCCAACTTTTTGTGTCTGTGGTATATTTAAATTTAATAGGTTACGGCATAAAATGATAACAGCTAAGACCATACTTTTAATTAAGGGCTAATATGCCGAAAACAGTAGCATTAAATAATGTTTAATGCTACTGTCTTCGGCATATTAGCCCAAAAAATAAAACACCCTATAGGTTATGAACATGAGAGTAGAATGCCTCGAAGTAAAATTACCTTGCATGTATTCCACTTTCTATTTGAGTGGCATAGTCTCCTATTACTTCGTGCTTGATATAATACATCATACGCACTCGTAGCAGGACTCTGTAAATATAATAATAAATATTAAAGATGTCCTACGATAACTCGTTCTAGACTAGAATGGATATTGAATGAACATAAAAAGGCTAATTATTTAATCTATAGACATAATACATATACATATACTATTTCATTACTAAACGAACCTAAAATCTTTTTTAGAAAAACTATGGAGAGTAAAAAAGTAGGGTTAATTCCTAACACTACCAAAATCAAAGTAATGTCAAAACATCAACCTATAGGTATAAAAGATAAATAACATCAATGTTGTTATCTTTTATTTCAATAAAAGTTAACATTATCGAATATGTTGACTACTACACATACTTAAGACAAAATATCTCAAAATTAATCAGACTGATAAAGAAATAAACAGAACACGTAATTAGAAGTAAAAAATGGGAAAAGGACCAATAATGTTTTGGATTGGTACTCAAAAGACGGAAAACGAAACGAGGAGATAAAAAATAAGTTTGAGGACGATATAAGGGCAGGGGCTGGACCAACATGGTGAAGGAAGGAAAATGTCGGACAGAAAAGCATAGAGTGAGTCAAAAAGTGTATAGAAATACAACAAGTATATTTTGTTCTGTAAAAATAATTTAATTTTAATACTCACTTATTAGCATGTCTGAATAAATGCTTTTTATAGCTACTTTCTAAGTATGCTTCACAATCGTATTTTTCCGTTGAACTCCAATGATTAGAATCTTCCCATTTCTGGGTATCATTGAGTTTAGGCGTATCTTTTGGTTTGTTCTTCTTTTTAGCATTTCTTCCTCTAGGTACTGGATTATGAAGTCCACTGTGATTTCTAGAGATAGTTACCTCTCCATTTTCGCAAGGTTCAATCAAATCCCATATAAAATTTCTTATCTTTTCATCACCTTTATAATGACGCAAACAATAAAGTACCTGTAATAACAGATACATATATTCATCTTACTTCCTTACAATTACACTAATATATTATAAAATCGGGCGAAATATATCAGTATTATATATTGAACTCAGTGAAAGTCTAGAACTTTCTCGGTATTAGCATGGCTAATCATCATAAAATACTCATGTATGCAAATGTTAGTATTCTATGGGCATTACGGACACGGAAAAAGAGCTATAATACTTAAAATAAGAAATCATGTTATCGTTGAAAAACAGCATAGAAAAACATCATAATATATCAAGTTGCAATTATCAGAATTTGCGTTGGATATGTGAACCATTTTTTATAAGATTTATTTGATTTAATAAAAAAAAGTTTGATTAAATTGAATAATAATAACTCTAAATAATTCACACAGCGCGATTTAATCCCAAATTTAGCACAGTCTAGGGCTGCATGTCTGCCTCAGGAAATGGAAAAATGGTCGTGTATGAACCAACTGGATTCGGTTTGAGAAAAATTGTATAAAGCTTCTAAGTTGTCTACTTCGTCTCCAGATATTAACTCTATCGAACATTTATGATGGATTTTAAAGCGCAAGTTAAGGATCATTCAACTAATTCTAACAAAACTTTAAAAAATTGTTTGATACGGGAGTGGAATGCCATAACTCCAGAACAATATCAAAATTTAATTTCCACTTTACCCAAAAGAGTAAATACTGTAATTAAAGCAAAAGATTTTAAAACAATTATTAATATAATTTTAGTATTAAAAGTTTTGTATACTCCATAACACATACATACAGAAGTTTTATTCAGTCTAAGATTTTTAATTATTTTTAAGTTGTTTGAATTGTTATAAGGTGGCAAATATTTTTGGTGAAGGCTATAGAAAACAATACTTGGGAGTATTAGAAATAATTTTACTCATAAATACAAACTAACTCATGAAATCGAAACCCCGACCATTAGGCATATAGGTGTGCTAAATCGACGACTTAAATATTTTGACATTGCCATAATAACGCAACTTGATTCCCTTTAGAATTTCAAAACGCACGTTTCTCTTAAATTGATTTATATAGTGATTAATTCGAAGGATGAGACGAGCTAGCCATTGCTCTTACCATCCCGTCTCATGAATATGCATGATGACTGATTTGTAAAAAACATTCCACGATGTTCTTACATTCTATCTTTATACAAAATAAATCTTATTTTTAAAAAACCTTAAGTGTTTGATAGAAAAATTGCTTTTTAAAAAATACAATTTAGATTTCGCGCAAAAACTAGACTAAACTGCTAGAATAGCAATGGCGTCGCCTGTGACGTCAACCATTCGTAAACACTTGACAAGTGACAACTTATAGTAGAGTTATACGTGTGTTTGTTGAAAATTTTTGAAGATTGAAGCGCAATAATCATGAATCCCAATGTGTATCGATGGTGTGCGGTCCCTCAATGTACTAATACAATAATAAAAATGCCGAAGAAGTTATTTAGGTTACAAATAACGCAAAACAACTTTGTGAGAATTTCGTGTAGTACTTACTATGTACAGCGTTGCCAACACGACGATAAAAAAAATTGCTAAACTGTTATTAAAATTTTGCCAAAATTAAAGTAAAAGGTTTTAATTATATTTTTAAAATCAATAAAATCTATTTTATTTTATGTTTTATTCAATTATGTTATCGAACAAAATAAATATGGGAGGAAATGTTAGATTTCCTCCCACTCTAATCGGTAATGCTGACTTTAGTTAATTTAGGTGGCATATTAACTACTATCAAGCACTTTATTACTCGTAAAATTTTATAGACTGTAAAAACTTTCTTTCAATTCAAATTACAGTATGTATGCGATATTGTAGTCTGATTTCTATCTCACATATTTTTGTATAAGAAAAAGGAAGTGAAAAGATGCTGTTGCACATAGCCTATAAACGGAGACTTGAACAAACAACAAATATCCTAAAAAACGTAAAGGTATGCCAAATCTAGCATAAAATATGTTAAATTGACAACACCGATTTTGTTTACGAATGTGTGACGTAACACGCTACTGATTGGTGTTCGATCTATCATGGTGGATTGATGTTTTGCATTTTTATTTTTACTAAAATAAATATAATCTCGCTTGTAATCTGAAAATAAATGTTTAAACATGAATCAGCCTATCATATAAAATTACATAAAATCCTGTTTCCGGACATTCTTTGATAGTGTCATCATGCCTATTCGTCCTATAGTAAGACACTTACTATAATACGCGCACAATCTTCAATGACAGGCAGCGTCCACCCTTTTCGGAATTGATTTTTATCGATAATTTCTTCCCATCTCGCCCAACTGTAAAAAAAAGGTCGTACAAATTACGCGGTTAAGACATTAAGGTTTTATTTCTTTTATCATCATTGCTTTGCTTTCATTTCTCATCATTGCATTTTGTTTTTCCACAATCTCTATCAGGCCATATATAGGAGTTTACTCTCCTTTTATGCTTATAATCCTTCAGATGAAATTTCTGTTCTTCCTTGGACATCTTTTCTTTTTCATACTCGAAAAATTCACAAAATTCAGAAGGACAGAGTTCAAAATTTTGGTAGTTTTGATTATATGTACAACTAGCTACCCGTCCCGGCTTCGCCCGGGTGAACATGTATTGTATATATATAGACCTTCTAGAATCACTCTATCTATTTAAAAAAACAGGTTCATAATCTGTTGCATAGTTTTAAAGTTTTAAGCATACACAGGGACACACAGCGACAGCGACTTTATTTTATACTATGTAATTATGATCATAATATAAAGAGTATATTACCCAAAAGTGAGCAGTCCTCTTTCAATTTTGAAGCATTCTGATCTAGTCCACGATCCATATACAACTTCTTCATCAACAAAAACGCCTTCATGTCGCGGAATATAGTCATCACTTGCATATCTTCTACCTTTTCTGCCGAATTTTTCCTTTTTACGTTTGCTTCGCAAACTTATACCTACAAATAGGAAAATAGCAACTTTTAAGATCAATTCCTATTTATGTTATTAATTATAATATATGTTAACATCATAGTCTACGAATTCTGTTGAAATAATATTATAATATGACTACTACACAAACAAAAGGATTATATTTTATTCAAGATTATATTAATTCAGACAATTTTGCTGTGCATAGTACAGGCCGATAAGCACAACAAAGTATCAGGTATCGCTAAGGTATGTGCGTAAAAATCAGTAATATAACAGGACTCGCAATAACTGACTTGCTACACATTACAATTAGTTACATAACAAGATCATAATGTTAGTCATTTGCCATAGGTAACACAACTTTTTTTTAAATGTATGTAAAAATAAGTTATTTTAATACTTTTCATCCATTATTATACAAGTATAACTATACTCGCTTAAAAGTGAATCTACCTTTTTTTAATAATTAAAACTTAGAAGACAAGAACATTTGACAGTGCGACGCCTGAATCTGTTACATGAAATATATAATAATTATGTCGCGGCAACATCAAAGTCGGACGAAAGTGGTTTATCGTATGATTTGGGGTAAGTACTGACTGATTAACTGAAATGTTTACCTTCTTCATCCTCGTCGGAATCTGGGGTCACTTCCATATCTGACATTTCCATAGGTCCATCATCATGACCATATCGTTTAATAACAGTTCGTTTTCGAGGTTCAGTAACGATCAAATCTTCATCCTCTTTTTTTTCCGTTGTGTCTATTTCGGCCTTTTTAGCCCACTTGTTCCAAAAATCAGGATCTCTAATATCAATATCTGACCTTTGGTCAGTAGCAGCAAAACTTGCTTTTGAAAATGTAGAACCTTTTTCGGACTCCATTTGAATAACTTGAGTTCTACGAGCCAATATCATCTCTATGTCTTCTTCACAAAATTTGTCACCAGCATTGTCCTCATCCATTACAGCTCCATATGCGCCCTTTTTTAACAAGTCTTCTATTTCTTTCTTTGACAGTTGCTTAAGGCCTGTCTCTTTTCCTTGTGTTGTATTCATACTTTGCAATATCGCTTTGTCAAGGCCCAGCTTTAAAGAAGCTTTATCAAACATTTCTCTTTCATAAGTGTTACGACATATTAACCTATAAATTTTAACCATTTTTTGTTGACCAATGCGGTGACAACGAGCTTGAGCTTGTAAATCATTCTGAGGATTCCAATCACTGTCATATATTATAACAGTATCCGCAGCAGTTAGATTTATCCCTAAACCTCCAGCTTTAGTGCATAACAAAAACACAAATCTATCTGAATCTGGTTTAGAGAACCTATCAATAGCTTCTTGCCGTAGGTTACCTCTAATGCGGCCGTCAATTCTTTCAAAAGGATATTTTCGAAACAACAAATAATCTTCTAATATATCGAGACATCTAACCATTTGGCTAAATATTAAAACTCTATGACCACCAGCTTTTAATTTAGGCAATAATTTGTCAACTAAAACCATTTTACCCGAAGATTGTATAAGAGCTTTATAGTAAGCTTCTTTATCTTCTCCATAAGTTTGCTTGTAATCAAATTGAATCTGATCTTCCGCACCATTAAGCAAATATGGATGAATACAACACTTTCTAAGTTCCATCATGGTATTCATTAAATTGGGAATATTTGCAGCCGATGCAGTTCCTTTTTGCAAAAAACTAAAATTTCTTTCTAATATTGCCCTATAATATTTTTTCTGAATATTAGTTAATTCAACTTCAATTATTGTTTCCTCTTTAGGTGCTAACGTTTTCTCAACATCTTCTTTTAGTCTTCTTAACATCATTGGCTTTAATAAAGCCTGTAATTTTAACACTTCTGATTCAGTTTTCAATTGACCAAATTCATTAAGAAAAGCATCACTGCTAGAAAACTGAGAAGGTTCCAAAAAGTTAAGCAATGAAAATAATTCGTTTACATTATTCTGTAAAGGTGTTCCAGATAACAAAACTCTATGTTCCAAATGAAGCTGTCTCAAGCCTTCTAATAATTTACAGTTACGATTTTTTAGTCTATGAGCCTCATCTATAACACAAATCCGCCAGTTAAACGATTTAAGCTCTTGGAAATCAGTGACAATTATTTCAAAAGTCGTAATAAGGACATTGAACTTTGTTATTTCTTTAATTGGTTCCCCATCTTCATTTTTATAATAAAATTCATATTCTTGTAACATACTTTTACTTTGCTGTGAACCGTGGTATACAACAACATTCATTTCTGTCCATGCTTCAAATTCCCTTTGCCAGTTAGGTATAGTCGACAACGGAGCTATAATAAGAAAGGGACCTCTGATACCATACTCCCAAGTAGAATTAACAAATGTTAAACTTTGTATAGTTTTACCAAGTCCCATTTCATCTGCTAAGATACAATTGCGGTTGTTATGCCAAGAAAATAGCAACCAATTGAGTCCTTCTAGTTGATAAGGTCTTAGTGTGTTACCACCTTTATATAAAGGTGATTCCTTAAGTTGTACCCAATGATCAGCAGATGGCCTTTTCTTAAATTTCCATTTCTCTTTGGGTGGTATTTCGGTAAATAGTTTAAATTGCTTTATTTTGTCAACGTCTATGTCTTCTTCCAGCTCCCATGTACTATCTTCATATTGTAAACTTTTCCACTTTACTAAATAATGTTTAACCACTGTATTATTCGCAGGGTCTTGGTTTTCCGACATATCTAGAATCCTCTCCACTTCAATATAATCAGGATTAAATGGCTCGTCATCAAAAAGTTCAAATATATTCATTTGTTGAGCTTGTTTTTGTTTAAATCGTTTTATTTTTGAGAATATTCTTTTGTCACCTTTGTATAATTCTTCTTCCGTTTTCCATTCACAGTGTAAATATGAAAAGTTTCTGTATTTAACAAAATATTCCTCAACATCAATCATAACAGGTTTCTTGTTTTTTGACTCAGCATTTTCTTTATCCGCCGTATTACTTGGTTTAATATTAATCTGTTTGGATGTTTCATCTAAGACTTCAGACTCATCTTTTTCTTTTGGCTCTGATAACGTTGCTGTTTCCTGAACAGAAACTTCATTACTATCATTAACAACGACTGAGGGCTGACTGGACGATGGAGATTTCTCGTCCGTAATCACTGTCGCCTCCTCTTTTTCAATTATTGGCACTACGTCACTACTAAGATCTATTTTTAATTCTCTTTTTCCCATTCGGCATGCCAAGACATGTTGAACTATCATAGAATCCTCTTCAGTGGTATTCACATACATATAATTAGGCTTAGGTGTGCCCTCAAGTTTAATATTTTCTTTGGTTTCAGCAGATAATTCGTCTGGCTTAAAATCTTTTTCGATTCTGGGAGTTGTAATTGTAAACTCATCGTCTGATAATCGTAACATAACATCATCGGTATATTTTTTACGCTGAGTATTTCGAGCCGAACGTCTTTTTAAACTGTCATCTCCCTCCGGCGGTGGAGACGGCGGAGGAGTGGACATCATATCATCGGGTTCACCATCAGAATCCGGAATTAATCCACCACGCTTCTTTTTACGACCACCAGGCGTTTTTCTTATCGACATTTTTTTACAGCTGCCGCCCGATGAAGCCCGTTTTTTCGTTGAACGTTTCTTTTGATTCATAGAATCAGCCTCCTCATCTTTTTCACATTCTCTTTTTGCCTCTGCTTCTTCTAATAAATCTTTGATTGCAATTTTAGAAACAGGTATGTCATCAAAATCTGTAACTATACTTTCATCTAAACCTGGCAATTCTGAAGTTGTATTAGTTTTAGTGACATTGGTGTTAATATTTTTGTTCACAGAGATTTCACTTGAATTATTGTCAACATTATTTTTTTCTAACAAATCATAACTCGTTGTTGTATCTGCCAGAATTTCAGGTGCATCTTTTTTTATATTTCTTCTACGTTTCGGAGCGTTAGGATCTTTGGGTTCCCGTTTCTTTCGCTGTTTCACTGGTTTATCTTCTGTCAGTTTAGTGGGCTTGGGTTCTTTAGGTGTTCGAGGTTTTCTTTCCTTATTCTTTCGAGGACCTCTTGGTTTTTTAATTTTTCCGCTACTAAGAGCATTTACTGATAAAGCACTACTATCAAGATTTGCAATTTCTTCATTTAACTCTATGTCCAGTTCCGAATTGCTTTGCAGTCCCGTACCAGCTGTTACACAATCTTCGGAAACAGGCAATTGATCTAGAGGAGCCATGCTTATATTCTTTTCCTTCTTTACTCTTGGTTTTCTTGGTTTTGTAGGACCCTTACCTCTCCCACGTCCGGTTGTACTGGTTACTTGTGGACTTTCAACCATTTTTGAACCATAAAGAGGATTTTGTAATAGACAATTAGGACTACCATTACACTTGTCATTTGTTTCGTGTTGCTGTAATAAAGCTAATCTTTCTTGTAAACATCGAACTTTTTCCTGATTTTCAGTCGACGGTGGTAAACAATAAATTTCTTGAATCTGTTGCTGTAAAGATAATCTTTCTTGGTGATGTGATGCGGGATACATACCGGGCATGTTAGGGTGCGGCATAGTATTTGTTCCCATAATAATTATATTTGGATTATGAGGCATGTTATGGGGTATGTTTGGGATTGTCTGGATCGAAGGTCCCATATTGGAATGTATGGTTGGGACATTAAGAGACATTCCTACTGGCACATTAGGTATATTTGTAGACGTATTTGGTGGAACGATAGACATATTACTGGGTACATTAGACATTGTTGGTGGTTGAATATTTGTCTGCATACTAGGCATGACTGACGGTATACAACTTAAATTATTCTGTTGATTATGAACCGGTAAACTTGAAGTCACAGGATTTGATAAATTTCCGGGTTGAATAGAATGATTTTGTTGCCCGTTAGGTACAGATTGGGTTACAGCAGTAGTTCCACTTTCAAAAGTTGAAGGAATAGAATTTGTATTAGACTGCAAATTTGACGGAAGAGTCGGTGGTAATATATTCGGCAAATTAGTTGAAGCATTTTGCACATTATTAGCTGGATAATTTTGATTTCGACTGACATTTAAATTTGTTATGTTATCGTACTGATTCGCAGAATTCGTTGTACCACTTAAAGGCGGAGGATGCATTGGCACGTTCATGTGATGTGAGACATTTAGTTGAGAAGAATCAGTAACGGGATTAACTACATTTTTCATTGACGAAGGTGGTAATGATAGTCCTTGAGTAATTGAAGTTTCAACATTAGTTGGTTTATTTACAGTCTCATTAGAATATTGTTTAGTCTCTTGTGTTTGATCATTTTTTTGAAGAACATCAGAATTCTTTTCTATTTTTTCTTCTTCTTTTAATTCGGTAATTATTTCTTTAACTTGATTTGTATGAGGTAATTTATCCTGCGCATCCGGTTCTTCAGTGGGAACGCAAGATGAATTTAAATTAGTAGTCATAGAACTACCGGATATGCTATCCTTTGAAATATTAGTCATGGCAGTTGGTTGTTTAAACGAGGGCGAACTTAAATTATCAGACGGTCTTTCATGTTCGTTTTCTGTCTTTTCTATGTTTTTAACTTCAACATTTGATGAGGAAACTGGAATACTTTTATTCACCAGTTCAGATTTTAATACAGGCGGAATAGAGGAATTAGGCTCTGGAGGCTTTGTAGTTTGATCACTGCTCTCCATTGGTGTAATATTACCTAAAGTGGCTATTTTTGTTTGACCCCATTGTGAGGGAGAAGAAACTATATGACTGATAGCTGGTGAAGGATTCCGTTGAAATGGATACTCTGTGCCGGTAGGTAAAACCATTTGTTCTAAAGCTTGTAAAGTATTCTGAGATGTAAATGAGCCCGCCGTGGATGAAGGACCAGTTGCGGATGACGTCTGAACCACATTGCGAGATGCATGAGGAGATGCACTAGGTCCTTTCACTGGTGACATTACAGGTCTTGGAGACAACTGCGGTGCTTGTTGCTGTCGTGGAGACATTTGCGCTCGTGGCGACATTTGAGGCGATAATTGTGGAAATGCTGGACGATACTGGGGGCTTCCAGTTTCTATACCAGTAGGTTTCACTGGATTATATTGATTTGTAACATTAACATCTAAAGGATGTTGAACCTGATGAGGTTGGTAATTCATTGGAACGGAATGATGAGGTGATGCATAAGGTATGTTTGAAGGGACTGGGTGTGAGGGAGCCACAGAAGAAGGTGGTACTGGAGGTTGACGCGGCACATGATGAAGAGGAGCTGCACTAGGATGATGAAGATGAACATTTGGATGATTCTGGATGCCAGGACCCAAACCACTTGCATGGCTAGCCATATTTTGGTGTGGTTGATGTTGAGGCAACGAAGTATGACTTTGTTGACCATGAGGCATTCCATATTGATGAGGATTTACTTCCATTTGTTGGTGGTAAGTAGGATGTTGACCTATACGCGATGCTGCTGGGGGATGCATTTGCGTATAATTAGGATAATTCTGAAATGAAAAAAAAAACGATAAAGTGAGAATTTGTCTCACAAACTAGAGTTTTTTTTAACAAATATTGTAAACACTAGCTGTGCCCGCGGTTTCTCCCATTTAATTTCATTATAAAATATAGCCTGTGGTATATATATATATATATACTTCTTACCAGATTACTTCTTTAACATTCAGATCACGTATGTATTAAACCATATATGTTTACAAATGATAAAAAGTAATCCAGTATAGATAAAAAAATGTGCTAATTAAAACATTTCTACTATTCTTTATAAAGAATTATAATAGTATAATTATAATTTCAGATTTTACAGTTGATAAATATCAGATTTATTTTTTTTAATAAGGAAATAATTTTAATTTTGTTCACTTAAAATATACATACGAAGGGCGGCTAATAAATTCGCGGCCTTAGTTAATGAAAAATTATAACTTTATGTATTTTATTTTTCAATACATACGCTTTTCACAACGTGAATATAGTGCTTTGATATCGGCAAATAAATATCCTTTAACTTTCTTCTCAAAATGACTATCTACGGCCGCCTTCATCTCATTGTCATCCGAAAATCTTCGTCTTCATAGCTTCATTTTTAAATTTGAAATAAGGAAGGTTGGTCAATTTCTCCAAATCCCGTGAATTTTAAGGCATCCTTCGGAACCCGAGCCGTGTGAACGGGTGCGTTGCAGAAAGAGCACCCCACGCGCCAAATTCCCACGTCTTTTCTCAACGATTATCTCATGGGCCTGAGCCAGTAAATTAGCATATTTTAGTTATTAAGTAATTAATTATAAAATTCTATCGCTATCCCAGAAAATGGAAGCCATGAGCTTGGATGCCGACTTTTCCACTTTGAACTTCTTTGGTGGCCTTTCTCCCTTTTTTATCCATGGCATTGACTCTTGTTTGGACTCTAGATCGTATTGACGGATCCACGTTTCATCGACAGTCACAATACGATTACAGATATCATCCAAATCGGGCTGACAATTCCAAATAATCTTTACAGCTCTCTATCCGTCGCTGCTTGTCGAGCGGTTTGAGCATTTGCGGTACCCAACGCGCACAAATTTTTTTCATGTGCAAATGATTGTGCAAAATATCTCCAACTCGTTTTTTGCTTATCTGTAACTCTTCAGCTATCTGCCACAGTTTAATTCTACGATCGACTAGATCTATTTTTTACACATTTTTGACGTTTTTGGTCAAGACCGTCACAGGGCTATCGTTTTGACGTATCTCTGCCTTGTTGAAATAACCGAGCCCATTTTTTAACCATCGTGTATGAAGGTGAAGAATCCTGAAGAACTGACGACATCTCTTTAAAATTTTCTTTCAGTGTTTTTCCTTTTTTAGCGAGGAACTTAATCGCGGCGCGATGCTCCAAATTGCACGAATTTCCAGTTCCTATTGACATCGTGTTGTTACTTGTTTCACAGGTAAAGTTTTTATGAACCAAAATGAAAAATACCCTCTATTTATACTAACAATGTTTCCCGCTATCAGTTATCGCTAATATCGTTATATTAGCGAGATGATTAGTCATCGTTAAGTGCCTTAGGCCGCGAACTTAGTAGCCCTCGTCCCTCGTAAATCCCTTTCATCGCTATCATAAATGGACCAAATGTTGTCAGTTGTGCAAAAAACTGTTAAGCTTGTATAATATAATAATTACCTGTTGTTGTCCATAAATTTGTTGTGACGTAGGCTGGGAGAAATGAGGCTGCCGCGGTAAATATGTTCCATTCTGTGCCTGAAGACCGCCTATACCAGAACTCTGAAATACACACACATATACGTAGATATAATATAATATTTTTTATTATTATTATTATTATAGCTTTAACTTCCACATAATATATTTCAAACATTATACTTTTGGTTTATTTTTATTATTTTTTCGGAAATCGGCGGAAAATGGAGGAGGCCTTTACCTGAGGGTAAAAGCCATATTCATGGCAGTTCGCATTTTACAATCCTCATTAAATGCGCGAACTTTTCATGGCACTTTCCAAGGTTCTTTATAGTACACTTTTTTTAAAGGAATTTTAAAGGAAACTTTCAAAGTCGATAAATTTTGAAAATTTGAAATTTCATGGTTTAACAGTCTTAATACTAGAAAACTTGGGGCATATGTGTCTTTATTTTTGACTATGGTTCTAATGTTATTTATGTACAGTCACGGTTTCAAAGTCTAAATGAACAAAAATAATAAAAATTAACCCAAATAACAGATAAATGGTTACAGTTTGACCAAATTTCTAGGTTTTTCTTAAATGGGTTAGATATTTTTCAGATTTTTCTCATGATGGTTACAATGAATCATGTCACTCCGTTGCGGCTTGTTGAGTTCTGGGACCCCTTATAAAGACTGACTAATTGAAAAGAATAATTAATATATATACATAGCATAAGTCCGTTGATGATCTCCATAGAAGTAATAGGCAGTTGCTTTCTGGTAATTTAGAATAGAATTTATTGTGAAAATTAGTAGAATACACAACACTAACATAAAAAAAAGAAATATGTAAGGAATAAACTATCTATATACAAAATATAATAATATAGTAATCGACGTTAGTTTTGGCGAGACAAACGAACAATAATTGCAGTTACACATGTATATACATCAACAATTGCTGTTCAACACTAGGCTTATAAGCTATATCCGAACTCTATTCAATGCCTGATGATGCCTCGTTCAGAGACGAAACACTTTGTAGACTCAATAACGGTCGGAATTCGAAATCGCCTTTACAGAAGGTCCTAATGGTGGTCAAGTTTCCACACCGACTATTTGTGATCTCACACATGCTAATTGTAGCTGAATTAAATAATATAACATAAATCCATTAAGTAATGAACACTTTACCTGTTGTGGAGTGTATTGATGTATCTTTTGCTGGTGTTCATAAGAATGTCTGTAGCCCGCGATCGGAGCGTATCTATTACCTCCTGGTGCACCAGACCACACACCCATATCCCCAATACCTGTTATCATACAATATTTTTAATAAACACAAAAATTAGATTAACTTTCATTAAATATACTGGACATACATATATATATATATATATACCTGTTTGTTCAGGCATAGTGTACATTGGGTCTGGTCCAGGATGATATCCAGGATACGAGTGTGAAGGATGTACATGATGTGATGGATGTAGTGGTGCATGTGGCGGCTGAGGTAACCGAGGGCGAGGAGGATAATTGCCATAATCATGATATTCTGGACCTGGCGGTCCAGCTCCTGGTGGTGGACCTGGTTGGGCACTATTAGGTATGCTACCAGAACTCCCGCCAAATGTGGCTAGTTTCTGAATTGAAGCTTCTTGCGTTACACCACCTTGGTTGTATGTCTGCCTATAACTAAAAAAAATATATATATATAAATACGATTGAAAAATAAATCTACAGTAATGTAACATTAACAACCGTGGACATATCTATCTCACAGAGCTATCAATAGCCAAAGTAATCAGAGTTTTTAACTACACAAAAAAAAACTACACATAGTTATTTTTTGTAATATAATAGAATGAACATATTTTTACCTTTTGTTTACTATTAGGCCATAAAGGGAGATTGTTGTATAAACTGTATTCGATGTATGTTACTAAATATCTGATTATTTTCTTATAAGAGGAGACTGACTTACAAACTGCGTTTGGACCTCGGAATAGCTGAGAGATAGTGTATGTGACGTATAAGCTAAAAATCCGTTCAGTAGTTTTTGCGTGAAAGAGTAACAAACATGCATCCATCTATCATCCATACTCAAAAAATATCTCGTTTATAATATTAGGAAGAATTCGTAATATTAAACACCTGTTTTCTGTAGCATCCTTATTATCAGCTACTGAAGATGATGAGCCACCAGCAAAGCTGTCTGTTCCACCAAGATCAGTAAGTCCTTCCAACATACCGCTTCCATCATCACCAAATAAGTTATATGAGTCCATCACTCAATTACGAGTGAATTAAGATTATTTTGTGTTGCAGTGAACAACAAAAAATTGGTGTGTCCATTTTATTCTGGAATATTAAAAAACTATTTATTTAAAAAAAAAAAAATTACTGTCGCTACTTATCTCAAATGTGAAGTACATTGGGTATAATGAAACGAGATATTAAAATCGGAAAGGAGCCGTATCTATATGTTGAGCACTTCTAGAAACCAAACCAATTAGATTAAAACAATGAAACGGGCAGATTTGTTTTTTGTACTTATGTAATGTAGAATCATTACATCAGTACAAACAAGTATCAAATTATTTAAACATTTTAAAGGGGTTACTTCATTTTCAAAATTCAATTTTAATGGTGCCATAAGTAGGGTTCTAAAATAAAAGATATAGACATGGAGTTTACGATTTTATTATAACATACAACAATATAATATTATGCATTATATATTGTATGTTATATATTGTATATTATAACAACCTGTGATTGTCATACTCTCAATACACTTCATAAATAATCCTGAATTTCAGCTATTGGTTCTTTAATTCTTAAGCTTCATAAGGACAAAGTATATTATGTTTTGTCTTCATGTAAAAAGTGCATTTTCTGGGAATAATTTATGACAATTCAGTATAATGGTGACAAAACATAGTGGAAATCATATATATATATATATATATATATGTATCCATTTGTACAGAATCAAACATGTCCAAAAATATTCATAAAATAAAACAACTTTATTTAATATTTTAAGATGATGCTGTCTCAGAATGACAATCACAGTGAAAATGATAATAAAAAATGATATGTGGAACATGTGATAAACTACTAAAACACTTAACAAATAAAACAAAATAGGAAAGTCATAATTCGATAATTATTATATGTTTGTGATATAGAAGGAAATCTAATAATTACCTAAACTGTTTGTTTAGGTAATTATTAAAATGTCACATAATCAACAAAATGATACCCTTAATACAAGTAAAGTTAGAAGATTCTTCTGTACTTTCATTGAAGCTTATGCCTGTATAACTAAGGGGAAAAGCTATACGCTTATGATTAGACTTCAACATAAAGCGATACAACTTCTCCCGTTCAGTTAAACAGCAAATTTCTTGAAGTTGTACTGAAAACAAAAGGTTCGTGTTCATCATTCATATGTCTGGCTGGCATATCCTAAATGTTTCCTATTATTTATATTCATTAACAAGTCCTAATGCACATTTCCTGTCAAATCAATCCAAAAATACAGACAATCAAACATCTTAATTTAATGATTTATATTTTCTGCTAAAATCTACAAAACATATGATAAATATATCATTATTACAACAATTATGGAAATCTAAAAATTACACTAATAATATTTTATGCAACTTAGATTATGAGACTTTAGAATGGCAAATAAGCTGGCAATCCTCAACCAGACTATCATCATACTTCTCATGCATTGCCATTCTGGAGGACTTTAATGTCATGTCTCCACATCTTGCCTTATAATACAAAACTAATATTAATGTAAATTAAACGTGAGAGTTATATTTAAAATAAAAAGGTTTATTTTCTATGTATTTAAGTCAATGTATTTAGTAAATGTTATTTTACAGTTTGAATTTCTACTACATCATGAGGAAATTAGGCAATAATCATTGCTTATTATATGATGAAAGTTTCAACCATTACAGAAAAAAATGCATTTTTTTGTGAGATTCACCCTTGAAATGTTGACTCATTTTATTTTGCTCCTTTTAATAATGTTCTCAATACCCAATGCAAAGAAATGTTTTATATATTCTTAATGTCATTACTGTAAGTTATGTATGTCTTTGGTAGACAGAACACAGTGTAATTTCTCTCTGTGTGAACATGTTGGAATGTATCAGCAGCAAGATGTGATCTTAATAAACTTTCGTTACTATAACATTACATGCCTAACATGTTCATGATGAAATTTTTTTTAACAAATTCTTGTTTTATTTTTTTACATATTCTACGAAATGTTTAAAATTTAAATAGATTTCCACCAGATAAAAATGTTACAATATATTTTTTTTTGGCAACCAAAAAGCATTTATGAAACCTTTTATGCCATATTTTTTCTGGACAAAGACATCTGGTAAATGAGTGAATATAAGGTATTTGAATTCAGATGTTTGCAGACAAATTTAATGTTATGTTAACCTATAATGATTGTTACTGTATGTTTAAGTAATGAAGAATACTCTCTTTTAATGTTAAATAATTTCAAAGTATTCATAAATGTATACTCCGCTGTCCCCTCCTAATTACTAAATTTTTTTATTTTATATAATATCTTTAATAAGTATATCATAATGGTTTTTTAATCCAAATATATACTTAAATACAAATTCAAACATATTTTATACATAATTTATTTGTAAAAATATATTATTTAATGACAATTTGACACACTGGTGCTAAAGAATGTTATTAACATTGCACATAAAAGTGATTAAAATGATGTACTTATTCAATACACTGCCAGTAAACTGGTTTATGGCAATAGTTTAAAAAGTTTATCTTGTAAGTGGTAGGTATTGTTATTTAATCAATAAATTATTGTATATTGTATGTTGAATGTGAACAATGTGTATGTTTCAATTATTATTACAATAAATACACTGTTTTGCAACAAATGTGTGTTTTTGTCATTTCTTTAATCTCTCCTTAGTATCTCTAGGCTCTCCCTAGTTATTTTTTTATATCAGGGGAAATACATATGCACCACAAAGTGACCAAATCTAATATCTATAATTATATAAGTATCTTCATTTTATGTGTTTCAAGTATTTGTATTCATAGTCAGTTCCATAGTGTATATAAAACAACTGGAGCCTATAAATGTCATAGTAATGTTTTTTATTTCCAGCCAATAATGATGGATATAAAATTTTTGTCACCTAGTTAAGTAATAAATAAGAATAGAAACATAATATTTAATAATAAAGTTAATTAAATTATGCAATACAGTCCCATTTTCTGGATAATTAACACATTAGTATTCCTTAAACTCTATATGACGCTTAACAATTGCACATGTACTCAAATTTCGTGAAAATATCATAGTTCATTCCTGATGAATTAGCCATGCTAAATGATCTATTTTTTAATTACCTTATCCTTCACCAGCCTATTATTATTATTCAACTCTTTAACTGTGTTTTCTATTTTCATAGTAGCAAGGACATATAACTATGCAATAATTTCATTATGAAGCAAATTCAGACAATCCATGTAACAATATTTTGTATAGAAAAATGTCAATAATAATTTCTAAAATCAATATCTTGTTACTTACTTTTAATTTTAAATCAATTAGATTCCTCAGTATGCAATTGTTATTGCAGCTCTCTCTCTCTCTCTCCTAATAGTTGTACCATAAGGCTATATAGCCTTCCGCATGTCATTTTAAATCATTGACGGAAATAAAAAATTTAATTTGTAGATGTAAACATAATTACCTAAATTTACAGTGTCAATAGCGCAGGTAGTGCTAAATCATCAAAGGGTAAATGTAAAAGTAAACATAAATAGTAATAATTTTAATAAGGCCATAGATATTTTTTATACACAAGAGTCCTATGATAGTCACATTTTATGTGCTATTTCAAAGACAACAAAAAATAATTAGGTATTAATATTAAGTAAATAATACTACTAAGTTCATGCAATTTTAGTCATCAAATTTGAGATCTTATATTTAACCCACTTACGAGATTAAACATTAAAACTCTCTTCTAACAACAGAACATTACAAAATTGTAGGACCTGATACATATTCGTGTTTTATAAACTTATAAACTATAGGAAATGTGTTAGTATACATATGTTTTATACAATATTATAACAATAAATTACATTACAAAAAACAAAAATGATATCTACGAAATGTAGATGTTTTTTTAAGTTCCCGAATATAGAAAGTATGTAACAATGGGAGATACCGCAACATGAGCTAACCAGACAGATATATTACAAAATTAACCATAAACTGTAATATACATAAAAAAAACATGTATATAAACAAGAAATAAACATTAGATACTACTGAGATAAGATTAACTTACCGAAAACGCCACACAACAAGGTTGTTCACAAAATGGACACCATACTCAAGATTGATCCAAAACCTTCAGTAAAGATAAAGTAATAAGCTTATTAAATAAACCGATTTTAATAGATTAGAGAAAATTAATACTAATTATATGATATATTATTAGAGATTCAACGTTTAAATCAGTTATATTTCACACTGTTTGAAGAATTCTGAAGAACGCCATTACACTCCGTACGTCCATTTTGTTTCAATTCGGTAAACTGGTGAAGTGTTGCCAACAAATACAATAATTTAAACAACCCCACTACATTACAAACATGGGCCTCCGAAATTTACGTTCGATCGCCGTGGTCGTGTATCTATGTATGTATGTGTCGGTGTATCTATGCAAAGAAACTAATATTTCCACGAATAAAACTCTAATGGTATTAGCAAAAAAAACTAAAACGTATAGCATTTCTTTCCAATAATTTATCTGCATATATTTACAATTTACATACCTATATTTTAAATTGACAACAAGATAAAATAATAATCTCCATTTACAAGAAGCGGGAATTTCAACAAAGAGTATTTTAATTTTGACCATATTATATTATTTTGCTATAAAAACAATATAAGCTGCCAGTATGTACCAAATTGCAACATCACCTGCGTTATCTTTCAGATCTATGGATCGTATGGAGGCCAATTTTGAATTGGAAACCACTGACATGAATTAGCAGGTCTACTTATGTTAAGATCAGAATCAGAGGTATGGATCATCTTGTTTCCTTGTGCTCCATTTAGACCTTGTAGAGTTATCTCTATAAGGAATTATATAAAATAAGATTGAGACGGTTCCCAGCATTCTTCATGCGCAAGTTGAAAATAGGTACATATAGTACATAACTACTGGAGTGAAGGTAAGACTTATTACATAACTATTATATATAAAAATACGACAGGACGTTACTAATCCTCATGACAACGATAACGAAACAACCACTGACGCAGACATGAAGAAGTCCATGACAATACAGAATAATAGATACGAATATATAATAAGAATAGAATAATAGACATAAATAGGGCCAACCGGAATCACTGTGGCATTGCGCCTACAGGACCCAAATTACTGTTGCGTGCTGCAACATCGACCACGGCAAAGTACCTGTCCCGGCTACATTACACTACCGCCACCAGCAGAACATTGTCGTGTACACACGACACGACGACGACGTGGCCCGGATCCCCTCTATATATATTTTTTCGCAAGACTACACTACATCTAGATATAGTATGGGATTTTATTTTTCAGACTCAAAGCTGTTGGCCGAAGCTAGCTTTTACAACTTCACCGGACGATTAATATATAGTACTAGCTTTTACCCACGGAACAGCTCGCTTTGAATAAAAAATATTTACTATTTTTAATAAAAAGTATCTTATGTTCATTTTAATACATCCAAGAACATTTGTACAAAATTTTATGATGATCGGTTCAGTAGTTTTTGCATGAAAGCCTAACAGACATCCCTACTTTCACATTTATAATATTAGGTTCTAACATATGAAATAGGCGTTTTATAACCCACAAAACCCGTTTAAAAGATACAAATATAATTTGTATCTTTTTGAACGAAATTATTGTGCTATTTTGGAATGCAAATATAGTGCAACTAATAATGTATCAAAAGGTAAATGTCTTATCATCGGTAAGTACTATTTCATATTATTTTCATTCAAATGAAAACACTGTTACAAAAAATAATATCGTTCAATAAACAAAAATGTATAAGGCCGCTTTTTATTGAACGTCACATTACCTACTCTATACTTACATTAAAATCGAAATGTCTATCGATAGCTAGACGTGCGATGCGTTGCACCAATATAAAAAAAAACAACGTAAGTCATGAGTTTTGTATGGAATATCTTACTTTACTGAGTACATAATATGTCATATTTTCATTTTACAAAACTTTTAATACAAAGGAAGTCTTAACTAAATAATTTAAACAATCAGATGTTTCATGACCCAAGGAATTATTTTTATTTAGTTCGCTCCGTAGATGACAAGAGTGTGTGCACATTGGCGAGTGTTCTTCATTTTTTTATAATTTTATTTTTGCCTACTTGTTTTTTCTGTGGGTCTAACTTATCTGTGATAAGAGTTGCCAACCTTAATACACTTAGCCTTTTGCGAAGAAATAAATAATCTAATAAATCTCGTACTTTAACTCAATTTGTTATCTTAGTATTTTGGTCGATTCTTGTAGGTCAAAATATCGTCCCCACGTGTAGGAGAATGCAAATATGCTGGTAGTAAAGGCAAAAATCCCTGTACGAAAATTCGGATGCGGTTGGTATGTATACCTTTCTGTGGTATAGATTGATTGAGTGTGCGGCGTCTGTCTAATCTGTGTTTGTGATTGTAAAGCATCGCACAGTAAAAAAAAGTAACAATAAATAATTTTTATTATAGTTACAAAAAGATTGCTTAATGATGAAATTAGTAGACCAAGTTGTTAGGAGTTTTAAGGTTGCCAAAGTGTTTCGGGAAAATACAGATAAAATAAATAGTATTGATTTTTCTCCTAGTGGCGAAACGTTAATTTCGTGTAGTGAAGATGATCAAATTGTTATTTATGACTGCGATAAAGGCACACAAGTGATTACAGTAAACAGCAAAAAATATGGTGTTGACTTAATACATTTTACACATGCCAAGAATACTGCAATCCACAGCTCCACAAAAGTTGACGACACCATACGATATTTGTCACTTCATGATAATAAATACATTCGATATTTCCCAGGACATACAAAAAAAGTAGTAACACTATGTCTGTCACCTGTAGTGGATACCTTCTTGTCAGGTTCCTTGGATAAAACACTTCGATTATGGGACCTTCGTTCGCCAAATTGTCAAGGATTAATGCATCTATCAGGAAGACCAGTGGCAGCATATGACCCTGAAGGTCTTATATTTGCTGCTGGTGTAAACTCGGAGAGCATCAAGTTATACGATCTACGTTCATTTGACAAAGGTCCGTTTGTAACATTCAAATTGAATCAAGAAAAAGAATGTGATTGGACAGGACTGAAGTTTTCTCGTGATGGTAAAACAATGTTGATCAGTACCAATGGATCAATCATCCGTCTAGTTGACGCTTATCATGGTACACCTCTTCAGACATTCACTGGTCATCTTAATAACAAAGGAATACCTATTGAAGCATCATTTAGTCCTGATTCACAGTACATATTTAGTGGATCAACAGATGGCAGAGTACATGTTTGGAATGCTGATACAGGCTATAAAGTGTGTGTATTGAATGGAGATCATCCAGCACCTATACAGTGTGTTCAATTCAATCCTAAATATATGATGTTAGCTTCAGCATGTACAAATATGGCATTCTGGTTGCCAACTATAGATGATGTTTGAATTAAATGTGTTATTTTATTCAGTGTCTACCTAACGAAACTATGTACTTAATGATAATTTTCAAATTTAAAAACAAGTTAATATTTCACTTGAGAGGAACAAAAAGTTAAAACTGGAACAAAACAAAACATTAAGCTAGGAAATGCTACTCCACCAAAATTATTACATCAGCTCTGATAGACATGGCTGTATAAAAACCATGGTTATTAAAACTGTTTTTTTTTTCTAATGCTAACATTTTGTCTGACATTCAATATTACATCATATTAGGTATTAATAAATTTTACCACATTGAAAGTATGTGAAACCATTTATTTTTTATAACTACATTACAAACCTACTACCTAATACACTATCAAACTTATGTTTAGAAGAATTTTCAAAATACTGTAATTACAATTAGTATTAAAGTTATTCAATGGTCCTCCTAAATATATTATTTGTGCCTCCTACAATCTAGAATAGTTATTGTTGATTTAGAAGGGAATACATTAGACAAGGTACCATAACCGGTTACTATTCAAGTGTTAATCCACGATTTTATAATCTTTTAGTAAAAACAAGGAAATGGCTTGCTAATAAATAAAATGTAAATGAATTTGAAATTGGGGAATTGTTTCAATCAATGATATACCCTAGTTAAAAATCCACGCGGTATCAACAAAAAATTAGTAATTACCAATTTTTTTTAAAAACCATTACTAATTTTTTGTTTTATTAATTAGTTATGACTAACCCATTCCTCATTCCATCGCATTCCACTAGGAACGAAACAGCAGCCGACCGTTGGCACGGCACCACACCATCTTCCAGTCAATCATCAAAAAAACAAAATTTGGTTGGTAATATTTTTTTATAAAAAAACATCGGATATTATATTACAGTTGACAGCCTCTAAAAAAAACGATTATTCTACTAGGATATTATATTATATATGTAATCGATTATATTATATGATATAATCGATTACATATATTTTGTTATTGATAATCAACTTTCCCTTTTTTTAATGACATGTTTCACTACATAGTATTTAATATAATATAATATTAAATATTTATTATTTATATAATATAGAAAAAATAATTAAATCTAAAATAAAACTGACAAGATAATCCGGTCCATTTCGTACCCGATACAAAGGCCAATAGAAAAGAGAAATAACAATTGTCAGAGAAATCATTGTATCTAGATACTAAATATTTATATACACTAATGTTAGGTATATAAATATTTAGTTTAATTACTGTTTTTGAATTAAATAACAGAAAAATCCATTTTGATGGTTGTCGTACATAATAATGATTTTTACGGTATTAAACTACAAAAAAACATTTTTTTTATTCATACAAGTAAATATTTTAAATAGAACTATCTTTTATGAAATGTGTGTTAATAAAAAAATTCATTTTGGTACAATACCACTACATCTAATAATACCTATATTTTATCAATTGTGTGTCATTGCGTATTAAATAAATATCGGTAATAATGTCGAGGCATTCATAATTTCTACCTTATAAAAATCTGGAAGGCTACTATGACCAAATAAGAAACAATCCTTACGCAGGGCAGTTCAAGAGCAGGCCTTAAACAGTCCCGTTTAAAATCGTACCATGACGTCAAATTAGGTGAAATATTTAGTAATAGCAGTAATAGTATGTAATGTTGCGGCTGAGCTGTAGGCTACCAACGGGGTCACAGGTGGCGGATAGTGAATGGCCATCAGATATGGTGGTTAGCTGCGAATATGTGGAATAAGCAGTCCCCGACCAAACAGCGGCAGCGTTACCAGGACTTGGTGGGAGGTTCGCGGGGTGAATCTTTCTATAAAATACCACAAAGGTCTAAAGACGGCGTTGTGACATGGCGATTAAAGACCGCCATTAAATAGGTCTTCCCCTAGCGTTGGCGACGCTAGTACTGGCAAAGGGCCGAAGAAATAATTTCAGGAAGGGCTTTTGACCAGATATCAACGGGTGAACTCCTTCGGCCGAGGGGGAAAGGGGATTGTTAGTAATGTGGACTGTTGACCCCATTGCTAGCAATGTACCATATCAGGTCGACCTCCACGCGGTTCCCCCTGGAAACCATCGTGTTAAATTCCTGGTGAATTTATCACGATGGGCTAACTGACCTGACCTCATGATCATCTTATCATCATCCACTGGTGCCCCGCCAGCGTAAACCGTTAGCGCAGGCGGGTGCACCATTCCATTATCATCCAGAAAAAAAAACTCCTTCGGCCGGTGAACCACGGTGTGGAAGGCAAATGGGGAAACCACCACACAAATTTCCCTAATAAATGGAGCACGAATGAAATGGAAAAAGAATATAGTAACGTTCTTGTTTGTTCTTCAACGGGCTTCCACGATGTAATATGCCGTGGCGGTCCGAGTCCGGCAGGGGCAGAAGCAAGGCTGAACCGGTCGTCATCATGCGAAATCCTTGTCAAATAAGTACTTGGAATGTAAGGACGTTATTGAGTCCAGGAAAACTGGAAGAAGTAATAGAGGAAATGAATAGAATAGAGATAGACATACTGGGACTATGTGAGGTTAGATGGGAAGGTAGTGGATATTACTGGAAGGAGAATAATAGAATAATATATACGGGAAGAGAAAAACAAGGTACAAATGGGACGGCCATAATCTTAAATAAAAAATGGGGCAAATTGGTGGAAAATACTATACATTATAGCGACAGAATAACAGCAGTTAAAATAAAGGCAGATTCGACTAATTTAATAATTATACAAGTTTATATGCCCACTAGTAGCTATCCGGATGAAGAAATCGAAGATATGTATAACCGCATTGATGAAATAATAGATACAGTTAATAAAAATGACAATTTAATAGTAATGGGTGATTTCAAAGCAGTTGTCGGGGAAGAAGCTGTTGGAAATATAGTAGGTAAATTTGGTCATGGCGTCAAAAACTACAGAGGGGAAAGGTTAATACAATTTTGTAAGGAAAATGATATGTTTATTGGAAACACCTTTTTTAAACAGCCTAAAAGAAGATTATACACATGGAAGATGCCGGGAGATATTGGAAGATACCAAATAGATTTCATAATAGTTAAAAATTCTAAACGTAACCAAATAATCTCATGCAAAACACTCCCAGGAGCTGATGTTAATACTGATCATAACCTTTTAACGAGTACTCACAATTTTCTAGTCAAGAAAAATAAAGAAGAAAAAATAGACCTAAGCAAATTGATCTCACTAAACTTAAGGTAGAAAGCAATAGTAAAGTGCAATATAGTAATAAGTTATTAGATAAAATAGAAATACATAAGGATATATTAAATAGAAATGATATAAATATTGATGATAGGTGGAATACTATTAAAAATATTATTAAAACAACGGCAGAGGAAAGTATTCAATGTAAAAAAATTAGACCTAGGAAGAAGTGGCTTACTACTGAAATTATTAACCTTATGTTGGATAGAAGAAAAGTCAGAAACAAAAATGATGAGAATAGTATAAAACAATATAAAAGAATTACTAACAAAATTACTCTAAAATGTAGAGAAATAAAAGAAAAATACATAGAACAGACTTGTGATAAAATAGATGAGCATATGAAGAAGGGAAAAATGGGAGTGGCTTATAGTATAATTAGGGAATTAGACAGGACACCTAAACCAAAAAGTACAACAATATTAGATGAAAATGGTAGAATATTATTTAACAGTGTAGACATAGTAAATAGATGGAAAAAATATATAGAAAATCTTTACCATGGTCAAGGTTTATCTACAGAGGGTATAGAAAATAAAGATACAATAGATAAAGATAAACTTGGACCACCTATATTAAGAGAAGAATTCGACCAGGCTTTAAATTGTATTCAAAATGGTAAAGCAGTTGGTAATGATGGTATTTCTATTGAAATGATTAAGTACATAACCAATAACCTAATAGTAGATAAAATATATGAATTAATTTATGAAATGTATGAAACGGGTAATATTCCAAAAGATTTTTCAGTAAGCAAGACAATAACACTCCCAAAAAAGGTAAATACATTAAAATGCGAAGAACATAGAACCCTCAGTTTATTGTCACATATTTCAAAAATACTTTTAAAAATTATTCAAAATAGAATCAGACCACATACAGAGACTTTTCTAGGTCCTGATCAATATGGTTTTAGACAAAATAAAGGAACACGTGAAGCAATTTTGGCATTTCGGTTGATATTAGATAGAAGATTAGAACTTGGTATTGGAACGAGTGTTGCATTTATAGATTTGGAGAAGGCCTTCGATAATGTAAACTGGAAAAAAATGATGCAAATTTTGAAAGAAGCCGGTATAGATTACAAAGATAGAAGAATAATTTATCAACTTTATAAAAATCAAGAAACAATAATAGAGATAGGCGAGGAAAAGGAAAAAACTAAATCAAAGAGAATAACAAAAGTCAAGACCCGTAATAAAAATAATCCAAAAAATAACAAAACACAGTTCGAGCAGGTAGACACATTCAAATATCTAGGCAGTTTATATTAAGGTTGAATAGCGCTAGTATAAAGTCTATGACTAGAGTGGTTACTAGGGCTACCCTCCTTGTTTATTGTCACTCTCAAAAAAACTGAAAAAGTGTAATAGAACAGTGGTGATGGAAGACCATGTTCAAGAATCCATAATCCATGAGAACAGCGATTCTATTATCCCTAATAATGAGGATAATGATGAAAACTGTAGGGATGATGTTGATGAACCACTACAAGTAGTCGAACCATTAAGTGACATGGAGCCTAGGTACAATCTAAGAGAGAGAGCGACCATACCTCATCCCAAGAAGTATCAAGACTATGTGTGCCATATAGGTACAGAGAGTTTCCCTGGTACATTTAAAGAAGCTGTTGAGAGAGAGGATAGTGCTGAATGGAAGAAGGCTATGGCAAGCGAACTCCAGTCCCTTAAAGAGAATGATGTATGGACATTGTGTGATTTACCACCCAACAGAAAACCACTTCCGTGTAAATGGGTTTTCAACATAAAGCGTAACCCAAACGAAACTATTAACAAATACAAAGCTTAAAGGATTCAAGCAACGAAAGGGTATTGATTATAAACAGACCTTCAGTCCTGTTGCTCGCATGGCCACAATTTTGTTAGTGTTAGTGCTAAGGAGAACTTATATTTAACACAATTTTAGCGACTGCATTTCTGAATGGAAAGCTCAAAGAAGAGATCTATATGAAGCAGCCAGATGGATTCAGTGACGGCACTTCAAAAGTATGTCGTTTAAATAGAAGCCTCTTTTCTGTTGGAACTCTTGCTTTGAAGAGGTTCTCTAGAGTGGTTTCATACAGAACTGTCCGATTGTTGTCTTTTCACAAAGAAAGTGAAAGACAAGAAAATATTAATAACTCTGTATGTAGACGATGGCCTTGTGCCACTACAGACAAAGCCCTGGCGGACCAATTCCTTAAAGAATTAGGGCAGACGCTAAAAATATATATCTGGGTTTGGAAATTGCAAGGTTGAAAGATGGTTCAGTATTCATCAATCAGGAATGTGTGTAAGAAGATTTTAGATATATATATCTCAACACCTATCGATTATATTTGGAGATGAAGAGAAAAAGTTCCCATATCGAGAAGCTGTAGGTGCACTTGCATATGTAATGACAGGCACACGCCCTGATATAGCGTATGCAGTTGGGCTAGTTTCGAGAAAATTAGAGAATCCAACTGAAGCTGATTGGCAAAGAGTGAAACGGATATTTAGATATTTGAAAGGAACAATATCCTATGGCATAAAATATCATGGAAATGCCAAAGCCATAGTACAAGGCTATAGTGATGCAGATCATGGAGGTGATGACCTCACAGGACGCTCTACTACAGGAGTCACCTGTTTATTTGCCGGAGGTGCTGTTTCTCAGTCAAAGACAAGCATCAGTTGCGATATCTACTACTGAGGCAGAGATTGTTGCACGCGAGCTTGTGTGGATAGAAATATTTGACCAGCTTACAAATATGGAAGGCATACTACAAGTCGATAACGAAGCGGCTATACGCCTTGCAAATAATCCCGAGTTTCATAAGCTGAAACATATCCGCATAAGACACTTCTTTGTTCGAGAGACAGTGCAAGAAGGTATATAGATATACAGAAGACAAGTTCTATGACCAACTAGCTGATCTTTTGACTAAGGCAGTTCCTAGATCAAGACTCGAGAAGATTCGAGCTAACTTGGGACTGCTAGACATTTCTAACTAGCGAGGGAAAGTATTAAGGTTGAATAGCGCTAGTATAAAGTCTATGACTAGAGTGGTTACTAGGGCTACCCTCCTTGTTTATTGTCACTCTCAAAAAAACTGAAAAAGTGTATGTCATATACGTATTACATAAATTGTAAATAATAGTGTCTAAAGTGTTCGTGTCGTGTTGTGTACCTACTCGCCTGATCCCTTCCAGTGTGTAATACCCGTATCTGCTTCCGTCTCCACCGCTTACGATATTTGGATATCTGGTAAGCCACTCTAGTTATATTAGTTTAATCACCACCAGTTGTACCACAGATATTATAACAAGAATAGCCATGGCAAAAAAAGCATTTAACAACAAAAAATACCTTTTACGCGCTAAAATATCAAAGACCTCACGGAAACGATTTATTAAAACCTATATCTGGAGTATAGCCTTGTATGCGTGTGAGACGTGGACATTAAATCAAAAGGAAAAAGACAAACTGGAGGCTTTTGAAATGTGGTGTTGGAGGAGGATGGAAAGAATTAGCTGGAAGGATAAAGTAAGAAACGAAGAAGTACTACACAGGGTAAAAGAAAAAAGACAAATATTGAACACCATAGAAAATAGACGAGGAATAATGTTAGGGCACTTGATACGGTACGATGATTTCATGAAAATTATTATTGAGGGGAAAATAGAAGGAAAGAGGGGGAGGGGAAGACCAAGGAATAGCTACATCAAACAAATTAAGGACAAAATGGGAGTCGTGTCGTATCAAGAATTAAAGAGCATGATGGAAGATCGCGGAAAGTGGCAAGAGCTCCACCGACAAGAGCGTAGCTCTTAAATTATGAATGAATGAAGTATGTAATATTATGTTATCTGTGGTAATAGGGTGAACGTAAGGTTGTCTCTGGCCTGTTAACTTTTAACCGGGAAAAATTAAAAAGTTAAATTATCCTTTATTTATAGTTACTGATATAAACAAAAAATATTTTATTAATATTAATATTTTTTCAATTAAATATCAGGTGTTATTTCAAACAATACGTACAATAAGAATTTCACATTACGAGACTCTTTAGAATATGGATACATGACAAAAAAGAGGTGCAAAAAAATGTTTTGGTTTTCAAGTGCTCGACAGGATTTCGTCCAAAGTTTTTGTTTAAAATTTAAAGCCTTAAGTGCTCTAAATATAAATTACTATAATTCCTCAAGATTGTGTTGAGTTTCCATTTGTGTTAAAGGTATTTCTGTGAAAATAAATTCTTAATTTGGTGAATGCCAATATTTTTCATTGATTTATTAAGAGGCCTTTCACATTTTTTGGCCTAAAAGCAGGGTCTTTGGGGTTCTGGTTCTAAGAAATTAAGAGTCGGATATACATTTTGATTCCTGAATTATATAGATAGATATCTAATCTTAAAAACAACATCTTTGAAATGTTAATTTTCTCTTTGTTAGTTTTCCTAATTTCTAAAGTAGTTTATTCAAAAACGCTAAGAGACAGAAGTTTGGGGTCGTCGTTCATTAATAAACAAACATAAATTGATATGATATCTGTACTAAAACTTGATAATTACTTTATAAATTGAGACAGCATCGTCCTTTTTTTCATTTTCAACTTAAATATCTAAAACATTGATCATAATGAAACCCGAAATTTCAACAAAACTTTGCCATAATCATTTCTAATTTTCTCATAAATACAACGAAATTTTTGCATAAATAAAACATAATAATAAAGTTAATATACTTGTAAATTAGAAATATAAAAAAAAATATAAGTTTCTAAGAAAAAAATAAACAATAATAATAATTGAAAGTTGTATATATTCCGTTGCGCCAAAAGTAAATTCTCAGTGCTGCGCTAGCGCTCGTCGAAGTACGATCTATGCTATTTTTTACGACACCGCTACGATAAGACATTCGTAAACATTTGTCAGTGAACATTAGTATAGTGCGACTAAACAATTTTGATAATTTAAGTAATATTTAATTAATTTTGCTAATATATACTTATTTCTACGAATATTAATTTAAAGATGTTGTTAAATATATATATATATAATATTAATTTTAGCATGCCAAAACAAAAGTACAGTTATGCTACAAATAAAACCTGCCTACCCTGCTGCACTATGAAAAGCACAAGAGCATGGTATTTCGTCACACTAATGGCAATTAATTGTTAAAATTAAAAAAGAGAACATTTTAGTATTTTTAAAAATAACGCTTATCTGAGAGAAAAATGTAAGAAAATGTAAACCAATTTTACTTTATGTTTATTTTGTAGTTTTTTTCTAAATTAAAATAGGGTTATTGTTTATAAAAATATCATTATCATTTTTACGTACATTTGTCTTGTGTTATATCATCTAGTATGCAATGTGGATTGTAAATAAATTATCAAATTATATATAAATTATATTCCTTAATGTTTAGAGATATTTTATCCAATTTACTTTATTTTATTTTACACAATACAGATATTTCTAAATTGCAGCCATTCTGTTATTATACTCGTTGGACTTTCATTACTGTACAGTTATGTCAAATAATTATGCGTGTTTGGGTGAAAAGTCAACAACATTATAAATGTTTTTATTTAGAGACTAGCTTTTAGCTCGCGGCTTCGCCCGCGTGAATATGGGATATATAGGTTATCGCGCGTTTAAAGATCCGTGTATAGTATTGGGACGTTATATATAAACCTTCCTCTTGAGTCTATCTATTCTGTCTATTAAATAACAACGAATCAAAATCTGCGTAGTTTTTTAAGATCAAAACATACATAGATCTATTATATGTGTAGATGATATTTTAACCGGAAATTGAAGCCGTTAAAATAGTATTGGCAGATCAGTTGGAATCATCGGTATTCTTGGTATATAAGCTGGTTGCCCAGCTAACGTACCGGTTATAATGGTCTACAATTAAATTGTCTTTCAATTCTTTAGTAAGCAACATATCCAATGGGACGCCATTGCACATGTTCGGCGGGCTTAAATTTCATGACTGGATCATGCTTTTGAGAAATTCCTTCCTCAAGTTTGAGCATTTAGTTTGTGAAATCACTATCTGTGCTTCCATAAAAATGAGCTCTCAAATTTGTCAGTAGTTGTAAACTTTCAATTAAAGTCCATAAGGGAGACGTTACGATGTTAATGACACAGAGAGTCTTTCAGAAATCTCCAGCAAAAGTATAAAAGTAATCCCGCCAATGAGAGCAGAGGTGTTTCTAAGGTCTTTTAAGGTTCTGTCCAAAATCTCTATAGCTCATGGTGATTTCATTACATATAATCAATGAGGCGTCTTGTAATAATTTATAAAAAGGTTTGATATTAACAAGTAATTATTTATCAAGAATCAAGAATCGGCCAACCAAGAACGAGAAGCTGCAATATCAGCCAATATCATGCGGCGACGTCAATGATGCAGGAACAGCAATGATAGCAGTTGAAGCTTTTTTTTTTACAACTTAGAATGGCAAACAAGCTGACGGCTCTCCTGATGGAAAGGGGTAACCGTCGCCTATATACATGAGTAGTACCTGACATGTTCATATCAGCATATTGTTTCCCCCATGCGTTGCCATTCCTGAAAACTCGGGTGTTATTCCCCTGTACCCTGTAAATTCACTACCATATATATACACAGGTAGTCTATATAGATAGATATACATATACACAGATAGTATACCCTGAGAAAGGTCATAGACTACTTTATAGTGCGAAAAAAGTATTGTAAGGGATTAAAAGCGGAGATGAAAGGTTGTATAAAAGTATCGTCATTGTTTAAGTGAAACAATGAAACTTTTTTAGGTTATAATCTAAATATATTTCCTTTATTTGGTCAATTTCATTATACCACGCTGACGAAGTCGCGGACACACCTAATATACATATAAGGATGGGACCTTTAAATCAAAACAAAGCATTTAAAACACAACTATTATATATAAATAAAACAATTATTTGCTAAGTATAATATTTAGAACAAGTGAATATGGCAATAATGTATCCGACTCTTATAATAAATTATATTGTATCTATTAATAAATAAACTGAATTAATATGTAAGAAGACTTAATTAGTAAATTTATGTTATAGTAATTTCATATTCTTGTCCTTATCCCAATTATTTGTTACTCATATTACTTAAGGTTTTGGCTTTTAGTTGTACAATCGGCCAGCATCCTGACATCAACCCTCTAGGAATAATATAATAAAAAAATATGGTCATTATTAGCACTTTGATAATTAAGATAAATCACGTTATTTAAAAAAATCCAATAAGTAGTCTCAGTTAAGTAGAAACATATCACATTATTAATTAAAATATTATAAGGATCAAAATGGTTCATACTAAATCCACACCGATTGCGCTACACGGTTATTTGAGTCTGTGTGCGTGTATTACTGTGTGCACATGCGATTAAACCTAAAGTTGAGCGGCATCACTTTGTAATAGGCCTCTTAAAATTAGTAACTCTTTAAAGGAATATATTAAATAAAAATTACTTAATCATACATTAAATATACCATGAGTTTCTACACACTCTACAATGCTATTGTTACACTAGAAATAATATTCCTTATGTTCATAGTTTTAGAAGTACAGCAAAGTAGACGACGAGTTTACATTCAACTACATTTGTGGGAATTTCTGGATTAATATTAAGAATATTGCAGTACGGTATAACAAAATGTACTCAAGCTCAAGATGAGATCATTTGATTCAAAATGTATGTGGCTAAGAGTAGCTTCTTAATTGAAGGTTAGGTTAAGTTAATAGCTGAGGGATCTGTTAAATCTGTACCTGAATGATCTAAATTATGAAAATCATAATGAGAGATACCTTAGACTATTCTATTTCTAAATCCTTTAATTATGGTGTTTATATTATTTATAAACACTTCTTCTATTACTGTGTGAACTTGAAGGGGAAAATAAGAGAAATAATCGCCTCATAAGAGATGCCAGATGTAGGCCTGCAATAATTGAGGAACTATCAGAAATTGAAGTGAAGTTTCTCACCATGTAAGGTGAAAATTTATCCTGGTGTACAAATGGTTATTTGTAATCGAGGCAAATGCTATATTTCACTTCACTTAGAACTTATAATACCTATATCTATTACACTTTTTTTTTAATAATTGTAAGGTTAAAATTAGGTATATGTATAACATAGAATTTTATTTCTTAGGTTCTACAGTCTAGCTCCTATTAATGCTAGCTTATCACAAAACATGACCAGTGAGGAAGGAAATGGGAAGGAGATTTGACTGTACATTAATTTGGAAGGAAATGTAGGTGTGTAATAAAGTGATACAATGATACATATATTTTATTTTCGATACATAGTTATTTTATACATTTCTATTGTTTTTATAATACAAATTACAAAGTTATATATATTATGTGTTTCTTCCTAACTTAACACAATAGCAAAACCTAAAAAGAATAATAAAGGAAATATTTAGGCAAAGAATAAAGTATATAGAGCACTAAATTATATATGAAATCATTAAGCAAATGTTATGTATTGTATCCTAGGTTATTATTATTTAAAATATTATTTGTTTCAGTAGTCTGCTGAAAAGTCCAGATGCGAGCAACTTGTAATTCAGGATTTTGCTGCCCTACTGATTCTTGAAGAGATATTACAGATGGTTACATCAAAGCCTGTTGTTGAAACTCCTCTGTAGACCTGTAATAAAGATATTTGTTTTAGTAAAAATTAATGAAAATAGGTAGATGTTTGAACAGACGTCTTTTATTGCAGAGCGCAGTGACAGAAGTATTATAATAATAAAAATTATATAAAGAACATCATGTTTTGAATATGGATAAAAAGAATATAAAAACTGCCAGTGACTCTCATTGTAGGTCTAGCAGTTTTAATATATCTATTATTTTTAATAAGTATACAACTAAAATTTTGATTTTAATACCTACCTAAGTCATATTTCCTCAGTTGTATTTTCCAAGTGTGATCATAGCAGATGATTATTCCATATAAAGTAATCATGGCATGCTCCTGGAAGATTAGCAATACATTATACATTAGTAAGTTATATGTTATAAATATTTACTACATAGAATGTATCTCATTAAAGTGCTAAATGCATTATCCTACTTATGAATAATCATAAATAACAATAACAACCTATACAACAGCAGTGGGATATGCAGCATGCAGCAGTATGGATGCTATATTAAAACAATTCAATGAAACAAGTACAAACTATTGGTAATCACTTAATAAAATTAATTATATACATTACACAGTAGCAGTATTGTAACCAAATAACAGTGATAGTGATACATAAATAAGAAATATAATAAGTTTTTCTACCTACATTCATTCTTTTAATTTAAATGGCTTCCACCAAATGAGGTCGGTGATTTTGCCAATGTCGTGGTTTGGGAGACACAGTGGTGTGGTTTACGCTTTTCTTGACTGTTTTCGTAAAAGGACTGTTTCAATTGGTATATTCACTTATAAATTCTCCATCTTTTAATATGAAAAGGTTATTAATTTCATCTATTTATTGTCTCCATTCAATGTTCGCTCTCCAAATATTTAAATAAGTCATACTTGTCGTACATCTATAATGCAAAAAATGTTAAACTGAGTAAGATATTTAAAGTATTTTCACATGTCCATTGCACGATTTTAACACTGATCATATCCGAGTTTTTGTATACAAAAAACCTCTATTTTACTAAATAAATTCCAATATTGAAGCGCCATTCATATTTGCCACTTGTTAAAATGGTAATAATGCTATGCAATATGGTCGTAGCTCCTCAAATATCCACTTAAAAACAGAAAATAATTCTGTAAAAGTCACTCGTATAGTAACTTTTTCAAGATTGCTTTATTTGACGTAACAGCCGTGCAATAACGTCAATATGCAGTCAATTGGCTGTATGGGCTGAGTCCTTTTGCCTTTCCCTAAAAAGGGAAAAACCGAAACAAAAAAAAAAAAGATGCAGTCAAATGCGACGTCATGGTACGAATTGTTTCAAAATGTTCGTACAAAAAAAAAGTTGAACGGTTTACGAAAACAATCCTGTATATAAGTTGTATTTTTAATTCGACGAAGTCAACTGACGTTTACTGTATTGTCAGTATTTGATGAAATAAAAATAGTGTTGTGACAAAGTGAATAATTGAAAAAACTCCTGAATTAATGAAATTGCCTCGATTGTCTAGACTAGTGAATAGTTAGTGTTACCACAGATAACATCACCTGCGGATATCGGGTACGGGGTTCGAATTTTAGCTGTGCTTTATACATACCAACAAGTTTTGCGAGGAAACTTTTAAGACTGTCCTATTTACAATACATCATGTAGTTAAAACTATAGATGTATAATATATAACATAATATAGTTAGGTAATAAAAATAAAAAACTTGGCTTATTACAAAATTTGTTTTTATTCATCATCAGATAAAAAAATCATTGTTGCTTTCAGTGACATTAATTATGAATTTCTCTGAAAAATTGTCAGTAATTTGTCTTTGAAACAGTGTTCCGGTCCACGTTTCTCCGGAGACTTAAATTACTCATTTTCTTTGTATTCTTTTAATACATTGTATGATGATGAATAAAAACAAATTTTGTAATAAGCGAAGTTTTTTATTTTTATTACCTAACTATATTATGTTATATAGTTAGGTAATAAAAATAACATAATATAGTTAGGTAGTTTCAACTACATGATGTATTGTAAATAGGACAGTCTTAAAAGTTTCCTTGCAATTTTTTTCTTTATGTTTAAAATACTCGGTATTCAGTATAGGTATATACTATAGGAACATAGTCGTCGAAAGCCCATACCCGATATCGGCCGCGGCAGTTCGGCGGACTAACTATTTACTAAACTAGACAATCGAGGCAATTTCATAAATTCAGAAGTTTTTTCAATTATTCACTTTGTCACAACACTATTTTTATTTCATCAAATACTGACAACACAGTAAACGTCAGTTGACTTCGTCTAATTAAAAATACGACTATAGCAGGCCTGCTATAAGGAGCTCGTAGTACCCTTAGCAGAGCAGTTTTGTTTAAGGCCTGCTATAAGGAGCTCGTAGTTAGCCTCCTGTAATTCCTATTAATTTCCTATAATGGAGCAACACTGTTGAAAATTTGCAGTAAGCTGGCAACATAGGTAATGTCAAATTTGCCCCGAGAAAAAAAAAGATATGATGACGGTACGAATGAGACAAAAAGAAAATACTTTGTTGGTGTATAATATAATATCTCGTGAGAATTAATTTTCTTGTTAACTTTTAGCATTACATGATTAAATTTTATAATTCAATTATGAATAGCAAGTTGATTCGTATATCTGTTTTATCTAGGGTAACATCACAAAGTAATCTAAATCCAAATTTCAACCGTTTTTTTACTAATAAAATAGATGATACGGTTACGCATACAGGCCAGGTACAGTTCTATAATTATATATTAATTTTATTTCTTATTATTTAACATTTCTTTATTATATTATTACTTTAAATTTTAAAGTCAAGATTATATATATTTGAAATTATGTCTTACATAATCACATACGAAACCCTTACATACTTTAGTGAAAATGGTAATCTTTTCCTGGCTGCGGTGACGGTATACAATAACGGGGAAATAGGAAAGTGATAAGATAACAATGAAGTCTGGTTAGGTTTCCCATATAAAATAGTTATTTTATTCTCCTGTGTAAAATTCTTCAGGAATTAATGATTTTGGTTTCTAAGTCACCTCCATGTAATGTACCAAAAGTAGTTAATTGCTTGCATTACATAAAGACAAAGTTTTTAATAATGGGTTGCCCCATTATAACAATTTCTTTCCCTAATTGTTTATGACAGTAAATTCATGGAGTTATCATAATCAATGTATTTCCATAAAATAGAGTCATAGCTTTTGTTGTATATAGGATTAGATATAATAATAATAATAGTCCAAGACAATTCACACAGCACATGTAGTCTCAAGCAAAGCAGCTTTTGTGTTATAGATACTAGACAACTGTTAGAAATAATATGTTTGCTCTTGCTAATCTCTGCAACAGCTGAATAAATTATGACAGGAATTTCACGCAGATATCGCAAGGGTATGTGTATACCCTGGGTAGGTGTGGTAGCAGTGAAAGATGATGTGATGAGAATGAATGCAGGGTTAATGACCCATTGTAGTATATACATCAGGATTAAGGAGAATGGTTATCAGGGAGAACTGTGTGGAGGTTAACTTAATTGGGAATATTGCTAGCAATTAGGTCTTATATAGGTTCCCCATTGCTAACTATCCTTTCCCCTGTTATCATTAAATTATGGTATGAGATGTTCAGACTCTCTGAGATAACAATTTAACATACATAAACATAAATAAAAAAAAAAAGTAAGAGCCGTATATACTCGCATGTGTTTAGTGAAGAGCTGTTGATTTAAAATTACAAACAGATATTTCAATTTTATTTATTTGTATAGTGAAATCCTATGACTAAATGGTAAAAGAGCATTAAAAAGGATATTTTTTTAAATTTATTTGTTAATTAGGGCCTATATATCTTCTAATTCATAATAATTAAAACAATACCAATTCAAGAAGTTCTACAGATGTCAATTGTGAATTTGTAGTTAAATATTACTATTTAATTTTCTTAAATTAAAAAACCCAATATATTATAGAAACTGAATACAATCAGATATTTTGGTGTCAGTAATTTTACATTTACTTACATTTTTTTTTTATTTATGTTTATGTATGTTAAATTGTTATCTCAGAGAGTATGAACAACTCATACCATAATTTAATGATAACAGGGGAAAGGATAGTTAGCAATGGGAACCTATATAAGGCCTAATTGCTATATTATTATTACAATTTCTTTCAAAATGCCTATGTAAATTGTATGTATACAACAATATCAAAATCATATATACAGGACCTGTAAATAGAATCTACATAATTTGCTTTCAGAAATGGGATTCAGATGATTATAGATTGGTTAGATTTACTAATGCACCAAAGCAAGTGAATCCCAGTTGGGCAATAAATTTAATAGCTGAAGTACCACCCAAAGAAGTGACTGAAAGAGTAGTATGGTGTGATGGTGGTAGTGGCCCAGAAGGACATCCACGTGTCTACATTAATTTGGTAAAATTTATTCTAAAATCTATATTTGATGAGTTTCTTGTTCTTTTTGTATTATTACGGGGCTAGACTAGAATAGAATAGAAAATCATTTTTAAAAGTCCTTTTGAATAGTCATCATATTTTTTTTTATCTACAGCTCATTCGGAAAGCTGTCTCATCGCAAGAAGAATGAGCAAAACACTTGAGTGTTGCTCTTTTAAATAATTTTATTGTTACTTTACAATTTAAGTCTGTGAATACAAACTACCGATTAGCACTAATTCAATTAAATAATCAACTACTACTTCGGCTACTAAGTGATATCCACTGTTTCGCCTTATTCACTTCGATAAGTGCTAAAACCTAGCCAATAATTTCGGCTACATTATACACTGCGCCGTGCGCGCTATGACGGTTGTCTAATGCAACTTCTACTTCATATTGATATATAGAGCCTTTTTTTGTTGTAGTTATTAGTGTTTCATTTGGTTCCTATAAGATTGTGTAAATGTTAAATGAATATGTTCTTCACAGGATAAACCAGGTGACCATTCTTGTGGATATTGTGGCTTACGGTTTGTAAAGAAAGATCATCACTAAGCGAAACTAAAATATTTGACCTAGCTATGTGATCACGATAAAGTAGTACATAAACACCAAGAATGTTACTTCTAATTACAAGAATTTTGTTTTAACTTCTAATATACAAATTGTAGATACAAAAGAATCTAATTAAAAAGTAGTTTTAAGTTGATCTTGTTTAATTTAGTATATACACAAATGTTGATATGGGTTCTAAAAAGAATCCAAAGTGGAAACATTAGACCAACAATAATTACTATTATCGTCTTAGAAATTTGCGCACGATTCATCCGTCACGTTCGCGGGCTTGTCGAACAATGCCTTTTTTGTCCGAGCCACTGTTCGTAGGCCGCCATCTTGTGCTCCACTACTCTCAAAACCGAAAGTAAAAACGCATTCATCTTTTAAATTAGGAAGGAATACCGATGCTTAATATATTCAAATAGCCTAGCTGTTCCCGCGTGGAATAGTGCCATGGATAGCATTTTTAATTATTTAGGCTACTTTACAAATAAGACACTACCTTTTGAGAAATAAAATAAACAAAACAATGATACCTACTACAAAAAACTTTCATCGTTCTAGATTCAAAATTGATAAATAATGTTTACAAACTTTTATAATGTTCATTCTTTCAAGTTATATTTTATTTAGTGTAACTTTAAAAATTACTGCTTCAATACACCCTACCATACGCATTTAATCCGTTAATTAGAATAGAATAGAATAGAATAGAATAGAATAGAATAGAATAGAATTTTTTTATTAACTCGTTTTTACAGTAATAACATAAGAAATACAAGAATAATTTACACATTAAAAAACGGAGTCAATGTGGGCCACAACTCAGCATAATGCTGGAAATAGTTTCCAGCGCTGATTTTCAGTTGGGCCCCCAGTACGGACGCGCAAATATTACAATTAAAAAAAATACTTATACATTAACTTAATAAATCAGATACTATGCAATTAAAATAAACATAATAATATCAAGAGAAAAGTATATACATAATAAAAAGTAAAATTATATATTAATAATCTCAAATAATAATCCTAAAACATTATATACGTAATGGATAAAAGAAAAAATAAACAATTACAAAGAAATAAAATTAAAAAAAATATATATATATATATATATATATATATATATACATGTACCCACAGTGATGCGTACGGTGCATTTTACGTATTCTAATAACGGTATCGCAGTATTAAAATAAAAATATCCATAACACTTGCTCTCTGGTACCAGCAAATAGTTTCAGCCAAGGTAAATGTCGCCACCCACGCGCCTTTAATGAATCCTTTATCGTTATTATCAATTATTTTTTTGAACTTGTAGCAAATGTTCTTTAAAATGCTTTCGGAAAGTATATTTTGTTTTCACTTCACGCATAGGTGGTGGGAGAACATTCCATGTTTTTGAGGCCGCTATTTTAAATGATCCCCGGCAAAGAGTAGTTTTATGAATTGGCGTTACAAGAAGAAATGGCGAAGCCCTTGTATGATATCTATTATAACCACTAGCCCACGATAGCTTCTCATACAGATAATCAGGAGATTTCGACTTTATAACGCCAAAAAGTAAAACAGCAAAATGCAACTGCATTCGTGACTTCATTTTAAGAAGATTACTCTTATTCAGATATGGGGTTACGTGCGACCGCGGAGGAATGTTGAAGCAAAAACGCGCGCATGCGTTTTGTACGCGTTGAATAATCCTCTCTGTTTTAGCATTGATGCCTGGTCCATAAACAACATCGGCATAATTTAGTTTAGAAAGGACAAGACTTTCACATATTCTGACACGCAAATCAGTACTTAAATATGGTCTAATGCTATATAGAAGTCTAAGCCTGTAAAAACAATTTCTAACAGCTTCACTAATATGACTTTCAAACTTTAGGTTTGAATCAATTATTACACCTAAATTTTTTGCTTTGGGTATATTTTGAATAATTTTGCCTTCTACTCTAATTTGAGGATACTGATTTTTAATTCGTATAACTTGCCTTTTAGTACCTAATACCATAAATTTAGATTTGTTTGGATTAATTACGAGACAATTCCTATTAGCCCAGGCAGCGATGTATGCCAAATCCTCATTCAACTTTCTTACCGCTTCAGATAAATCGTTTGGATGAGAATGAATATAGATCTGGAGGTCATCTGCATATAGGTGATAATTGCAATGGCGAATACATTTTGTCAAATCAGTACTGTACAAAATGAACAATAGTGGACCCAAAATTGACCCTTGTGGTACTCCTCTTGTGACAGGCAAGCAGTTAGAAGATATTTGTTGACCATCTTCGCTTTTCAACTCAACATATTGGTATCTCATGTGAAGATAGCTTTCAAACCAGCGAACAGTGTCACAGTGGAAACCGTAATAAGACAACTTTGATAAGAGTAGTGCAGAATTTAAAGTTTCGAATGCCCTGGAGAAGTCCAGAAGCACTAGCAAGGTTCCCTGTCCAGAATCCTGAGCTGAGAGTATGTTGTCCATGACATTCAGTAAAGCTGTAGCTGTACTATGCCCTTTCCGGAATCCAGACTGAAGCTTAGGTAGAATATGCTTAGATTCCAAGTATTTTGTCATCTGGTCACTCACTACCCTTTCCAAGATCTTTGATAGAAAAGGCAATATATTTATGGGTCTTAAGTCCTGTTCTTGTGTGGGGTTAGCTGTTTTAGGTATTGGTCTAATCATGGCTATCTTCCACATATCTGGGAAGATACCTGTAGTAATGGAACTGTTTACAATAGCAGTAATTGCATGTAGTAAATGTGGCAGTGTGAGATTAATCATACACCTTGAGATTTGATCTATTCCGTAGGCATCAGAGGTAAATGACTTTAAAATAGTTGCTATGGTGTCCTCGCCTACTGGTTGCAAATGGAATGTACTCGTGCCAAATCTATGAAACTCAAAATAGGTCAAATCGGATATAGTAACTGAATCATTTCCAGGTAAATTTAAAAAGTGATAATTAAGAACGTCTGGATCGCTACATGACTTTGGAAGATCAAGATTATTGTTTATTTTTGGTAGAACTGTAGATCTAAGATTTTGCCATAACTTTTTAGGTTTGTTTAATTGAGAATTAATATTGTTATTAAAATATGCAATTTTTTCATTATGTAAAGCTTGTTTAACAGTAGATTTTAGTTCCTTGTATATTTTTTTATCCCTTTCTAATTTAGTTTTTTTATATTTTTTGTGACTGTTGTTCCGTATCCTAAACATATCTTTAATTGTATCAGTATACCAAGGTGGTAACCGTTCCCTAAATACTCCAGATTTGACAGGGGCGTGCAGATCTAATAAGGCAATTACAAAATAATTGAAGCATTCCACCATACTGTTAACATTGTCCATCTCTGATATACACTTCCAATTGATTGCCTCCAAATCAGGGTTAAACAGTTCTGGTTGAATGTCAGTAAAAGGACGATAACTTACTCTCTGTGGCTTAGGTCTAGAGACTTTAAAGAGAAACTCCGCTGTAATTACTGCGTGACTACCCAACTCCGGTATATGGGATACTGAAATTTTTCTTGCAGCCACATCTGAACAAATAAGGTCTATAAGAGTTTCACTGTGCTCTGTAAAATGCGTAGGTTCTGACACTAGCTGTTCAAGAGAAGTATGATGGAAAAAGTATCCTAATTTAATAGCCTTTGATTCATTGGATAAATTCAGATTGATATTAAAATCTCCTAACAGTATTATGTGATCAAATTCCGAGAAAGAGGTTATAGAATCAGTCAGAGAGTCCAGAAAAATATTAACATCTTGCCAGGGTGGTCTATATGCAGTGCCAATTATGACTTTACAAGTGCCTATTTTTAACCGCAGCCACATTTGTTCCACTGGTGCTTCACTTGGATGAGCACAAGGCTGTACACTGACACCGCGTCTTATATAGAATCCTACACCCCCTCCGCGCCCGCTGCGCACCGACAATGATCTAGGCGTATGTCGTATTCGGTACCCTGGTAGAACAGGTGCTCTAATGTCCTCTCCCTCTTTGAGCCAGGTTTCGTTAATAGCCAACAAATCCAGCTTCTGCTCACTAAAAGCATTAATGAACTCATCATGTCGTGTACCCAGAGAGCCAGCATTAAATAAACCCACTGTAAAATAATGCTTCTTACCCATCAGTATTTATACATAATAAGTAACACCACACCGATGCATCACTCCGAACTATTATGTTATATAGATGTAGGTTAAAAATATTGCTTTTTGTACATATTACATATAAATATATATCTTTAAATAAAATTAATACTGTACTGTTACTCCAAACGAAAAGTCTATTATAAAGAAACGAATTTGGTACTAATTTTCTACTAACGACATACACAAAATTTACATCAATAAATAATATAGAGCCTTGACAATAATGGCAGGACACACAATATAAATTTATAAGAAAATTAAACAAAAATGAATTGTGCTGGTAGTGTGCTACATATTCAAAATTCCAAATTATTGTACAATTTTTCAGCAGCATCTTCGTATTAAGACTTATCCAGTTAGTGATTATATTTATACCTATCCGACACATATCCAATGTATATGTATAGATTTCAACGAACACAAAACAATAGATAACATTTACTAATGTGATCAGAAGTTTATATATTATAGATCCAGGTATAACTCTCGTGTACATATATGTTTCTCTGAATATCTGTGTAAATATACATATATTTATATCGGTCGGTATCTGCGTATGCCATATTCTGTAATTAATGTATATATTGAAAAAAACATTACTGAACTTCTACTTCCCATTAAAACTAATTTAGTATATAATACAAAAAACATGAAATGACGATTGTCTCTTAATTCAACATTGTTGTTACTCCGCTGTAAATGTCTCTGTGCTGGGAGTATGATCTCCAAGAACGCGGTCGAGATCCGCCGCCGTCCTGACACGAAAAATTTGACCACCCGAGTCACGTCGAACGAAAATACGCCCGCCCTTCGCCCAAACGTACCTCCACCCTGCCGCTCCTGCCAGTTCCCGCGCTTTATAGTGAAGTCTTTTGTTGAATTTTGTAAGGCGTTCATTGACATAGAATCTACTTGCTGGGCGCGGTATCTCCAGATCCTTTGTAGTCAGATTGCGACGTACACGGGCGCTACGCATCACGTCATCACGCAACTGCCTTCTGGAAAACTTCACAGCAACTGGTCGTGAACGATTAGATTCTGAGGCAACCTGTCCCTCGGTCACTCCACCTCGCCGTGCTCCCACCCTCGACACACTGACGACGTCAGTGTCCTCTACCTTCATACCCAACTTCTGCATCAGTAAACCGACAGTATGCCCCAAATTCTCCCCATCAACTTCTGGGATCCCAATGATCTCAACCTCATCTGCAAGAAGAGCCTGGTCCCTGTTATTTAATTCATTTTTGAGTTCCTCCACTGCAGCTTCCAACTTAACGATGTCAGCAGAGCCGGGAACGGTTCTTACGCTCTCCAGGTTTGTTACTCTAGCGTCCAGAGACTCCAATCTAGTGCTCTGCTCTCTCAAAACTGCCCTTAATTGTTCCATCTCCTTCCTGACAGCCGCGAATTCACACTTCACTTCTGCACGGAAGGCTCGCATCTCCTCCATAAGATCAATAGATTCTTTGCTGGGAGAGGCGGCCTTCACAGACTCCCGTACTATCTCATCTTTCAATACTTCGCTATGAAGGGATTTCACCGGCGTGTCTGAGTTGTCCCCTTTTGGTTTTTTTGTCTTACACCCAGGACATAGCCATGCAGCAGAAATTTTGCCAGTTTCTCCTACTCCAATACACGCTCGATGAAAAAAGCATCCGCATTTATTACATTTAGCGCCATCTGTTGCTGTCAAGAATCGACCACAAGCAGCACACTTATTAGCCATAACTATTGCTATTACACAGTTCGATAAATAATAATTTAATTGGGCTATTTCACACTAGATGGCTCTGTTTAGTAAATATGCAACAGATTACCACTACAAATTGAGACTACCAGTTGATGCAACAAATCAGCTGATGCGGGTATAATCAAAAACAAAACACCTCGAAGACTTCTTAACACTGTCAATCACACATTTCAAACACAAATTTTTCTTCAGATTCTGTACAATATTTATTTATAACACACACTGCTATTAATCAGAAGTCGTACTTTGATAACTTATATACTTTTCAGTAAAATATCCACTATTACTATTTAAAACCGTAAAAACTTTGAACAGGTCACCACGACTGTTGACGTCCGTACGTCTACCGTAATTCAGCATTGATTCAGTCCCATCACTCAATTCAACCCTTTTTCGCATTATAATGTGTTCCTTCCTCAGGGTCAAGACTATCTATGTATCAAATTTAATTTAAATCGGTTCAGTAGGTAGTTTTGGCGTGAAAACTCGACAGACTCACTTGGGCATTTACAATATTTATTAGGAATCTCGATAGACGACTTACTTGGCATGATCATATTAAGGCTAAAAGAGAACATGCAAATATAAACTTAGAGACATACACTGGCTAATAGGCAGACAATCAGCTCTAAGCCTGGAAAATAAGGCTCTTTCTTATATTGAAATCCATCTTAAGGCCTGTATACGGACATATGGTATAAAGCTATGGGGATTACCAAAATAAAGTGCTGAAGACCATAACCAATGCACCTTTGTAGATAAAAAACAAGGAGATACCTGACTATACAGAAATGATAAAGGTACACGAAGAAATAAAACGTTCCTGTAGCAATAACTCTTTTGGACTCCACGGATTACGTATGCAGCCTGAAAAGGTTACGTTTGGCTACGATTTAACACACCAAATGTATATAAAATACCACATCCAGTAATGTGGTCCACATTACTGGATGTGGTACCTCAAAGCGACAGATAATATCTGATAAAAGTTAATTAGCTGATTGCAGATAGATAAGGAAAAAGGAAATAAATATATATTAAGGATATTTGATGTATCTAGCATCTACACACGAAAATGAAAGGTAGAAAACAAAGAAATGAACAAATCGAAGAATGTGGAGCGTTCATAACAATATAATTGTCGGCACATTTTACAAAGTTTATATATCTAAATAACATAGATTTTTTCTTCAGTGTAAAAAACCAGTCCCCTTTGAGTGCACAAGTTACTAATACCCCAGCACGCAATATAAAACGAAACTTACTAATGTAGTATATTCATTCCACCTAGACACTAAAAAAAGTAGGGACACCTGACCATGATACCCAATGCTACAGTGGTGAGGTGATAACCATTATGCTACAATGGCATTAGTTCATTTTGGTTGCAATATTTGTTGAATAATTTTGAAATGAAATTTAGAAAGACAATATAATACAAATTACTATTAAAAAAAGTGGAGCTACATGCTATTAAAACCCTTAAGTTCTATTAAAAAGGAGTACTTCCTTTTGCACCAGGAATACATAAGACATGTTGCATAACACAAGGGAACTTCAATCTTCAATATTATTTATTGATGTCGTTTTATTTTATTTAGCTATTAGTAACAGTTAATAATTGTATATAATACTAATACTGGTATGTCTATTTTATTTTAAATAAATAATAGTTTATATGTCATTTCCAGAACATCTTTAGTCTGGCATGTTTGATAATGTTTTTTATGTGTTGTGTTCTGATAATAGTTATTTACTGTGATTCATTTGAATTATTTTCATTTCTTAATTCATTTCTGATTTCAATATTAGATTGTAAAAGTTCTTTTAATTTCTCATTAATATCATCAGTTTTTTGTTCCAAGAAGTCCAATGCCAAATTTAATTCATCTAGTTTAGAGTCCAGCATATAATACTCTGTAAAAACAATAATTTATAGGTTAAAAGTACACATTAATGTGATGAATAAACATGTTTAAATCTGATGAACACAGTTTTTTAACATATGTGGAATAAAAAAGCATACATAACTACCTATATCATAATATTAATTCCTGAAAAAAATATATGAAAAATGGATGACAGAAAAAGAAATAGGAAGTTGATTGCAAGGTAGCCCAGACCAAGCATGGAGAAGGGAAACAATCAATATAAAAGTATGGAGTTTATTGAAAAAGGTCTATGTTTTAGAATTAACTAAAAAAAACCGATGTAATATAATGCAACAAATTATAATTAAATGCACCTATATCAGTATTAATTACTAAATATATAAATAAACAAATAATATGTATGTATATATATATATATATATATTTGATGATTTGGTAAACCCAGTATGAAGGATTATAACTTTATTAATGGGCTCAGTAATCTAGTGGTTTCGAAATTGCCTTACTTCCAATAGTAGTGGGTTTGATTCCTCACTTTACCGTTTTGTACTGTACAAACATTTGTATTCATGTCTATGGTTGTTTGTATTGGTCTAGATAATTCCTACATGTTATGTATGTATTAACAAAAACTATACTTATTAGTGAGGTTTGTAAATCTCAGTATACAAGAAAAAGAAGTTCGTTTTTTGTTACTTAGTAAATAAATTTATCAATCTTTACAAAAACCAGCTTGTTTCTCTAATATTTATATCAGTTGTCTAGTACCCGCAATACAAGCACAGCTTAGCTTGGGATTTGATGACACTGTGTTCTGGGTTATTATTTCATTATTATAAAAATTATTAATAGTTGACTGATGAAATTTCCGTGTACCAGGCAAGTAATTCAGTTAATAATTAAGAACTAGATCTATGAATGCAACATGTACAACTGACTATTTGTCATTATAAATGAGTATTTGTTACAATAAATTGTTTTTACCAAATACTAATGTATTTGGTAAAAACAATTTATCTTTAGAAATAACTTTCTTAGTTTGTGTATTACACAAAGAATCCTATAAAATAGATAAGGTGGAGAGCATTTAAGGTAAGAAAAATCTGGCACTTTTAGCGGTAATATAAGAGAAGGGTGATGTTTACTTATGTATAAAAATTTAATACAGGAACAAATCTCATGTCAATTTACCTTCATTTAAATTTTCATCTGTATTTGGTCCTTGGGCCGTTGGTTCTATTTCCATAATACTTTCAGTGTTTTCTTCTTTTGTGATATTATCATCATGACCAGCCATTATATTCTTACTTACAGTTTTGAAAGGTACTTGAAAACCTAGAAGTATAATTATATGTACCAATAATTTATGTCTCTATAGATGTAGTTGAATATAAGTAATTAATACCTTCAAGCACAAGCAGCAGCAGTTTGTGAAACTGCTAAAATGAAATAAATGTATATACAGAAAACAAATTCAAAATTGATTGATTATATAATTATTCTGCAACTTTAATAATCATGAAAAACAAAATTTAGATCGTTTAGAAACAAGACCAAAGATAATTGAGTAGTATATTCTTTGAATATATTACTCAAGAGAACAAGACATTGCAAATATCTAATACTGTCCTGTATAGTTCACGAATGAGCTACTCCGAAAAGCTAGATGAAGTTTTCAGATCTTTTGCTCTTTTGTTCTTTTAATAAAATAAATACATACAATATATTCTATGTAAAGTAAAAGTAAGTTGGTCTTAGTACCACCTATTTAGAAACAAAACAACACTTCAGAGAATATTAATCTCCCAGCGCAAGTTCTGGACAAGGAGGTGAACGAACTAATTCACAGGGCAGCTGTAAATAGGGATGCCAACCGTCTGAGAATCCTCCTCTAGTTCTGAGCTGTCATTCTATCATCCTCGTATAATTACGAGATTTCAATCACACTTGTATTTTTTTTGATCTGACAGTAGACTGACATTTAATAATGACGCTTAGATATAGAATGTTTATTCGGTTAAATTACCTACATCTGTGGTCTTTTAGTCAGATTAAAAAAAAAGTTATACTAAAAAAAAGAAAAATTGTTTTATATATCTATCTAGCCCCAATTTTGTATTCAGTATACCGTAAACAAATTAATTCTACTATATTTTCCCAAATCACAAGCTAACTTAATTATTGATATAGTCATTAATGTACAATCGTATATTTATTACGTAGTTATTATATTTTTCTGTTGTGTGGCATATTTAAATTGGTAAGTTGACTATTTTGTACCAACATGCGGATTAAATGGAGTGACTTTTATTCCTATTTTAAAATATATAAGGCATTCATATAATCATTACTTAAAAAATTGTGCATTAGTTATTTCTATATTTTATACAAAGATGACTCATGGAATCAATGTCTATTGTCGATCTCGATGTCAATGTATGGTGGATCTAATATGTCATTTTTGATGAAAACCTAGACTTAAGTAACTACACAAGAAATTTTATTGCCTTAAAAATTTGTTTAAAATGGTTATTTATTCCAACTATCTTTGTAATGAATTCATTTTAATATTCTTTACATACCTCCTTGTAATGTTTGACATTGGGTTTGTTTTCTTCCATTATTTATTTGTATACATTACAGAATAACTGATGAATTGATGTAGTTTAGAAAAAGTGAAATAGAAAAAACAAATTATAAGTGAAATAGAAATAGAAAGTGAAAATAAGTGAAATAGAAAGCCCTTAAATAACACACATTAAAATACTTATGTTTTACGTTTTACTTACTATTGAACTCTTTTGTCTAAAAGTGACTGAATGTTGCAATACTTAAAATGGTTTAGTAGAATGTTTAGTTTTTATAAATAGATAAGTTTTTAAATAGGTATTGAATTGAAATTGTAGTTTTTGGATAATAAATGTATTAAAATATATAGGGTGTACCCCTAAATATTTTAACCGATTGAACAACTATCACAATTAAGATTTAATATAATGACAGTAGCTGTGCATGCTGTTGCACCCACATGAAATTTATAGACTATAGTCGTATTTTTAATTAGACGAAGTCAACTGACGTTTACTGTGTTGTCAGTATTTGATAAAATAAAAATAGTGTTGTGACAAAGTGAATAATTGAAAAAAATCCTGAATTAATGGAATTGCCTCAATTGTCTAGTCTAGTGAATAGTTAGTGTTACGAACTGCCGATATCAGTTAGTGTTACCACAGATAACATCACCTGCGGATATCGGGTACGGGGTTCGAATTTTAGCTGTGCTTTATACATACCAACAAGTTTTCGACAACTATGTTCCTCTAGTATCTACCTATACTGAATACAGAGTATTTGAAACATGAAGAAAAAAATTGCGAGGAAACTTTTAAGACTGTCCTATTTACAATACATCATGTAGTTAAAACTATAGATGTATAAAATATCTAACATATTATAGTTAGGTAATAAAAATAAAAAACTTGGCTTATTACAAAATTTGTTTTTATTCATCATCAGATAAAAAAATCATTGTTGCTTTTGGTGACATTAATTATAAATTTGTCTGAAAAATTGACAATAATTTATCTTTGAAACAGTGTTTTGGTCCACGTTTCTCCAGAGACTGAAATTGTTCATTTTCTTTGTATTCTTTTAATACATTGTAGACTGAGGTCACACCAATTCCCAAAAAGTTAGCTGTTTTTGAAATACATTATTTTTTTTCGGGAGCCTCAATAGGTAATAGTGATGCAACGTTCTCCTCAAATACGTGTTTGTAGACGTTTTGTATCATAAATTTTTCGGTAACGCTTAAAGCAATCCGTGGTCTCTTCTTTCTTGGAGACAAGCTTTGGCTTGACATGCATGGTTGAGGATCCATTTCCATCCATCCATGAGGAGGATACATTGGTACGAAACAATATAGCAAATATACAATATACACTATTACAACTATTACAACAAACACAACAGAAGGAAAAATTTATCAAAAACAATAACAAAACAGTGTGAGCGCAAAAAAAAGCATTCGTGCTCTCAGACCAGAGGTTAGAAGCCGAATTACGACCGACGCTCGCGACGTTGATCAGTGTTGGCACTAGTGGCTACTAGTGCCACAGCGCGCTTTGTAATAAGCCGTCAAATAACTGATTGTAGTTACATAACACTAGTAACTTATATCAGAGCACTTTCATACAACTTTATTGTAAAATAGAAATAATATTATTTTGTAGTTTGAAATGATTAACTATTCACACTCATTGTTCATTCATCTGACCGAGAACTGAACGCATCACTATTACTTTAAATATGGCAACATTATTTCATAACGTGACATTAGCTACTGTCAGTTAGCTTCGTCTAATTAAAAATACGACTATAAATTTTCATTCAAATCCTTTCAGTAGCTTTTGTTTCAAAGAGACATCCAGCCATCCATGCTCACTCATAAACTTCCATGTTTATAATATTAGTAAGATTTATAGAAATTGGTCAATAATGAATACAATTTTATTTTAGCAAAATGACATCTGGACCATACAACTATTCATATATTTTCAAATATATTATCATTGGTGACATGGGAGTAGGAAAATCATGTCTTTTACATCAGTTCACAGACAAAAAATGTAAGTATTGAATTGATAAAATTTTACCTAATTCATATTAGAATGATTTTTTTTTTATAAATTATGTTTTAGTATTGACACTACAAAATTTTAACTATTAAAATTTGGCCAACTGTCATAATATATAGATAATCTAATAAATAATAATATAAATAATCTATAGATATTTTGTGTATATAATAAGATTTACAAATATTTAAATCACATCAGTTCATGCTAATTCGCACAAACACACACACACAGTCTATATAGGAAAGTAGTCAAACCATATCAGTTGTAAGTACTTGCAAAACAGGTTAACTAAGTCGCATTTTATGTAGTTTAAAAATATTATTTTAATTAATATTATATAGTTATGCCTTTATACATATATGTATATCTATTAGGTTGTTTGGAAAGTAATTTAGTTTTTTCCTAACTTAGGATTGAATTGTATTTTTTGCACTCAACTTCTCACTTAAGCCCTAAGATATATGTATATCTATTAGGTTGTTTGGAAAGTAATTTAGTTTTTTCCTAACTTAGGATTGAATTGTATTTTTTGCACTCAACTTCACACTTAAGCCCTATAATTTTTATATACTGTGAGAGCTCATGTAGCAAGGCTTGTGTGTGAAAAATTTCAATTAATTAGAAGCGTAGAAGCATAGAATTAATTGAAATTTTAAATATTGAGAGGAATAAGCAGCATTTTCGACATATATTACTCTTTTACTACAGAAAGGGCAAAAATGCTGTTCAAGCCAGAAAGAAATTGACCGATGTGTGTGGAGAAGGTGTGTTAACAGTATGCCAGTGCGAGAACTGGTTCGCTAAATTTCGATCAGACAATTTTGATGTCGAAGATGCACCACCATCGGGAAGGCCGGTTGAAGCTGATAAAGGCATTGGTTGATGCGAACCAGTGAATAACATCCCAGGCCTTTCAAGTGGTCATAAATTATTAAATTTGATAAATTTAACCTCAATCCGATCTCACGTGTTGTGTCCTAAGTTAGGAAAAAATGAAACTACTTTCCGAACAACCTAATAGATATTAATTGATACTTGGTGTATTACAAATACAATACATTATTTGGCAGTCCACCTATTGCTGGGCCCTTCCCCCCCCTATACTATAATAAAAATAGTAGTGTTATCTCTGTAACAACAGAGATAACACACAACAATAAACATGAAAACATAAATCTCTATCAATAGATAGAGATTTATTTTTTCATGTTTATTGTTGTGGAATGTATTATATTCTCAATAACTTATTCATATGTGCTCTCAATTTGTTCAAACAGAAATACTGAGAGAAAAATATGTATTCCTAATATATAATTAATTTCAGTTATGGCTGATTGTCCTCATACTATTGGAGTTGAATTTGGGACGCGGATAATAGAAGTAGCAGGTCAAAAAATTAAATTACAAATTTGGGATACTGCTGGGCAAGAAAGATTCCGAGCTGTGACACGATCTTACTATCGCGGAGCAGCTGGTGCACTTATGGTGTATGATATAACGAGAAGGTATGTTCACAATTTTCTGAATTAATGAAATTATAGTTTTAATAGTAATCTAGTAATGAAATACTCATATAGTTAGCGTCATAATATATTAGATAACAAAGTAATGAATAAACTGAAATTAAAAAAATATTCTAGTTCAATCTAATTTAACACGGCGAGCGTAAGGTTGGGTGTGGTACACCCAGACCTAGAAAAATCGATGAATATTGTAATAGCGAATTTTTATTATGCTTCGTGCGCCTAAGTAGCTGCTCGGGAAGAGTTATCGAATCGTCGACTATCACTGTTTAAGTCGACCACCGCTCAAAGAACGGTCTGGACGAGGTTGAAGCTGTCAGTGGGTGTGTGATACCCACCTTACGCTACTTGTAACGAATTTTAACAAACACATTTTATTTTCTTTCTTTTACTTAGTGCATTGTTTTAATTTATTATGATAAAATCTAGAATGTCGTACGAGGACAACTAAAATATTACGCCTTTTTGAAGGAGCTGAAGTCAGTTTTTCTGACGATTCTGGTAGTGAGCAAGATATACATAGTGATAGTTAGTGAAAGAAACTTCGAAAGTTAGATAAAGCAGGAGTTAGATGACGAAGAACAGCATGTAGAATTAGAAGAGAATGATAGCGAAGGTAATGGTAGCTGTTTGTTGGGGAAAATCGGTACGAAATGGTTAACAGGTCAGGTCCAATTGTGTACCAATTATGACGCAATATATAAAGATGACCAGGGGTAATTTTTTATTCAATTTTGAATATGTCAGGAATAAATAGCATGATAATCATTACAACCAATGTCAATTCATCAGTGAAATGTCGAGATTTCATTATAGTCCTGGGAATATAATTGATTTGAGAACATTTACGAAATATGAAAGAAAATCAAAAGTTGCCCACAGAACTTCATAAAAAATCCAAAAACATGCTGGAGAAGCCTCACTAGAACCACTACAAAAGTAGCTAGATCTATATAGAAATGTGAAATACTATAAAAAAAAGCTTAAATACGTTTTATTAGCAGTGCAGCCCTTATCTATGTATGGAACATGCCATTTACGTCTATAAAAAATGCACAAAATCTCAAGATGAATGAATATTTTTTTATTATTTTTATGACCATTATTTTGTTTTCATATATAATCTATTAAAAGAAAAAATACTATATGTGGTGTTTATTTTCATATTTTTGACAGAAAGTGATAATAATTTGCCTTAACTAATAAATGTATGTACGAATTGTTAATTTTGTATTTCATAAAGAAATAAGAATAATAATAATTTTTTTTTTATTTCACCCTTAAGTTAGTTCAATATAGAAGTAAATATTCGTTTAGTATTCAAGAAAGCAGGTATTAGTAATAATAGTATATAAAAACCACACAATTACTATCTGCGTGTACCACACCCACCTAGCGCTCTGTGTTACATTTCTAACCTTACGGTCGCCGGGTTTATTTATGTGTAGTAATTATCAGGGTGAGAAATATAATGGCTGGTATGGTATTCATTTATTTTTATTCATATAAATATACTTATGTGAATATAATATAACTAGATGAAAACCCGGCTTCGCTTGGGTAGATATTTCGGTAGTCATCGGTTCTCAAAGAATATTAAAGGTAAGCAAGGCATAGATTCGTAAAGCTTCGTTTATTGTGTTTAATAAATACTATAGTAAATAATAAGTGCAAAAGTATTTATACAAATAATTTTTATTTTAAATCAACATTCTAAATAAATTAACAAAAAATATAGCTTTTAAGGTTTATTCTCTGTTAACCTCTTTGTTATAAGCACTCTCTACTTTGCCAGATATTTAAAACCAATTGCTTCATCTAAACATCTTTCCCATTCTTGATCGTCATTTTTATTCTTTTTTTTCTTTATTTAGTCCGCGCGACTCTCCGGGATTTGCAGAGTTCCTAGTTTTGTCGCTCTTTCAGTACGACGACGTGGTCCACCACCGTCCTTTTCCCCTTCTTCCTCTTTTTCTACCCATTTCCACTTCCTTCCAACCTTCCCTCTCCCCCGCGTTAGCCATGTGCTATGCTCCCACTCAGGGGTCGAGCCCCCATAAACATGCGGGGCTCGGGGCTACAGGGACACCAAGTACCTAGCTTAGTAATTAATTTGTAAGTGCCATACTTGGTTATAGTTTGTTTTTTAATCCGGAAGACTAAATTGACAGGTTTAAATGTCAGATTTTCAAATAATGTTACCACCTCGGCTGTATGGGTGCAGTTCCCTTTGCCTTTCCGATTAAGGATAAACAGAACTAAAAAAAAAATGTTACCACGATTTATTTTATCGGAAACTTATTCTAACAAATTAGTTTTAAAGTTTAATATGACGTTTCCATAACAGAATTTTATAATTTACGTACATATACTAATGTTTCCACTACTGTCGTAGTGTTATACAGAATAAAAATATATTTTTGTCGTTTCCGTACAAATAATAATTTTTACAGTATCAATCTACAAACCAACATTTTTTTTTCTTACAATCAGTTAAATAATATATGACACTATGAAAACGTAATTTATTTTATAAAAAAGGCAGTTAGTCTTTATTTTAGTGAAAAATAACAAAATCTATTTTGATACAACAACCATATATTTATTAATACCTACCTATACTTTATTAATTTTGTGTTATTGCTTTTTAAATAAACACCCACACCTTATTTCCGTATAACTTATAAAAATGGGTAAATAACATTAATTTCCAACAATGCCACAATCTTATTTAAAAAATGCAAATACCTGGCGTTGATTGGTTGTTAGCTAGTGACATGAAAAGAGTTTGTTTGTCAGTGTCATTAGAATTTAACGAAATAAATAGAAATAATATTGTCGACTCGAAATGAATATTTTTTGTTTTGTCATTCACATAAGGTTTCGTTTGAGTCTACCGTACCCCTTGACGAAATTATTAATGTAGAAGATATTATATCATATATCATATCATATCATATCATATCATATCATATCTATGTGGCGTTTTTTTTTTTCAGTTTGGCAAAATCTGCAGATTTTTGTTGCATAGGCCTAGGTTTGCCATATGTTTGTTTAAATGGGGGTGTCCTGTGAGGGCTATAGTCATCATGCATATGTTTTGCCTCAATAGCAATAGTCTATTGGAGTATTTGTTCGAGAGCCAGATATTAGGGTTTTTTAATTGTACCAATCCTGACATTTCCTGCCAGTGAGTCCATGTTTCTCGTTTGGTTATTATATCAAGATGTCCCAATTTTAGGCAATGAGGCACGGCACAAAATAGTTCGGGACCCAGTGGGGCAGTATTTTCATTGCCTTCAATGTTTGAGTGCTCAGGGACCCATCTCAGTATAATATTGTTTTTGCTTACTTAATTGTACTTACCTACTTCATTTAGTAGCAGGATACAGTTTCTAATATTAGATCGGATTTCGTACAAGTGACATGCTAGAATTACAGTTTGATTGACTGAATAAATGTATATGTTCTGATTGATATAGTCATGTTTATAGTTTCAAATTTTGAGTTTTACACCACATGTTCCACATCCTACTTCATCTCCTATTTTGGATCCATCTGTGAACCAAACTAGGTCCTGCTCGGTCAGTAAGTCGGTGTATGGTTATTTTGTCATTCGTCTCTTCCAGATGTTTCAATTATGTAATATTGTGCAAAGTTACATTCTGGTGCCATGTTGTCTTCTGGAATTCCCAGAACAGGATCACTCGTTATTGAGTCATGTATTGTTTTTATAGCCAGGGAATGCCAAGAGATCCTCCTTTGGGAAATGATTCAGAGCATATTGGCTTTTGCCTTTTCCTGTATAAATAAAGGTAGGGGTGTCAACTCCGATAATGCGTCTAGAGCTGCTCCCGGTGTGGTGCTCATGGCTCCTGTAATAATCAGACAAGGAATTATCTGTAGGCTATTTATCAGCTGCCAAGCTGTGGATTGGAGTCTTTCTACCACCAGATTGCGCAGGCGTAGGTGGTAAGCGGTCTTACCACTGCTGTATAAAGCCATAGGGCAATAGTGGGGCCCAGATGGGGAATCAACGCCAAAATTGTTTTGGGTTGATTCCCCATCTGGGCTCTGTTACCCGTGGGCTTATTCCCATAGATATTTTTGCCTTTTGTGTCTATGTGTGTTTTCCATGTCAGTTTTTGGTCGAGGGTTACGTCCAGGTCATAACAGGACTAGAGTATCTAATACCACCGCATAGGCTATGCGGACAGACAGTTTGGGGTAGTGAGCGTTACAGGTTGATAAAAGTGTAATTAATATAATATTTTAAAATCAGTGATTATTTGTTAGTCTAGCTAAAACTAAAATTTTACTAAAATGGAAGGTCTTGTTGACGTGACGTGGTTTATTGTTAGCTATTAAGCCCCCCTCCTAAAAGTAACTAGAGATTTTTTTTTGTGTCGACAGATATAACTTCACGATCTCTTGAGTGTAAGTCATGATCTGGTTGGAAACCACTAGGTACCTCACTCACTACTTATGTAATTTTTTATCTAATTTTCCAGATCCACTTATAACCATTTAAGCAGTTGGCTCACTGATACTCGTAATTTGACCAACCCAAGCACTGTGATATTCTTAATCGGTAATAAATCTGATTTAGATGGTCAAAGAGATGTCACATATGAGGAAGCGAAACAATTTGCTGATGAAAATGGCTTAATGTTTGTTGAAGCTAGTGCCAAGACGTTAGTATCAAATATTAGTATATTAATTATTTTTATTTAAATAATTGTTGATGTGTGGTACTAGCCATGGTCACAAGTTAACTGGAATACTTACACAGAAATGATATTGTTTTGTAATCTATACATATAATTAAATTGGAGTGTCTGTTTGTAATATTTAAATAACGGTTTTTAATACATGCATTTTAATATAAATACGGTACATACGCCAAAATAACATTTTTTATTATTTTTGTCTGTCTGTCTGTTTGTTGCGGCTAATCTCTGGAATGGCTGGACCGATTTCGACGGGACTAAAATGGCAAAAATGGCAGGTCAGCTACCTACCAAAAATAGTCCCGCCGAAATCGAATGTTATAAGGAGTAACTTAGGCTACTTTTATTTTAGAAAAATAAAGTTAAATTCCACATGGACGAAGGCGCGGGAACAGCTAGTAAAAAATATAATTGTCATTATGAAAATAGCTCCAGTAATTTTATGCTGCGGGGATTTTAACCATCAGATAATTTGAAGATGCAAATGTTAACGATTAACCTATCTTCAATCTAGACCCTGTGATAATACCATGACATGTGAAGTCATGGTATTTTATAAACAAAAAAATAGAAAAAAGATAATATTTATGTATATTAAAATACTGTTAGTAATTATCTAAAAATTTGTCTATTTAAGGGGTCAAAATGTGGAAGAAGCATTTCTGGAAACTGCGAAGAAAATCTATCAAAGTATTCAAGATGGGCGCCTGGACTTAAATGCGGCGGAGTCTGGAGTACAGCACAAGCCGGCATCTCCGGGGCGTCCGCTCGCCGCGCAGGCTCCTGCGCGGGACAACTGCGCCTGCTAACCGCCGCTGGCGCCCACTCCGCACTCACACTTAAAGTTCTCTTAGTAACACTATAGAAAATTTAAAATGTAACTAATTTCTTTTGAAGTTTGTATTTATAAATAGTGTACATTCCACGGTTATCAAGGTTCAATGGGATAAGGTAAAAATAATGTATAATAATTATATATAAATAATAATGTACATGGGAGTGATGCGATCTAGACGCTATTTTCTCTATATATTTATATAGTATTGTTGAACTTGTTGTTGGTAATTTGTAATTTTAATGTATTTACTTTAATCAATCACTACGTTTGGTAGGTAATCAAAATCTATAAATTGTAATGATTGAATGAGCGCACAGGTATTCATTTTGAAATTCTATTTTCAACTCTTGAATGTTTTCAAATCAACACTTACATCACCTACAAAAGGAAGTAGTTTTTAGCCTACTGTCACTACAATGACTTGGTATATTATTTTAGTTGGAATTTTCCTAGGGTATGTGCGTTGTCCCTCTAATCTAGTCTACAACAAGAGGTCATGTTTTATAAATCCTTACTCTGTAACCGCACCGTGTAACACATCTTAATAGGGCGTAATTATGCTTAATTTCGACATTAATACTATTCACGACATATATCGCAATAAATGATTTTGACGAGCAAGGTAATAAAAGAAAACTTTATTATATAAATTGATAAAAATTGTACGCATACAACAGCATAGATTAAAATTACGTTATTACAATTAACATTATTATTTTGAAACTATTGGAACAGTAATATGTTTTAGTTTAATTTATTTTATACATACATACATATTACTGTTCCAGCAAAGTTACAGAGGTATTTTATATGAAAGGGCGGCGCATACTCATGCGATCATTATAATCTCATACCGTCCCCCATCAATCTTTTTAACCTTCTCCCCATAGTCTTACACAAATACATATATGCGTAAGAAAATAGTAAAATATTCTTCAATATGGGTGACCCCACATCAAACGTTCAGGTTTTATAGATCCAGTCCATGATCTCACTAAGCAGAAACCTGCGTAAACTTGGCGGATTATAGTTGATTGCCTATATCCATATCTAAAATCTGCTCGTGATTCACCCAAACTGAAGAATGTTTTGCCATTCTGTTACGCGTATATTGTAATCTAAATTATCTTCCATGATAATGCAAATACTTTTCTATTACAAATTCTTTTTATTGGTGTTGCATTTTAATTAGTAATGAAAAACAGTGTGTAAACCAGCAAATTAAATAAGAAAAAGAAGTAGTAAATTGTAGTAGTATAAGTATATAGGTACATTTGCTGTAGAATATATATTCTACAGCAAATGTATGTTCAGCAGTATATAATCTATAAATAATGTGGTGCCCCATATTGATTATAGAATATATACTCATATTAGAAGCATCTAGACACGCATCACTGTCGTTGTACAATATACCTATTGGTACTGTCTAAATGCATTAGTATAGATTTTTTTTTGTAGGATTTTGCATCAATATAAAAAACGACGTAATAAAACAGCATATAATGAGATATAGGGCTAAATATACATGAAACATTCACTATTTATTATTAGATGGTCCATGGACATATACTGTAATTAGTATTTTTGAAGTAATAAGATTGCAGTTATTATTTCTATTTCTGTAAGAGTTTGGGTGTATTGTGAATATAATTGACCAACTTTCCTGCTGTTTTGTGAGTACCGATATAGACTTTGTATAAAGTCTTCTGCGCGGATTTCGACCACTGTCTCGTCTATCTAGCCGCCAAAGAGCTTACTGTAAACTGTTTTGATTTAAAGGTTAACATATGCGAGTGAAGTTATAAAATACAAAAATAAGGCTAGGATGGCTTATCTTCGTATGTCGTAATTTCACTGCATTGCATCCTCAATTGTTTTATATAAAATGTAAAAAATCGTGCCCTTTTAGCCGGCAAACAAGTTCACATCCCGCGTACGTGACTTATCCTCTTACCGCCCGTACATTGTAGACACACTATAATGTTGAGGTGATAGTTGAATGACAATTAAAATAACAGTAAAATACAATTTTAACAAGATATAAATTTTATTTTAATATACATAAACTCTTTTAATGTAAAAATGCACTTATAAAATGTTTATTATTATTATTATGATTAGTTTTATATAGTCACATTACACTTGTCATGACTTTTCATTTACAGTCTCTTTAGGTACATACATGAAAAACGTAGCCAAGGAAGCTATATTTGGCTTTTATTCTTGATCTGATTATTATGGTTGGTTGTATTAACAGAATGAATCATACCTAACTAAAGTATTGATTGTAAATGTCACATTCATAAAATTAGACTATTAAGTAATATAAATTATATCGTAGCCTATGTTTGTCTAACACCTCTTATTATTAAGTAGTAAAAAATAAATATGTTCAATACTTGATTGACAATGGACGAAATCAGTATTTATTATTACTTTTTATTAATAAGAGGTACAGTGTTTACATGGTAAATAAACGTTTGTACAGAATATTAATATTATTTTTATCAGTCATAGGTAGATAATAATTTTAATTTAATAGTAAATAAAATTTCATTTTGATCCACAATTTATCACATTAAAAATACATAAGATATATTATAATCTTTAGGCATCTAATATTGACAATATTTCGTTTGTTTTCATGAATATATCAACAAACATTTGACCTCCACCTTTAGACTTTTATAAGAATACTAGCCTTATAATTTCGCTTTAGTATTCTGAAGAAGAACATCATGCATGTCTTGAAGAGACTGCTCCAAAGCAGCTCGATATTTATCACACGCTGTTTCAGAATTTGACAAGAATGAGGACGTTGCAAAATTAATGTCGTTATCACGTGGATTATAACATGTAGCATAACCATCAGGTACGAGAGGTCCATAACACATAAATCCATCGCATTTGCAAGCAACCTGTAAAATACAACAATGGTAATATTACAATAGAGAAGAACGCAGCAGAACCCTCGTCGACTCGCCATCATACCGCATTGATGACGTAATTGGTCCAGAGAAAAATATTTCTATTTTGCAAATGCTCGAAATGAGAATTCGCTATGCTATTTTTAGACACTAATAAACATACCATACCCCTTCCTACCAAGTTTCTAAAACAAAGTCTTTAATATTAGTCTCGGAGATAACAAAAACATATACTACACCTAGATACTCATCACATTAATAGGTATCGTTATTGATTACATGTATTATAGTTTATTTTATAACTATATATATACGAGTAGTATTCAATGACAAATGTAGACAAGCAATACAGACACCAGTTCCCTTTATTAAAACCTTCCGCCCCCACCCCGGCCGAATGTTTTACAAGTTCAGAACGGTAATGAATTCGAATTTTGGTCGTTTATAGTTCTTATTAGGTTAAGATTATGTAACCCTAGTGCTATGAATCTTCACTAATACTCTTGGAAATCATAATATGTCGACGCGATTGCCAAGGCGCCCGAGACTAAATTATAAAGAATTTATTAAGTGCTAATTGTGTGACATAAAGAACAATGATTGTATCCATTTTAAAAATTATATAGAGCCGCCCATAGAGTGCTAAATTTGTGAAAGGGCAATATAGCCCTTTCACTAATTTAGCACTCTATAGGCGAATTTAGAAACGTTATATAAAGTCATACATTACCTGGCTTGTAGAAATTCGCATGTGAGCACTTTTTATAAATCCTGCATCGGTATACAGATTGGGTATATCAATGCCATTTTCTTTAGCAATAAGTTTTAGTCCTAATAAATGTCTATCTACACCGAAACCTTGGAGAGCCTGAAACAAAAACATTGTTGAATACATACAATATAGGTATGTCAGTACCATATTATTATACAAGATGTAATTATAATAATTAAGTCTGCACAGGTTATTCTGTAACTATTACATAAATAAAAAATCTAGAAAATATTTTACACAATGAGTGAATTTAAATATTGAACACTGCAATATCGTTGTAGATTTCTTATATTAAGTGGTATACTGTTCATTCATTGTTATTGCCTTAATCATACCTTTGTAGTACATGGTATGGCAATGATGATTTTCAAGTAGATACACATGTAGATTTTAGTTGTAGTTTGGAAAGTTATTCTTGGGTGTCTATACTAATATATACCAATAAATAAAAATATTATATATCTCGTATACTGACCTGCACTGTGTAATCTTTGTGACCTTGTATAGCTTTTTGCAGAGCAGCTAACTTTTGCTTAGGTGAGCTTTGAGCATCTAACATAGTTTTGGCAAATTCGATAGATTCTATTGAACATGACCTTATAGTTTCAGTGCGGCCACCAATATACATTCTGGTTGCTGCAGATTCGTAGTGGGCTCCAGGAGTTTTGTGAAGCCTTTAATTTCAACAATATACAATTTACTGGTCAAAAAAACATCAGTTCAAACGAATGAATACAAATTATAGTACACAATAACTCTGCAATAGGAATAATTCTATTTAGATCCGCCAGAGATTGGGATCATCGACAATTCTCATAGCACGTCTCTGAACCGAGTCAAAAGGACCGAGCTGGTATCCAGGCGCTCCTGCCCAAAGATGAGAGCAGTACTCCATGTGCGGCCGAACCTGTGACTTATATAAGAGAAGTTTCTGGTCCGCAGTGAAGTACCGCCTGGCTCTATTGAGCACACCGAGCTTTAACGGTGAACGCGCAGGCTTGTGTCTTAGTAGGATTGAATTGAACTAAGTTCAGTCGCCCCCAATCGGAGACTGGTAAGAGTACTCTCGATTTCAGACACAAGCTGTTCGCGGTTTGCCTCCACAACGGAAAGAGGGATATTAGCACGGCCCGTGTAAATTGCGTCCCCAGTACTGTCATCCGCATAGCAATGAAGGTTAACTGTGGTTAACAGATCATTGATATGCAGCAGAAACAGTATCGGGGAGAGAACGAAGCCTTGCGGGACGTTAGCGTTAATGACCATGCTATCGGAGCAATTACCGTCTACCACGGTTTTAATGCATCTGCCAGACAAAAAACTAGCGACCCATTTGCATAATCCCTCTGGTATTCCGTATGAGGGCAATTTCGATAGAAGACCTTGATGCCAAACCCGATCGAATGCCTTCGGTATGTCAAGGCCGACTGCCAACGCCTCACATTTACTCTCTATGGCAAGAGCACAGCGGTGTGTGAGATACGCTAAAAGATCACCAGTTGAGCGATTATGGCGAAAACCATATTGACGATCGCTCAATAGATCGTGATCCTCTAGGTATCCAAGGAACTGTGTATTAATTACACGCTCCATCACCTTGGAGAGTAGAGATGCGATAGCGATAGCCCTGTAGTTCGATGGGTTTGATCTGTCGCCCTTTTTTGGCACAGGGTGCACAAGGGTGGTGATTCTTCCATGATGACGGAAATTGCCCAGAGGAGTATGAAAACGCGAAGAGGCGCGTGAGTACGAGACACAACTTAGGAGCACACTTCTTTAACACCAATGCCGGTATGCCGTCTGGCCCATTCGACTTGTTGACATCAAGAGACAGTAACTCTCGCCGGACTCTCCGTTGCGTAGAATTCTCGCAATCTATCCCAATCTGCTGACTTGTAATGCCACATGCGCCGTTGACACGGAGGTCGGGATGTGGCAGGTCTTGTGCTCGGTACCTGGGATCGGATAAGACAGTGATCTGAAGAACCAAGTGGTGCCTCCACGATCACTGAATATCGTCCGGATGTGTAGTCAGCAGAAGGTCAAGTAAAGAGCTCGTATGGGTCTCAATATCTGGTATTCTCGTTGGAGAATAATAATAGAAAATATACTATCCTACTTATTTAAATTTTGTTTTGTTAACAGTACGAAACTACATGTTTTAGTTATAGTTTCACATGTGCGATTCGTGCATTAGACATTAAATTAAAAATAAACTTACGATTTGGAGAAGTAAGAAAGTGTTCACTTTTAATTAAATACATGCACTCACCTATAAAATGCATACTGCATTGCCATTTGTAAATAACTATCAGGGCTTAATTTTTGTGATTTAATAAAGTTTTTACCATACTTTTCATAGGTAAAACAATTCAATTCCAGGTTAGACACCAATCTGCAATGATCCGAACATATAACATTATGAAATCACATATATATGAAAGTAAAATAAAAGTAATATATATTTCGAAAGAAACCTGTCTAAGCTTTCATCTGCAGTTTGAATTAATGTAGAAACCTCGTTTGTTACATTGAATTTTAGTTGAACTGGTTCCTTAGGACTCGCTGATACTGATTGTCCCTGTTTGCCTTGGTCACTTAAATTAAAAACATATGAATTGTTTTTAAAAATATTAAAACAATAAAAAATATAAACGAAATTAAATAAAAAAAATTCATACATGTAGTTAATAACGAAGTCGGTTAAAACAGCTATGGGCTGTCCCTCGGCTGGTGAGTGTTCATATGTTAGGCCAGTTATACCATCAGCGCCAACAATGAACTATAATGTATATAATTACATAATTAATATGTAGCAAATATTTATCGTTAATTATTAATTTTGTTAGGAAGAAATAAAGAAGTCTATATCTATCTAAGATATATGTCCTAATATTTAACTAAATAAAGGACTACCTCTTTTAAAAAATAAATTACCTTGGTAATGTAACATAGTAATTTTGTTTGAAATTATATATTTCATTTTCCACATCTAGTTCTAGTTCTAAGTATGTATTATCATCAGTAAGCATAAAATAATAAGGAAAAAATGTAAAGTATATATTATGTGCATAAAGATAAAGCTGTAATTATCAAATAATAGACAAGGTTATACATTCATTTTGCCATCGAAGAATGTTTATGTTAAGGTTTTATTGCATTACAACAATAACATGAATATATCGATGCCATATATATATATATATATATATATATATATATATATATATAACCACTAGGTATCATACCTGTACAGTTTTGTCGAACCAGCGGTTTCTGCCATTGGAACGAGAGCCGCCGCCGTGTATGGTTTGAGCGGCCGCTAAATTCTGTTGAGCATTTTTATCTTTGCAATCCCATAGACCAACAGCTGAATCTAAACATAAGACTACGATACTTTTTTCCACATCTTCTAATGAATTCCTGTTCACTTTATCTGAAAATTTAAAAAAGATCCCTATAATTTGGGAAAGCATGATTGAATAGACGTTTGGTCTGTGCTGGAAATAAGTACCAGAGACAAGTTAATGTTTAATATAATATGTACTATAAATATTTTTCTACAGGCTCTACAATAATATATACATAGCTGGGCTTTAAGTCGTTAATCTTTAATTAACGAAGTTAACATTTTGATTAACGGATTAACTTTTAAGTTAACTTTGAAAATTTTAACGGACACGTTAACTTCCGTTAATATGCAGAAGTTCGTTAATCGTTAATCCAATGCCTACTATTTACCGTATGGAAGTACGGCGTGGTATGAAAATCAGGTTCAATAACAAAAAAGTTCCGAGCTCCTCTTTACTCTTTAAAGAGTAAAACGAAAAATCTCAATAAAATGTGGCTAGACATAAAATCAAAAGATTCAACAAAAAGAGGAACAGATGCTCATTAAATGCAATACTGCTTTACCCTCAAGCGCTGCAGCTGAACGTCTCTTTTGCACAGGTAAAGATATTTTAAACACCATAACAAGCCTTGCTTTCAGACGAGAACTTCAACATGTTAATGTCCATAAAGGAGAATATGCACACCTTATGCCCGACGATTAAATTACTCATTGGAGTTATATCTACATGTATTTTGTTTTGTTCCTAACCTTTTAACTTCTAGGACCTAAACCAGCAGGTTTTATGCATTCACTAACGCAGCGATATAAAAATACAATTTTACACATATTAACGGATTAACGATTAACGTTAACTTGCGATAATTCTTCTGAAATGTAACGCATTAACGTTTAACGAAGCTAACTTTTTTTTGTAGCGGAGTAACGAAGTCAACTATTTGATTAACGGTGCCCAGCTATAGGCATTATACATAGTTATAAAAGAGCATGAGTGTTCTTGTAAATGTAATACTTGGCTCTGTTTTTCGCATTTAACCTGTTGTACGTATTCGGGTGAGACTTAATACAGTAACCAGACAAGTTCCTAACAGAAGCTTCCTGATGTTATCATAAGTTTCACGGAGCGACCTCACTGTTCGGAGAATTATAAAGTATAAAATTATTACCCCCCCCCCCCCCCCCCCATTCGGACTCTCAGTGCAAGAACCCCGGTGAACCACATTATTCCATATTTTTATACTTTTGGGCAGGTAAATGGATATAAAGATCGTTTGTATCCAGTATTGAAGGTAATAACAGAATAGTAAAAAAATCAAATAGAAAAGAAAACACTGGAATCAGTCCTAATAATAATAATAATAAAACCCTGGAAAAGCTGAACAGCATCAACTAGTCTCAAGCTAGACAGAGGATGTGTTATGGGTAATAAATTAAACAGTATTTCTAATCTTCTTTTTGTAGTACCTTTCGTAAGTAGTTCATATGCCTTTGCCCATGCATCCCTATTCTCTGATGTCAGCACGCCTATAGCTTGATCCGTAGGAGTTTTTGATAGTTCCACAACTCTTCTTAACTGTTGAATGATCTGGTCCTCGCTCAATACTACATTATCTTCCCCCCAAAGATCCACATGGAATATCTAAAAAAAAAACTACAGGAATTAATAGAAATTGTGGCTATGATTGTGGTAATCATGACCAATTAGGCATAAAAATCAAACCAAGACGATGATAACACGCAGTTATATTTTCATTTTATGTTTGATGTAATGTAATAGTAGACATTATGTTTGACTGATATATCGGTCATAATTCATGACATATCTCTAGAAATTTCATAATAGATTCACAAGAATAAAACTGACAATCTATTAAAGATACTATCCATGATTTGAAGTTAAATTTGAGAGATTTTTGAGAATTCGAGAAATTTATAAATTTATTTTTATGAATGCTACAGGACCTCTTTGTATAACTAATACTAACATATCCTTTACACATACGTTCTTTCACGCGCAAAGCTGTTTTCAAGCAGGAATGAATATGCATGTAAATGTAGAAAAAAAGAAAGAGAAACGCCGCGCGTGTTGCAAACTGGCTGAATATAAAAATCAAAAGACGATGATAACACGCAGTTATAATTTTAATAGAACATTATGTTTACTGATATACGGTCTTCGCGCATTCACGCGTCCATCAATTGTGCGTGCCTTTTTGTAATAATTAATTATTACTGCAATATAGCGGACATCTGACTATGGATCCAAAACATAATTATAAAGTTATTGATAATTTATAAATGTTAAACGTGTCTTTTGAAAAATAAAATCCATGGAGTATAAAATAAACTTTTAAAGAAAGTGCAATGGCATAAAACTTATGCCATATAACGCGAGAAAGTCTGAATACAAAAAATAGAAAATGCAATTCCTACAACTGCGCGCGCTGGCTTTCCCTCGCCGCGCGCGTTCCTGATTGTGTGAAATAACGTGTATGTCGTTCAAAGTCATCTTATGTTGCCACTCCTAAGTACTAAATATAAAATATACTGTTTGGTGTCATGAACACAGACGGCATTTAAAGATTGTATTTATTATCATTCTCCTCGGATACGTCTATTAAACACACACATAAAATATTAACGTACAAAAGATGATTAGAAATAGAAATAGAAATAATCTTTATTCAAATAAACTCATTACAAGCACTTTTGAATAGTCATATTTTGATTCTACCACTCATTTGGAATGCAGATTCATCACAAGAAGAATGAGCAAGAAACTTATGTGTTGCTCTTTTTAATAGATGTTTTTTTTATATAAATAATTACAGTATAACAAGTAAGAGGCATGCGATAATCAACATAGAAGTCGCTACGCACTCATTATTAATGTAATCAGATAATATTGTCAGTGCTATAGATTTAAAGTTTTTCTATAAAAACATTATTATTGGAGATATGGGGGGTAGCGGGTAAGGTAAGTGGACTGTATGGAATTGAAATAAAGGGGGCGCACAGTACGTACCTGCGACTGTAGAGCGGGTTTATTCTTGCACAGCTGCTGCACTCGATGAATACTAAGTTTAACACAGGCACGCACACAAAGTTACTTATTGTTAATGTCAATATTATATTAATTAATTTAAAGCGGAGCGGTTGGGACGAGATGTCACCATTCACGTTAGTAGACGAGGTCGTCGGGCGACCTCAGTTGACATACTGTGCGCGGGAAAGGGATTAGGATATAGGGAATAATACCATACCACTTGATATGTTTATAAATGGCGCGAACATCCTCCCCCGCCTTGAGAAACTAAAGGTTTCTCAAAGAAAATACAAAGAAGAGCAATATATGAAGCGGATGTACATTATAATATATATTCCTAACATACTTATAATTAGTTATAGAGCGTAATATAATAAGAAAAACTTAATAGAATACACCTAGCGGTAAATAATAAGTAAATGCGGTTTATAAGAAAAATAGAGTTTATTGAGAAGGTAAAGGGCTTAATTTAACGATTGGTCGCTTGAGCAAACCATTTTGAGTTTTAACAGATGCTACGCGAGCAATACCATCTGAGCCTGGATATATTTTCACAGTGATACCCATTGGCCACCGCAGTGGTGAGACGTTATCATCATGTATAAGCACTACAGTACCAACCTTAACATTGTCTGTATTCTTAAACCACCTTTGGTGAATTAAAGAACGAAGAAGAATGGCACCTGTGTGACAGTTAACGCGGTGAAAATGATCTATTAATAAGTAAGTAATATGGTCGCGCTTAGGCAATAAAACGGGATGTTTTGCCTCGAAAGGTAAGTTAGCATTTAATAATCTACCTATCTTAATTATGCCATCGTCATCAATAAAAAGATTTAATTTACGCAGAGTTCCAGAAGGTAAATTACCCTTTTCAAGATCACTAATAACATGATAAAAATGAGCGACCTGAATTGCGGTAAGTATATATTTTTCAGCGATATTTAAATGAGCGGTTTCAATATATTTAGAGCGGGGAGCAATACGCGTATAAATCGCAGTCTATAAATAGTAATTCGTAATAATTTGTTTCAGGATGAAACTTTAGATGCAAGATCACAAAGCGGTGAGACTACAGTATTAGAAGCAGCTGTAACGAACGTCTTAATATTATATTCAGGTAAGTTTTCATATTTTTCAGGTGTAAATGACTCTACCGGCCAAGAGCAGACGGGGCTACTCAGCCACGCGGGACCGTTCCACCACAACTCATGGGTAAGTAATTGTTTAGGCAGTAAACCTCTTGAAAGACAGTCGCTTCGATTATTGAATCCAGCCACGTGATAGAAATGTTTTGATTGTAAATTTTCCTGACATTTAGCCACACGATTGCTAACGAAGATATTCCACCGATGTGGTGAAGAATGAATCCATGAGAGTGCAATTTTCGAGTCAGAAAAAGCATAGACGTTCTGTACAGACGTGCGTGAAGAGTAAGCATCATAAACTAGTTTAGTTAGTTTAGACATTAAAACGGCGGCGCAAAGTTCTAGTCGCGCAAGTGAGACTACCTTAAAGGGTGCGACTTTTGATTTCGCACAGACTAATCTCACGTATATATTGCCTGTGGGATCTGTCACATGTAAGTAAATAACGCAGCCGTAAGCTTTTAAACTAGCATCCGAAAACGCAACGATATCTATTATACAGTCTTGCGTGACAGATAAATGACGCGGTATTTTTAAATTAGCAAGAAGCGGTAATTGTTGTTTAAATGTAGTAATAATAGCGGTTATATTTGTCGGAGGTACATCATCCCAACCGACTTTCTGCAGCCAAAGATCTTTAATAAGTAGTTTAGCGGTAAGTACGACAGGCGCAGCAAAACCTAATACGTACCATAATCGGGCTATTAGGGAAAGTATGGTACGTTTTGTACACAAGCGGTCATCACAATTGATTTTAAAAACGAAAATATCATCTTGCGTTCCATTCGAGCCCCTTAAGATATCTTAAGGGACTCACGTCTATCAAACTCAACTTGCTGTGCAAGTTTCAGCGGTGTAGGAATGCTCTCTAGTAGGTTCTTTGAATTACTAGACCATTTAATTAATTGAAAGCCACCTGACTTAAACATATTAATTAATTGAGCGGTAGCCTCGACAGCATCAACCTCATTTAGTATAGACGTAGCTAAATCGTCCATATACAGTTCCCTTTCAGCTATAGAAGCAGCCAGCGGGAAGTTATCGCGTTCATCATCACAAAGCTGACGAATTGTACGCATGGCAAGGTAAGGACTTGACTTAAGACCAAATGCAACTCTATTAAATTGAAAGGTACGTATGGGTTCAGACGTATTAAAGCGGTACAGTATTTTTTGATATTTACGATACTCGTCGGTAACTAAAATTTGTAGGTACATTTGTTTTATATCCGCGGTTATAGCGATTGGAAATAAACGAAAATTTAATAAAAGTAAAAATAAATCAGCTTGGAGATTAGGACCCGTATGTAAAATATCATTTAGAGAAATGCCGTTATGACATTTAGCACTTGCATCAAGGACTATTCTGACCTTGGTGGTGTCTTTATCCTGCCTAATGACAGGGTGATGCGGTATGACGTAACCGTCATCCATATTATCGGATGTATTTAAAACTTCAGATAAATATTGGTTGTCTATATAGTCTTTTATGATGGCATTATAATTAGCGCGCAAACCTGTACTTTCTAGTTTGCGTTCTAGCGATAGCAAGCGACGAAAAGCAGTGATACGGGAATTACCTAACTCGCTAGGATCCTTATAAAACGGTAAAACAGTACAATAACGACCTGACGAGTCGCGGGACACGGTAGAAGAGTACATTTGCTCGCATTCCTTTTCTGCGGGACTTAAATATTTATTTATAGGAACCTCCTCTAATTCCCAGAATTTAGAGAGAGAATCATTAAGATTATTTTCAATACATGTTAAGAAAGCAGAGGAAGATGAGTCTTGTTGAGGCGCGGTATGATCACGATCAGATGTGGTCGCATTATTACAGGGAACGTCACCAATAAAAACATAACCAAAAATAGTTTCTATGGCTGGCGGTGCGGGTGGACTTATTATTTTTCCACTTAAAAGAATATAAGGGAACAAATTTGCTCCTAATACAAGTTCGATCTCACCTGGCATATGCCAGTGAGGATCTGCAAGCGGTAAGTCGACTAAATGACTTATAACAGACGTATCTATATAAGCATCTGATTGAGCATAATTTTTTCAAACACTTTACTTAGTACTGGTAAGATAGAAATGGGCCTATAATTACCTACTTCAGTTTTATCCCCTAACTTAAAAAGTGGTGTTATTTTGCTATGTTTCATTAAATTGGGTAAAACACCGTCAAAAATACATTTATTGAAGATAGTTACTAAATATGGAGCAATAACATCTATAGCGGTGTTAATAACTTTAACAGACATGCCCCAATGGTCTTCAGTATTTTTTAAATTTAATTGTTTAAATGTTTTCGTAATTGTAGCAATGTCAATAAATGTAAATTTAATTGTAACCGGACACGAAGCAACATTGTCAATAAGGAATGATTTAGCTGTACTTGGAGAAGAGTCCAAAGAGTCAGTCAAATATCAGTTGGAATACTAGCGAAAATTTTTTCAAAAATATTGACTATTTCTTTTGTGGACGTTACTAGTTTATCATTATAATTTAACGTAAAATCATTATATGGACTTTTAACTTTGCCAGTTTCTTTATTAATAATATTCCACACTGTCCTAATCTTATCCTTGGATTCTTTAATTTTTTTATTTAGATAATTAGACTTTGCTACATCACATACCTTTTTAAAAGTTTTTGAGAATCTTTTTACATAATTTACGAATGTACTATCGAAACGGTATTTTTTTTGATCATATAAATCAAATAATATATTTCTACTTTTAAGAATTCCCTTTGTAGCCCATTCTGAAAATTTTGATTTGTTACAAATACTGATAGTTTTTTTGTTAAAAGCCTTATTATATTCGTAAGAAACAATATTGAAGAAATTTGTATAAAGTTTGTTAGGTTCATCAGATTGAGGATTCGAGGATTCGTGGTTGAATTGGCGAACTTACTTACTTAAGTTTATCTGCCTATGACTGGACGTAGCAGGTAAAACGGACGTATTTAGTCGTGCTACCTGCGTAAATTCTAGTAAAAAGCCCACTAAATTAAATTCGAATTCATTCGGCTATTTTAGCGCGATTGAATAATCAACATCAATAATCAAAAGTTATACATTACAATATATAATATATATACATTACAATATATACATTTAGCTATACATAAGATATATTGGAAATTGTACTCTTACATGATTGTTGTGAATGACAGTAACATGTTTGCTATCATTGAAAGATAATTTATCCTTCTTATCTCCAGGTATTCTACAAGTTCCAAAAATTTTCTTATACTGCAACATGTCAAGTGGATTTTTACCCATCATTTCAGTTGGAATTTTGTCACTGAAATTAAAAAATTGATTTTAATTTATAACCAAACAAAAGTACGCTAAATCGTGATGCCACCCTGAATCAGTATAACATCTATATGTAAAAGAAAAATTACCTCCAATGATTGATTCCCGGCCTTGATATTTTTATATGTAGATTGTGTACAGCCCACACAATCTACATATAAAAATATTAAGTAGACTTATCTATTGATTAAATTACTTTGGATGCTAGCTAATATAGTCCATGTTTTACTAATTAATTATGATTTTCTTAGATTGAATTGTAAGTTCAAGGTGTTTTTTATTCAAATAACTTAAAGCGCAGTAATATCATAAAAATATGCAACCAGTAATTACTTTGTAATAAATTTTATTAACGTAGACAATTTCTAGGTATTAGCTTTCCAGAAGTTTTTCTGCGGGTTTTCAGAGTGTAAAGGCCGTATGCAGTCAACAACATTAAATAGTTGAAAAAAGAAATTACAACTGTACACATAAAATATAGCTGTAGTTTTGGAATACCCACCAATTGCAGTTTAAATACATAACGACTTCACCGAGTTTTACATATCACCATCATATCATCCCCACGGCTGTCCACTGTTAGCTATGTCCAGCAGTGAGCTGCATTTTATATAATTACATAATGTGGATTCTACATAATATATTTCATACTAATTAAATGAGAACATGTACCTGTCTATTAGGGCTTTATATTCAAGTGCAGCTAGTAAGGTTTTTGCAGCATATTTCAGTTGTTCATCTTGAGTGTTGAATTTACGAAATGGAAACACTAAACCTGGACTAGAATATACAACAACAGGATCCCGATATTCCAAATAAGCCGTGAGTAACCACCACTCTTCAAGCCAGTTTGAATGTTCTTGTGCTCTTCTTTCCAGCAATCCCTGTAAATATGGATATACATACATATATCTATTTATTTATTAAGTAATTGTAAACTTGTCGTGGGACGGTCAATGGAGTACATTGACCGTATATTCGACTCTTATATGGTTGAGTGCAATGATGGCTGGCACATCCGTTCTATTCGTCCGATCCGTCATAGTCGAGAACGGGTGCTACTTGTAGGGACTTGTCTGTTCGGGTTACGAACACTGATTAGACTCTTTGTTTTTACAATAGCATATGCTGGTACTCTATTCTATTATACACGCTATTCTCCCAAATTTGAATTTATAAATGAATCAGTATTATTGTATAACAAATATCCTCACCGTTGCTTCTCAATACATCTACGAAAATATTATGTATGCTAGAAAAAATATTAACATTTTAAAAAAGTAGTTAAAGTTATTATTCTAATAAAAGCTTACGTAATGTCTACAAACTAGTTTTACCTAAGTGCCGTTTGATGAAAGTTAGTAATTCGTTTTATGGAAATTGCGGTTTTACAAAATACAGTCTGTACTCAATTTGCCAAAAAAAATTCAAATGTGTTATGAATAATTTATAAATGTTTGCAGAAAATATGTAACTTAACATTCATAGCGCTGAAAATGTTGTCTGATTGAACAGAGATTAAGTGCGTAGCGGTTTCTATGTTGATTGTCGCATGCCTAATCCTTGTTGTTAAATAAATATAAGTAAATAAATATTTATTTAAAAGAGCAACACTCAAGTTTCTAGCTTATTCTTCTTGTGATGAATCTGCATTCCGAATAAGCGGTAGCATCAAAAAACTTGACTATTCAAAAGTGCTTATATTAAGTTTATTTGAATAAAGATTATTTCTATTTCTATTTCATGTACCAACAATATTTATTTGAAAAGAATACGAGCTGAGTTTCTTCATCTCGAAATCATTCCGAACTGACGGTAGATTTGACATATCATAGTAGTATGTACATGATTAAAGATAATTTGAATTTGTAAACGTATAATTATGTATTATACGTTTATAGGAATGTATTGCAAGAAGAAGAAATAGATGAAAAGTATATAGAAATTCTGAAAACAATATATAAAAACTGTACAGCTGTAGTAAAACTAGAACGTGAAGGAAAACCATTCGAAATAAAAAGAGGAGTACCTACATCAGGAAGATCCTATTTCTCCTAAACTTTTCATTGCATTGCTAGAATATATATTTAAACAACTGAATCGGGATAATTTGGGAGTTTTGCGTTTTGCCGATGATATTGTATTAATTTCTGAATAGCATAAAGATGTCGAACACATGCTCACGACGCTAGATAAAGAAAGTCAGAAATGTGGTTTGAAAATGAACTTTCCAAAGGCGTTTGCTATGACAAATAGCGAAAAAAATCCTATAAGTATTGAGACACAAAGTATCGATTATGTCGATGAATATACATACTTAGGAATGAACATGTCTTTTGCAACACCGCTCAACACAAAAGTACAAAGCTTGGTGTAAATACTGGTCTTTGAAAGAAATTTTCAATCGTTACCTATTAGGCTAAAACGAAAGCAATGGACACAGTAATTCTCCCGACATTGTTGTACGGATGTCAAAGGCACTAACAAAGGTTATCATAAATAAGAGTGTTTCAACGAGCTGCAGAGAGAAGCATGATAGGACTGAAACGTTGAGATAGAAAAAGAAATAAAAATATACGAAAAATTACAAATATCATTGATGCTGCGGAGCTGGCCTGAAATGGAGGTGGGCAGGCCACTTGGCAAAGATAACGGATGGGAGATGGAGTGAAAAAATGTTATATTGGTACCCACGAAACACAACAACACCACGCGGAAGACCTAAAAGGCGCTGGAGCGATGACATCATTGATGTGGCGGGACCCACTTGGACGAGACTGGCTAAAGACAGAGACAAGTGGAAAAGGTTAGAAGAGGCCAATATCCTTAAAATGATACCTAAATAAAAAAATATAATATAAAAGTAATGTAATGTTTATTGTTATTGCATGCTAATAATAATATATTGAATGTAGATAAAATAATAAAATAAAAATAATAATATAATATAATTAAATAACAAATAGAATATGTAAAAGATCAATAAGATGATATGTATATAAATAATTTGTAAGTGCATGTAATATTCTTGCCATTTTAGGAAATAAAAGGCTCTATTTTATAGTTTATTTATAATTATGTATACTATCGAATATGGCATGGCAATGAAATTAACGTTTCGAGAGCGTCGAGGTCAATACCCTGTTTAACTCGCTTACTATGCAGGCATGCAATTCGAATCTGTTATTTCCATTTACTTTCATCGGATAACTTTTATGTTGTGAGGACGGGTCTGTTTAGGTTACGAACACTGATTAGATTTTCTGTTTTTGCCTTTTTTGTTTATCCTGAGGTGCCTTTGTTAAAATTTCGAGAGATATAGAGCACATACGCTGTATAAAAATAATAGAAGCAACAAAAATAGTCAAATTAATCAGGGGGGAAAGGGATTGTTAGTAATGTGGAGTCATGACCCCATTACTAGCAATGTACCATGTCAGGTTAACCTCCACGTGGTCCCCCTGGAAACTATCGTGATAAATTCCTAGTGAATTTGTCACGATGGGCTAACTAACCTGACCTCATGCTCATCTTATCATCCTCCACTGGTGCCCCGCCAGCGTAAATCGTTAGCGCAGGCGGTTGCATCATTCCATTATCATCCATAAAAGAATTACAATCAATTTATACAAACGAACGCTACGCCTATGAGCTGATGGTCCGTCAATCGTGAGTCTAGTCGAGTAATTAATTTCCTCTTTGTAATTCGACATCTGTGCCGTCACAAGTATTGGCTTAGGTATTTCTATTTAGTACTATTGTTATTGTGCGAAGGGTACTCTCATAGTACGAGTCTCGTATGTGGTTATTATGGATCTATTCAACAACCGCGGAGACTGCAGCGTTTGGATCCATAATGCGTGCTCTCCTATTACCGTTTATAAAATTATTGATAGTATTTTAAAGTTGATCGCTATAATGTTGTTTTTAATAGTTGGACTATTTTACGCAGAATAAACTACTTATTATTAAACAACATCGCAGGCTTGTCCATCGGTTAGTCCATTAAATATGACGGATAAAGACACTGTCTCTGTACTTATCCGCCGTATTAAGTCACGGATTAATATATCGCTGAGTGGGATGAAAACAGAAGACATCAAAGACATTATATTTCACCATTATAATTTAAATTATACATGATTTCTCACCCGTAATAGTACTCCAATATATATAAAATTATATGTACATCAATATTTCAATGGTGTCCTAAAATGTCGATATTGAGGTCTCAAAATTCAATTCTCTAACAATCTAAAAATAATAAGAATTGAAATATGCTTTATTCGAAAAATATTGTTCTGTTACGTAATGTATACTGTAGTGAAACTACTGATTATTTATCGCTTATCTTAAATAGATGTATTCAATAGACAACACCTGATAAGCAATCTCGAATTTGCTGAAATCTGCAAAATCTGCTTTATTTTCAATGTTTAATGATTTTCACATAAGTGAAATATATTTAATTAATAGTTTGATTGTGCAGACTGACAATTGGGTAACTTTATATTGGGAGCAAAACGGAATTAAGCTTCTGCAAACTAATTCCAATCCAGAAACATTTAATTGCGCCGTTTCGCACCTTTCTATAAATACTCTTGAATTAGCTAACTGTTAATTGGAAATAACTGACATCATTGTTATCAATTTATTCAATTTTATTTGGTTTAATCTGAGTTACGTTTTAATAACACAATTGTTGTACAATCAATGTTGATTTCAATCTAAAATCGACATTGTCAAGTACTTATTGACCGACCCGACTACCCCATAACGGCAGCAAACCTCCCAATGGGTCCACCCGTTTCATTCCTACTACACACAAATTAATGACACCGTTCTTGCCGGCGTAGAACACCTTAACCACACGGTGTGTGTAAAGGTGTGGTCCACACCATCTAGCGCAATTAAGAGGGTCCGCTTGTGTGCGTCCGGGCGCAACACATCTGCGCCCATGATCGCCTCTTTCAACCGATCCCCTTGTTCAATTGAAACGGTAATGGAAATTACAATGACCGAAGTCGAACCATTAACGGTGCCCTCAGACTAAAGTCGTCTCTGTCAGGCAGGAGTTGCCCTTCAGCTGCTCTATAAGTCCTTCCGCAAGTTTGGAGTACAATCTGTTCTCGTCCTTGTAAATGCCAGCTCCGTCCAACGGCATATTCAGTTGTATTCTTGTATATTTATTTAACACTTTGAATTATATCATATTATTCTACGGGCTTTCAGAATTTATATTCGAATATTTATTTACAAGATTACAGCAGTTTATGCCACATGTACAAAAAAAAGTTTCTTCAAATTTCCATGACTTTACATTAGCAATTACAATCAGTAGGTATAGGACTATTTTTATTTTTAAGTGGTTAAAAAGTCTTCTTATTGGAAGCGTTTTTAACTATTTGTGTTACAATAGTACAAAGTTTTTGCTTCACATATTAATATATAGATGACAAAGAGTAAGACGCGACCTAAATTATTTAGAAATAATCATGAGTTAGTTTTAAAGAATATAATTAGTATCCGATTGACTGATATATATATATTTTAATAGCATTTTTCTCTTCTTCCATTGTGGTGAATCAATATGTCTCTAATCTATATAAAGTTTAAATATAAATCATTACCTGTAATTTCTGACCAACACCTCCTTCGGCACCAAATGATTGAATAAGTTGTGAGGTGACAGCAAATTCCTCATCCTTTAGATGGGGCCTCACAGTTTTCAAATATTTGTTCAAGGTATCCGTAAGTTTAGGTACTGGTAGTCTTGGTAAATTTTGGACATTGACAGCAGGTTTAGCTGATGAATAGTGAGAAGACATTTGTAAAGAACTGACATATGGTTCCACAAGAAAGCTTCGTTGTCCACACTGAAATTAAATAATTCTATTATCTAATTACATTTCATATTGTATTGTATTTAGATCCTTTTTGTAACTATGACCAAGTAGTAAGACCCTCTGGTCTTACTAAACTCTATAAAACTTCTCTAAGTTTAATAGAGAGATTAAGAATTTCTATTGTCTACATTGGAGACAGGATATAGCGACATTGATGTGTCCATAGGTTGGGTGCTATATCCAGATAGTCATAACATATATACATATAAGGTATTATTTACATTTTTTCAATATTTTGTATATTATTATAGTGTATATTAGTGTAGTACTAACTTTATAAATATATAAACTTACTATTTTATTCATACCACGGATCATTCTGATATCCTGTAACAAAGTGTTAGTTAAATACATAAAAGTTATTGTTTAAGAATAAATTACACCCTAGGTACATAGCTGCTAATAATAAAACTACCATGAGTACCATGTATGGTAACCACTTATTCAATGGTAAATATAAGTTTTGTCAATTATAAAACAAAATGTTGGAAAAAAAATTGTAAAGGTATAATTAGATGTAAACTGAAGTCATTATTTAAAATTCAATCTAGTCACTATCCATCAAAAAGTATGAATAATTAATGAAAAAAATATTCACAAAACAGTGTTGTTTAAAAAAAGTTGATGTCCAGCACCTATTGAATATGATAGGAATCAAGGGAGGGAGGGATTTATTTATTAAAACTTTTGAGATTAAGAAATTTTATGTGGTATTATTTAGAGCATGTTCCTTCTTCTGATATTGCACTGTATTTTGTGTGTTAATAAAAGCCAGTAGATAAATAGATTCCTCTCAGTCAGTAATTGATAAGTTATTGTTTAGGATTTTTTAGATTTGTGATAATAAGGCTAAATACATACAATAGGGTTGATATGTTTAGTAATAGAAATTCTAAAATCAATATAGATGATAATAAAGAAAAAGATAATACTTATATCATTGACTACTTTGACATTTATTTACTATATACAGTATTTCTGTACCCACCTGACAAAATAAAATATATACATATAACTTATAGATATAAATACATTTTTTAAATAAATAAATTGATAACATTTTTTTACATATTTATATATGTTCAGACCAGACACCTTGAAATTAATTATTTATAAATATTTTATCCCTTACTATTAAATATAACATAACATAAAGGAATAGTTAATAAAAACATAATAAACTATAATAAAAATTGTACTTAATAAGTACTTACCTATATTATAATAGAAATCAATTTTATTTCTCAAAACGACCTTTATACTTGTAATTAATCGACTGCGGACTTGAGTTATGATAAAAATTTATTGTACTTGAATTAAAGAATTTGAACATTAGTACATAATTCGATATCGCAATTGAACTTCGGTACTTGTGCTATTGTTAGACGATAGCTTTAGAGTTATTTCTCGTTGAGGGCCTAATCATTAAAAGTTAGTACTGAGAAAAAGTGAAAGTAGTTTTGTAACGTTATATGAACAAATCAAGAGATTAATACAGTAATATTATTTCAATGCCACTTACCTTAATTATGTATTATGCAGATAGAAATTCAAATAAGAAAAGTATAATAAAAAAAATCAACAAGTAATAACAGAGCAGTTTACAAGACACAGGGGCAACACAAACGTAACACAGATTAGTTAGAATCAGAAACAAAGGAGCGAGTCAGTTATTTTAACAGTGTGACCAGATTTAAATTCTTACTAACTACTTACTATCAATATACAATTCAAACTTTATATTAAACAAATGTTATGTAAAAAAGCCTATTATAAGATAGATAAATTTATAGATGATAGCAATATATATTAAGTATAAGTTTATTTGCGGACAACGTTATAATTTATTCTTCGTACTGCTTTCTTGATATATGATAGCGTAGCGGCTTTTGTATTGATTGCCGCATGCATCCTCATGTAAAGTGCGAATACTGTAACTACCATATAGTAATTTTTGTAGCTGTGACGTGGTCGAGTGGAATGAGTAGTCATGCTCACTAAAATGTCCAGACATGTGGCGGCGTGGTGGGCCGGGTCATTGGGCTCCCTAAAATATGGTCGAGCGTAGTGATGGCTGGCTCATCCGTCATACTCGTGAACGAGTGCTGCTTGTAGGGACTGGTCTGCTCTTATCACTACGACTGATTTAATGTTATTGTGTTTTTATATTTGAGCCTAAATAAATTAGTGCTGGTTGGTAGTTTGTATTCACACGTTTCGACTTGTAAAATGTGAACTTACAAGGATTGTTTAAAAGAGCTACACACAAGTTTCTTGCTTATTCTTCTTGTGATGAGACAGCTTTCCGAATAAGCGATAGATTTAAAAAAATGTTGACTATTCAAATATGCTTAAATTAAGTTTATTTGAATAAATGATTTTCTATTCTATTCTATCACAGATTACATAATATCATCATCATCATCGCAACCCGGAAGACGTCCACTGCTGGACATAGGCCTCCCCCAAAGACCTCCACGACGATCGGTCCTGCGCTGCTCGCATCCAATGCCTGCCAGCGATCTTGACCAGATCGTCGGTCCACCTTGCTGGAGACCTTCCCACGCTGCGTCTTCCGGTCTGTGGTCGCCACTCGAGGACTTTACTGCCCCAACAGCCATCTGTCCTACGAGCTATGTGCCCTGCCCATTGCCACTTCAGAAACGCAATTCTTCAGGCTATGTCGGTCACTCTGGTTCTTCTGCGGATCTCCTCATTTCTGATTCGATCACACATAGTAACTCCGAGCATAGCCCTCTCCATTGCCCTCTGAGTGACTCTGAGCTTGTTCATGAGGCCCATAGTTAGCGACCACGTCTCTGTGGCGTAATTCATCACTGGCAACACACATTGGTCGTAAACCTTCGTCTTGAGACACTGCGGAAATTTGGACGAAAAGATATATCGGAGCTTCCCGAACGCTGCTCATCCGAGTTGGCCCCACTTCCGCGACCAAGACGCGGCGCTCCTCTGCGAATGCCGGGCACTCCTCCAGAACATGCTGCGCCGTGTCTTGGTCGCATCCGCACTGGTGACACATTGTCGTCGGCTCCCTCCGTGCGACATTACACAGGTACCGCCCGAAACACCCATGTCCGGACAGCACCTGCGTAAGTCGATAGGTCAGCGGCCATCGTCGCCTGCCCATCCATTTTTTGAGAACTGGACGGACAGCCTCGACGGTCCTCAGGCCGGCCGTAGGGTTGGCCAGCCTTTCTTCCCATTTCTCCCTGAGGACACGTCGGAGGTGGGATCTCCGTTCCCCGAGTTCCACTCCAGAGGGCTCCCTTCCTTGGCAAGACGATTCTCTCGTCCGCACGCCATTGGTACAATGACGCGCGGGATTCCGCTACGAGGTCCCAAGGTGGGGAGCCCGCTAGCAGACACGCCGCCTCTCTCGAGACGGTGCGGTACCCTCTGATGACCCTTATGGCCATTGCTCGCTGCGGACGCAGGAGCAAGGCCATATTTTCCCGGGACAGGGCCCCATGCCATATAGGGGCCCCGTATAGGGCCATCGATTGTACCACACCCATGTAGAGGCGGCGACAATTGTCCCCCGGCCCCCCGATGTTAGGCAGCAGCCAGCTTAAAGCGCCAGCCGCCGCCATAAGACGGGGAGCCAGGTTCTTGAAGTGGACCCGGAAACCCCAGCGACTATCGAGGTCAAGCCCTAAGTACCTACTATGTGGCTTGACCTCGAGCCTATGACCGCTGACCACGATATGGGCTCCTGGTGGCGGCGCTCGTCGGGGCCCATGGAAACAAAGGACCTCCGACTTCTCGAGCGCCACCTGGAGCCCTAACCTCCTGATTATGCCGACGACAAGTGCCACACTGGCGGTAGCAAGACGGGCAGCCTCCCTGTAGTCCCGCCCGCGGGACGTTACCAGCGTGTCGTCCGCATAGCAGACTACGCTGGTCCCGTCGAGCAAGGCGCCCCGCAGATTCCAGTCATACCCGATGTTCCACAGGACCGGACCCAGAACCGATCCCTGTGGAACACCGCGCTGCATCTCCCTCTCAATCACCGCGCCGTTCCGCCCGATACAAACGACTTTTCGGTCCTGAAAGTAGGCCCCGACCACCTCCCGAAGGTAGGGAGGCATTTGGTGGTACTTTAGTGCCTCCCTAACACATTCAAAGGGAAGGGTGTTGAAGGCATTTTTGATGTCAAGAGACACCGCCAACAACACCCCTCCCTGGGAGACCACTTCTTCCGAGAGGGCACGAACCTGTGCGATCGCATCGATCGTGGAACGGCCCTCCCGGAACCCGAATTGATTCGGGGATAGGTCGGGACCCACCTGAACCAGGTGCTCGACGAGGCGGCGCACTATTATTCTCTCGAATAGTTTGCCGACCTCGTCAAGCAGAACTATCGGGCGGAACGCCGAGGGAGATATGGAATCCGCAGGGCGCCCCTCCTTGCGGAGCAGGACTACTCTGCCCGTCTTCCACTTCTTGGGAAATCGCCCCGACTCCATGCACTCATTGAAGAGGCTAAGGAGCCGGTCCCCAAGGGCACCTAGGGCCAAATACAGAGCCCGGCCGGGAACACCATCAGGCCCCGGAGCAGTTTTCTTGCCCCGGAGCTTGTCCACGGCCGTGGAGAACTCTTCCGTCGTTATCGACGGAACCCCAACTTCCCCTTGGATGCCGCCGCCGTCTTCCTCTGTTTGACGGCTGCGCGGCACCATAGGAGGGGGTGTGAACTCTGACTGCTCAGGGAATAGAGCTGTCAACACCCCCTCCAATTGTTGGGGCTGGAGACTCTCTGCCGCGGGAGGCGCCCAGGGGCGAAGTTTGCCCCTTGCACTCCTATATGGGCGCCCCCATGGATCTCTTTTAAGAGTCTCCAGGAGTTCCTCCCTGGCTCTTTCTTTGGCCCTGCTGATGGCGAGCTGGAGCGCTTTCTTCTTCTCACTGTAGTGCGCCCGCAGCTCTGCTTCCACAGCGGCGTCACGGCCCCGCCTGAGTCGGCGGTGCCTGGTGTACTGGCGTCTAGCGGCCATGCTTTCTACTCGCAAGGCCGCTATCTCTTCAGACCACCAGTACACCTGACGCCTAGGAGGGGGGGGGCGGGCCCGGGGCATGGCCGCATCGCATATGCGGGTCATGGCATCCCCGAGCCAATTGGCCTCCTCCTCAACCTCCACAGGCCTGGATGGTATTTGAAACCAGGCCTGGACTATGGAAGCTTCCACCAGCACGTCTTTTTTAAGACGTCTCGATGCCCATTTGGGGAACGCCGAAGTGTCACTCTCTGAGCGGTCCGGGCGCGGAGCTCCAGACGAGGGGAGAATGTCGAACCTTATGTAGCGATGGTCCGACAGGGTCTCCACCTCGTCCATCACCTGCCAGCTCCGCACCCTGTGCGCGATGGCTGGACTGGCAAGGGAGATGTCCACTATGGACTCCCCCTGCCATCGCACACATGTGGCGACCGACCCCACATTTAGAATTGTGAGTCCGGACGCCACCGCCCAGTCCTCTAGGACCTCGCCTCGTACCGTCGTGATAGGGGAGCCCCAAGCCGTAGACTTGGCATTGAGGTCCCCCATGACGAGCACGGAACGGGCTGGGTGCACACTGATTGCAATTCCCAGCCCGTCCAGATATTCCTCGAACTCGGCGAGAGTCCTATTGGGAGAGAAGTACACTCCGACGACGGCGATTTCCCCCCAACTCACACCTACATACCCTGAGCCCCTGAAAAGGGGCATGCAGGGTGGGGAGACAGAACTCCCCCTTGCCCTGTGGACAGCTACTAGGCCGTCGTAGTCGCCGAACCAATTGTCAGAGGACGGAACTCTGTACGGTTCGGCGACTACCACTAGGTCTGCCTGCCACTCCGCCGCGGTTTGCAGTAGGAGGTCCTGCGCCGCGGCGGTGTGGTTAATGTTCGCCTGGAGGAGGTGAATGGCCATTATTATATGTCCATTTCCTCCTCCAGCTCAGCCCAACTGTTTCTAGTCGGGACGGCGGCGGTCGCAGGTGGTGCGGGTGCCGGCCCCTTCTTGGCTTTATTTTGCCTGCTTGGGGAGCAATTTTTGCTCCCCAGCCAATGGTCCGCCGGCTTGCCTGCCTCGCGGCAGATAGTGCAACACGGGGCGGCTGTGCAGCCGGCGGCTTTGTGGCCAGGTCTGCTGCACCTGAAGCAGAGGCCACTGCGATCCCCCTCGTGCGGGCACCGCATCCTGACATGGCCAGTCTGGAGGCACTTGAAGCACCTCAGCGGCCTCTGCCTCAGCAGTTCGACCGGGGCCGACACCCAACCCACCTTGATGCGGGCTGTCGTAGTGATCTTCTTGACCACTAGTATCGGCGCCCGCACCCAACATGTGCCCAGTCCCGAGGGGTTAAGGCGGATTTCCCCGGCCTTAACCTCCTCGGGCGCACACTCGCCGTCCCTTGCCACCGCCTGTGCGATGTCCTCGGGGGTGACTGAGTCATCCAGGCCCATTACTCGCATCTCTGCGGTTTTGGTGGGCCTGGAGACCTGGACTGGATTCTCCCCGAGGACCTCTCGCAGTTTTTGGGCCAACGCGTCGGCCTTCTCCCCGCTCTGGGAACCAGGTATTTCGAGGATCCTCGCCCCGGTTGCTGCGGACTTGAACCGCAGCTCTTCTATTCCTAGGGAGGCCAGGTCTATTTTAGCCTTGGCCTCCCTGAGGATCCCCGCATAGCTGGCTCCCGCCCTCTCTGCTTCTTGCGGAAGGGCCAGAATAACTGCCGCCGAGCGGGGGGCCTTAAGCTTGCTCGGGGAAGGGGCCCCTTTCCCCTTCTTTTGGGAGGACTGGGACTGGGTCTGGTTCTTAGACCCTCCCTTCCCCTTAGCCTGGGCTCCGGAGGGTCCGGCCGTAGCCTCTGGGACACTGGACATGCGCCCGTTCTTACTCACGACGGTGGCCCACGTTTCCACCGCCGCAGTAGACCGCTGAGAAGCGGTCGCTGGACCCGTCTTTTTAGGCGCGGAGGGCTGGGAGTGTCCAGCTTTCACCCCTTTTTACGTGGCCCCGACTGCGGTGCCTTACTTCCGCTGGGTTGCGGACCTGCTCCTGGCCTTATGTTGCCCTGCTGGCGGTAGGCTTCAATTTTGTCCCCATTCTGAAGAGGGGGCCTATAGACATAGTCAGGGACATGGTCTTCCGTGTCCCCGCCCGCCGGTTGCAGGGCAACCATGGTCCTTACGTGCCGCATTAGTTCGGCAGTTTGCCGCTCCATCATGCGGCCAACATCTTCTAGGATCTGGGACCTGAAGGTGTCCCAGTCGTTTCCCTTTCTTGAAGGGACCGCCGCATGATGGAAGGCCGGTGTCGGCCTAAGGATCTCCGAGGAGGATGCCGCAGCCATTTTGGCCTTCAGCTCCTCATTTTCCCTCCTCAATCTTTGAAGCTCAGACTGTATGTCCGAGTTCTTCTTGAGGAGGGGGGTCACAGCCCTCGGGATGAGGCCGGCGTCTAAGGACTGTGCGATAGCGGTCAACTCGTCGAGGGCAGCCTTGATCTGTCTTCTTGACGTCCCCTTAAGGTTGCCTGCCTTCTTAACCACGCCCAGAGCCTTAATGGCCTTCTCCACTAGGGCGTCCCGTACCCTTTTATCTGGACCTCTGCCGGGTCCAAGGGGTCCCTAGGGGTCTTGAGCCCCGTGCGAGTACTGCGGAGGTCTACGTCCTCTTCCACCCCGTCACTATCGCTCTCCAGTTCCCTAAGGAACTCCTTCCTCCTGCTTCGAGTTAGGACCACTTTCGCAGTCCCCAACCCTACATATTCAGCCCCTTTGTTGGGAGCCTTTCCCTTCTTGGGGACAGTAGTCCCCTCCATATCTACTGAGCTGACGGCAGAGTCTGTAGAGTCATACTCTCCGCCATCATCCAGTCGCCTTTTCTTACGCCCACCTACCGAGCGCTCCGTTGGACGAACAAACTCGTACGCGCAGGAATTTGTGCGCGAGCGGGTCAGCGGGCCCCTAGTTTCCTCAGCCAGAGGGTTACCCACCTCCATTTCCGTCTCTCCTCCGAGCATAAAGCCCAAGCAAATGCCTTTTTCAGGCGCAGCACTATTTACGGCTTTCCCAGCCACACCATCAGTAATTCCTCCCGAATTTTCGGGGGGATCCTCCAAGGGAGGGGAAGGTGCGGGGGCCATTACAGCCACCCGCAGACCACTTTGGGAGAGACCAGCCAACTAACAGTTGTGAACACAACTTATGTTGTAATTTACAACTGCCAGCTATGACCAATTTCCCCAAAAGTGGAGCGACCTAGCAGAATTTGTGGGAGCAAGTGTCCTTCGGACTCCCAACCCGAACGCCAATCCCACACAGCAGATATCTTCCAGCGATAGGGCCAGCAAAAATCCACTATCTTCTACCGCCCTATAAAGACATCAACGCGACACGTCGTCAAGAAGACTGACGTCAAACAAGATTTTCGTGTCGCGCGGATTTTCTATTTATAGGGAAGGAGAAGGCGGTTTGTTTACCGGAACCTACTAACCTATTGAACCACTAAAAGATACCCACCGGAGCAATTCAGCACCAAAAAACCACCAAAAATCAAAGTCCACATGTATCGAAAGAAATTCCATGTACCATGTCCATACCACCTAAGTCTACATTCTTTAAGCTTTTCAGTAATAGGTACCACTCCGAAGCTACCCATGCTCGTTTCGGACTTTATCTGTAAGCGTAACTCCACCTGCCCAACGAAGCATACGCATTTCAGTGTGTAGCTTTTGCTCATGTACTTGCTTAGTAGCCCACGTTTCACTACCGTATAGTAGGACTGGTCTAACTGCTGCTTTATAAACCTTGCCTTTTGTTTTTATTGGCAGTTTTGGGTCGCACAACACCCCCGTGAGTTCGGGCCATTTACTCCACCCAGACGTGGTTCTATGAGTAATGTCGGCTGTAATCGTGCCATCCTCAGTATTAACAGAACCCAGGTATTTGAACTTGCTTACACTTGGTAGGATTTCTCCGTCCAGCTTCAGTTCAGTGTTTATTGTACCAGATTTGTCGGGGCCGAAGTTCAACACCATATACTCCTGTGAGGTAGGTCATTACCATATTAAATAGTAAGGGGCTAAGAGCACTACCCTGATGCACCCCCACTTCAACATTAAAACTCTTAGATACACCCGCTGGACTTCTGACACTGGTTTGTGCGTTACAATACATATCTGTAATGAGCTTTATATACTGTTCAGGAATGTTCTGAGGCCTTAAGGCCTGCCATATTAAAGTTCGCAGATAGATTACATTTTAATAGATAAAAAAGATCTAAAATAAATCAAAGACTGCAAGGTTATCCCTGGAGAACCACTTACCTCTCAACATAGACTCCTATTAACGGCCCTGAAACTGAAAACACCCATTAAGACAAAAATACCCAAAGTAGAAAAGATCAAATGGCATGCACTAAAGGGTGAAAAGGGTAATGCCGTTAGAAATCAAGTGACGGACAACCTGTGCAAAAATCCTCCAACGAATGAGAGCCCCTCGGTAATATGGAACCACTTTGAATCCTTTTGCTTAGCTATAGTTAAGCGTGAATTAGGAATAAGCAAGAGAGCTCTGCATAATGCAAAAGATACCAAATGGTGGAACACCTACACTAAAGAGAGGGTTGCTGATAAGAAAAGATTGTTTAAAATCTGGCAGAAAACTGTCTCCGATGAAGACAAAGAAAATTACAAGCGAGCCAAAAAAAGTTGCAAGAAGAACAGTGGCAATTGAGAGAGAGAAAGCCGACTCCCACTTTTATCAGCAGCTAGAATTATCTTCTGGCAACGATGTTTATAGAATAGCTAAACGTAGATATAATGATAGCAGAGACTTCATAACCACAAAATTTATTAAAAAATAAAGAAGGCACTTTACTAACGAACGACAAGGATATTTGTGAAAGATGGTATGAGTACTATAAAAACTTATTAAACGAGGAATTTCCTAGGGAACACGTGCTGGAACTTCCGGCAACCAAAGGACCGATTAATGAAATTACTCCGGCATAAGTAAAAAGAGCAATCTCTAAAATGAAAAACCACAAAGCCACGGGTCCAGATGATATACCCGTCGAGCTTTGGAAATCTCTAAAGGCCTATGGAGAAGATTGGCCTTCGAAGCTTTTTAACAGGATTTTGGTCACTGAGGAGATGCCTGATGCTTGGAGAAGTATGTTGGTCCCGTTCTATAAAAACAAGGGAGATGTTAGAGAGTGCGGGAACTTCCGTGGTATTAAACTCACATCACACACCCTCAAGATCTGGGAGCGAGTTATAAGCGAGTGCCTTCGAAGTTCAGTAAATTTATCTGAAAACCAATTTGGGTTTACTGCTGGGAAGGGAACTACTGAACCAATACACGCTATTAATTGAAAAAGCTCGTGAAAACAAACAAGCCATGTGGATGACTTTCATAGATCTCGAAAAAGCTTTTGACCGCGTACCGAGAACTTTAATATCAGCATTAGAGTAGTCCGAAAAAAAAAAACCAATTCGTGGTAAATGTCGATAAAAAACATATAAGGCCATTAATAAAAACAGACTTGAATACAATATATATTATTTATGAAAGAATTGATATGATTTTACTACTAATTGCTATACTATTAATACCTACATTATTCTAGGCCACAAAATTGGCCAATAATACTATAAAAATTAGGTATTTTCTAAAAAATTTTTAGGTTTTTTGCTATGTCCCTTGTATATTTGTTGAGATTCACTGTCAGAGGTACATATGCAGTGAATACTTGAAAATAACAAAGTTCAACGTTATAAAAAGGGGTGAATATTTAAATCAATAATAATTTCTGGAAAATATATTGGTATTGATCGTTCATAAGTAGGTTAGTAGTAACAGAAACAAAGATAAATGTTTAGTGTTATTTATTGTGCATGACTGCTTATTCCAATTCTAGACAGAGTATATAAAACAATAATATTTAAGTACTACGAGTAAATATAAAACTTCTGTTCGGTTTAGAATGTTAGGGAATATCGATTATTTGCTACATCACAGTGTTGCCAGTAAGGACTAGAAAAATGGTTGCTACACTGTAAGTAGCAATTTAAAACTGTACCGTTCATATAACACTACAAATAAAGAATCCAGAACTTGATTAAACAATAAAGAATTGGATTCTTTCAATTATGAATAACGTAAACTCGTTATTTCATAATAGAAAGCGAATAAAATTTCAAATTTCAAATAAAAGCGATGATGTATGTATGAATTAAAAGTAATTAGTTGCAGTTGGGAATTAAAGGACTTATCTAATACTTTAGGTACATATAATTTCAATATATTTTATATAAGAAGAAATTGCCACTGTATTACATAATTAGCTCACAGATAAATCTTACAGGCAAGCTTCTTAGTATCTCTAATTTATATTTCAAGCAATTTCTATGTCTAGAAAATGCGTTCTACAAAATCAATACAAAATAAAATATTTACTTCTAATAATTTCAATATAATTATTTAAATATTTGCCATCATGAAGCATATTTTATGATTAACTTGAGTGCAATAAAATATATGTACATTAATAGCTTAATCATAGAATATCATCATAATACAAGTATAGATAGACATTAAAATAAATGGAATGATGTATATTGTAATAACTATAAAGAAATTTGTAATAAATTAAATAACATTTGATTAATATTATTCAATACATATTTAATCCTGACTAGTTGTAATCCATATCTACTATGTTATATATCAGAGAACCTATTTTCGGCCTCACTGTAAAATATATCTTTTCGTCAAATTTCATTAACATCACAGTTAAACGTTTTGTGATAGGCAATAGACAGACAGATTTTTGCATTTATAATATTAATACAGAATCTAAATTATTTTAGATTCACTAACTAATGCGTTACATAAGAAGTGTAAATTATAATAAATTTTGCATTAGATAAATAAGTGAATGAAAATTTATGAAAAATTACGCATATATATTGACATCATTTTTAAATAATGGATCATTATCGGCTGCTTTAGCGATCAAGGACTCTGTGCCAAATATTTCATCAATTGGTTCACCAGAAGCGTTCCTGAAACATGAATAAAACACTTGCAAAACATATACAGTTGTTCTTTGTGTTATTATATAATATATACATATTATTATAACATAATATTTCAATTAAACCCAACGATTAATTAATATAATATTACATAATTAAAATGAATATTAGATTTCTTTCTTTCTTTTTTGATGTTATGCCATGACAGGGGTGAGTGTTATACTATGTGATTAGTATAATATTTTAAGTCAGGTGGTCAGCCTCCTCGGGACAACCAGTGCAGTACTAAATCAGATTACTCAATATATAAATAAAGTTAATATGCAAGTGTCGCCACTTAAATAGGATTTTTCGTTTGTAAGATAAAAAACACTTCACATATTTTAAAATTCTTTCACCTAGATACATTTCCAGCGAGTAAAATAGGCAGTGTACGAGCTAGCATCGTACTTTATTTCGCTACGTTAACATTCACGTTTTACCAAAAATCAGTTAGCATTTAGTAATCAAGAACATAGCGCGTACTAATTTATCACGGATATTTCGCAATTAATAAATATTATTATTTATACTTCGTAAAATATCGTTGTTAGTAAAAAATAAGTGATCATAGTATTCATTCTCTATATAACGCATTTGTTATGACATATAATCAAATTGGTAGAATAAAACATTCAACAGATTTATCAAAATATTCAATATAAATATTGATATTTGATTGATAAAATCAAAATCTGTTCATCATTTATGGTTGCGTTAGTGGTCTTTTTGTTTTCTAACACTATCTACAGGATGAGTATACTGGTATATAGTACTAGTATAGCGTTCACAAAAGGTCCATTTATCCACGAGGCTATATGTCTAACTATTATAAAATCACCATTAATATAAAATATTTATTCAAATAATAGATTTACTAATCAAAGTGACGGTGACAGGACTATGTACTAGGATCCCTGGTCGTATGGTCGGACGGCGAAGTAAAAATGCTCGGTTGTTTGCACTTAGTAGGAAGGCACCTATTGGGTCGCTGGCTCGCCAGTGAATGCGGACCGCTGTTTTTTCGGACTACTCTAATGCTGTTGGCCGTAGCTGGCCTTTACAGCTTCACCGGACGTTATGGGGCGAGTGCAGATGGCACTCCAAACCCGCGGAAGGACTTATGGAGCGGCTGAAGGCCAACTCCTGCCCGACGGATACGACTTTAGTCTGAGGGCACCACTAGGGGTTCGAACCTCGGCTCAGGCCGTCGTAATTTCGATCCCCGTTTGAATTGGACGGGGGATCGATCGGAGGGGCGCCCGAGGGCGCCGGTGTGGAGCGCCCGGGCCCGGTTGAATGCGCGATATTGTGTGTTTGAGGTCGTCGTCTTCGCCGGCGAGGACGGTGTCGTGTGTGTGTGTAAAAGTGTGGTCGGGGTGGAACGGGTGGGCCCGTGGGGAGGTTACCTGCCGTTATGGGGTCGTCGGGGTCAATGAGAACGTGCCTCGGGCGACGTTGTCGCGTGTGTCGGATATTACTCCTCGGTGCGTAGTCGACCGCACTGACTATAAGCGGATTAGGGTGGGATTGGGCAGAGTCGAAGTAGCGTCGAGACGCTTCTTTCATAAACTGCTTGATGGAGGGCAGATTAAGATCGCGGTGGAGATCTACGCTGCGAACGAACCACGGCGCACCGGTGGCTCGGCGCAGAAACCTATTCTGAATGACCTGTAGTCTGTTGATTAAACAGTAGGGTATGTGGGCGAATACGGGACTAGCGTAGGTCATGATGGGACGGATGCAAGCCTTGTATAATGTCAGCTTGTTGCGAAGCGACATTTTACTGTGCTTGTTAATAAAAGGATAGAGTCGCCCTAGTATAAAGGCGGCTCGGTCGCGGACACGCTTGATGTGAGGACGAAACGTTAGTTTCCTATCTAGGGTGACGCCGAGATATTTCGTTTTCGAAACCCACGGGATGTTTTGGCCGAATAGTTCGATCGGGTGATTCATAGAGTCGAATTCCCTGCTAAAGTACACTGCTGCACTTTTTTCGGGATTGACTTCTATGCGCCACCGACGGAACCATTCGCCCAGTATCGTTACGGCTTTCTGAAGCCGTCTGGCTATTGTCGCACGGGACTTGGCGGATGTAAAGAGAGCCGTGTCATCGGCAAACAGCGATATTTCGACTTTTAAGTCGGAGAATTTAGGGATGTCGTTGGTGTACAACGAGTAGAGCATCGGAGAGAGGACGGCGCCCTGAGGGACGCCGGCTCGTATGGGGTGCGGGTCGGATAACGCTCCGTTTATACGGTAGCAATAAGAGCGATTCGACAGGAAATCTCGTACAATGAGCACTAGCCTGTCGGGGACACCTAACTGATGAAGCTTGTAAATCAAGCCGTTGTGCCAGACTTTATCGAAAGCCTTAGCCACATCGAAAAATAGGACGCCTGTACCGCCTTTGGGGGACTTGGTGGCGAAGTACAGAGTGTTTTTGTGAATGTGCTCCGTGATGCGGTGCACTTGATGGACGCATGAGTGTTTGGCTCGGAAGCCAAACTGCTCATTGATGAGCAGGCCTTTGGAGTATATAAACTCCTTTAGGCGGGCGAGGAGGATTCGCTCGTACAGCTTGCCTATAGCCTCTAGGAGGCTGATAGGACGATAACTGGACGGGTCGGATTTATTTTTACCGGGCTTGGGGATGCCAATGACCACGGCTTCTTTCCAGCTGTCTGGAAATATAGCGTTGGACAGCGCCGCGTTAAAAATAGCGACGAGTAATAACAAAAGTTGGGATGGCAGACTTTTGACTAATCTATTCGATATGCCGTCTGAGCCGGGTGATTTTTTGATAGGTAGTTGTTTAACTAGCGTTTTGACCTCATCAAGCGTGACTGGTGAGAGGGATTCGGTGGGCGGGGTGGACGCGATGCGTTCGACTTCGGTGTCTATCTTCTCGAGATGACCTGCCTCGACTGGGAGCGTGCTGGGGGAGCATTGGGCTTCTAAGTTGGACGCTAGACACTCAGCCTTGTCTTCGTCGAAGAAGGCTATAGTGTTGTCGGGTCGGACTAGCGGGGGCATGTCGTTTGTCTGTTGGTCGGTTTTGAGAGATTTCGCTATGCGCCAGTACGCGGTGTGGCATGGCGTTATCTCTTCTAGGAGCTTGCCCCACCGGCCGTCCCGGATCTGCGCGATGCGCTCCTTAACGCTACGCTGTAAGGCTCGCAGGCGCACCCGGTTCGGTTCGGAGGGGTAGCGATCGTACGCTCTAGTGGCTGCGTTCTTATCGCTTATTAACCTCCTTACGTCATCGGGGAGCTGCCAGCGACGGTCATCTGTCGCCGGTACCTCCCTGGAGCAGTCCTTGACTGCCGACTGCAGGTGGTTAGTAAGCGAGTCGATCGCAATGAGAGTGTCCTCGGTGGACTCTATGACGTCGGGAATACGGTTGAGTATCGGTGTGTCGGTCGATTCGAGAGATTTCTCGAGTCGTTGCCAGTCTGTTATTGTTTTGGTTGGTAGTGGCGTGTCGGGCGGATGGCCCAGAAGGAGGGTTACCGGTCGATGGTCCGAGTTAAGCTCGGCATGGACTTCTGGGGAGCTCACCCGTAGGGTTACGTTCCTCAGCAGTGCCATGTCCAGTATGTCGGGTCGGTGGTTCACGTTATGGGGATAATGAGTAGGGCGGAGCGGGGCGATTATCTCGAATTCGAGCGAGTCGGCTAGTCTGTCTAGTTTGTGGCCGTTTGTCGTGGACACGTGGCAGTTCCAGCGGGTGTGTTTACAATTCAAATCGCCAGCCAGAATGGTGGCGCTGTTGATATCTAGGAGGGCGCGTAGGTCGCTTTCCAGCAGTAGTTTGCCGGGAGGCTGATATACGGATGCCACGGCGAGCGGTCGGTGGCCGGTCATGCCGAGAAGACAGACGGAGGCCTCCATATGAGTGAGAGGCGGTGTTTGTAGCGGTATACAATGTAGGGACCGTTTATAGTATATGAGCGTACCGCCGCCTCTACAGGCGGTGCGGTCGTTCCTAACTATGTTGTAGTTGGCGATTCTAGGATCGCGGACTGAACGTTTCAGTAGGGTCTCCTGCACGAGGAGAATATCGACTTGGTGGTCAGTGAGAAAGGAGGCGATTTCCTCCTGTTTTTTTAATCCGAACGCGTTGAAAAATGCTATTCGAACGGACCGAGGCTTTTCTCTCTGAGCTCGAGTACCCATAATTACAGGTTAAAATTGAGGATGGCGGTAAGTACGCCGATGTGCTCGCAGACGGCTGCGAGCCTATTTTGGGGCGACTCCTTATACAGGCGGAGCTTGGAGGCCAGAAGGGCAATCTCGTTAGGGTCGATGGTGCTGGCTAAGCGAGCGACCAATGCGAAGTCCTGCGCGAGGGAGCTGCCGTTGGCCTTGGGGGCCGCGGGCACTGTTTTGGGGACGGGTTTGTGTATGGGCATGGGCGGGGCCGATTGGGCGGGCGGGGCCGACTGGGCGGGCGGGGCTTTCTGGGCGGGCGGGTTGGGTGCTACCTTGCTTACAATTGCCGGGGGTTTAATCCAGGCATTGTTAGCAGGCAGAGGGGCGGGTACGAGTGGCTCGGGTTGTGTTTGAGCCTTGGCGGGGGCACGTGCCGGAGTACGGTTGCCCTGGGTGTGGGTGGCCTTCTTTTTGGCGGGACGTGGGGCGCGTGAACAACCGCGGTAATTCGCGGTGTGACCCTCTGTGAGGCAGAGGGTGCAACTGGGGGGCGTGGGGGTATTGGGCCTACGGCCGCAATCTGCGGTGGCGTGATCGCCTAGACACTTAACGCACCGTGGGCGAGCGAAGCAATTACGGGCAGAGTGCCCGTAGTTCTGACAACGGTGGCATTGTCCGGGGTAGGTACGCTTGCGAGGCGCCTCTACGGAGAGTGAGGATAGTTGGCAAACGCTCTTTATATCAAAAATCGAATTGCCTTCTGGGGATAAGTCCAATATGACTAGAACAAGGTCGATAGCGGCCTTGTTGCGTGAGCGCGACTGGTACATACGATGTACCTCGTGCGCTGGGTAATTTTGGGACTGAAGGTCCTCAAGGATGGAGTCTGTAGAGAGCTCCTTGGGAAGGCCGCGTATTACAACGCGGAGCTTTTTCTCTTCCTCGAGAGCATAGGTGTGATAACCTATGTTTTTCTCCCGCAGGAAGGTGGTGAGACGACGATGGTCGTCAGATGATGGGACTGATACTTTGATCCCTAGTGAGGTAGCCTTAGCACGGCTGAAATTGATATGCTTATTTTTAAGCATATTTGATACTGTGTTCCAGGCACTTTTGTCCTGGATGATGACAGGGGGCGGGGCTTTGGTCTCGGGGTGCGACTTGCGTGCACTCGGACCGGGGGCGGTTTTAGCGGTACCGTCAAGGGCACGCTTTGTTTTGGCTGGCTGGGAGCCCTGGGTCTTCTTGGCACGCTTGTTGCCAACAACGATAAAATCGTCCTCGTCTGAGGAGACCGGGGGGATGGGAGAAGGGACGTCGCCGTCGCGGATGGCGTCGAGCTCCATACTAGGAGCGTCAAGCTCCGCGACGGAGTCGTCCTGCTCCATGGACGGAGAGGCGGGTTCGGCCTGGTCGGCTTGGGTCGGGGGAAGCGGCGGGAGCCGTTGGGAGTCGTCCTCGAATTCGTCGGTGTCAGTGTGAGTCATCATTGGGGACGCGGGGTCGAGCTGTACACTAAGTGTACGGGCTTGGCGGCTTTGAATGATATAAAGGCATTTAAGATGCCGGGACACTTTTTTTCCAAGAACTGGAAGAACAGAGGCATATCGGCCTCTGATAAGGACATTTTTTGAACAGAAAATAATAGAATAAAACAATACAATAACAATACAACAATACAATACAATAAAACAATAGGGTAAGTCAGTGCTTAAGATAAGGGCGGACCGCTGCGCGGCCGCGCTCTTTATATAGACGCCCGACGGGTGGCCTTCCCTACTGCAACTGTACGTTGCGCGTGATTTATTATTATTAACAAAAATGATCTTACAAATTTTGCTTATACTAATTATTTATATCTAATGGAATAAAAGACACTATATTATATATTTTATTGATGATGACTTATTATACTAATTACTTTCTAATTGATTCCGTCGTGTACACAAAGGATGATTCGGTATACGGGAATTCCACTAAATTATCTAAAGGGAGGTCCTTTAGATAATTTAGTGGAATTCCCGTATACCGAATCATCCTCTCTCATAAAAATAAAAGAATAAACATTAGCTAAAAAGTCACAAGTAAAAAAACCATGAAGTATTAATTAATATTAAAAGCACTTTCCATTTATAGCTTTTTAGAATTTGTATATTGCTGTATATAAGGCAGCTACTAAATATATGTAAATGTAAAATACTCGGTCATTTTCTGAACGGTAAATCTAAATATATATAACTCAAAGGTGACTGACTGACATAATGATCTATCAAGGCACAGCCCAAACCACTGGACGGATCGGGGTGAAATTTGGCATGCAGGTGGATGTTATGACGTAGGCATCCGCTAAGAAAGGATTTTGATTAATTCTACCCCCAAGGGGATATAATAGTGGTTGAAAGTTTGTATGAAACTTTGTCAATTTTAAACCGATCGGGCTGAGACTTTGCATGCATAATGCTACTATGACGTAGGCATCCCCTAAGAAAGCATTTTGATAAATTCCACCCCTAAGAGGATAAATTAACGCGAGCGAAGCGGGCAAAAGCTAGTAGTTTATAAATTCGATTACTAGATTCTCTAGGTTCATAAGTAATAATTAAGAACGGTCCGAAAACAAAAAATGGATGTAAAACTTGAATAATTACCTGTTGGCGCCGTTAATATCCATTTCTCCAGAATAACTATCAGAGTCGTCATTCAATGATATTTGTGAATCTGGAATGATAATATATAATAAAATACAGAAATAGGTACACAATAATTTGATATTACAAATGAATTACTAAGTATTTTAAGAAAAATAACGCAATAGCAACGAGGTTTAGGCTATGGTTATCGTTTACCATTATAATCAATATTTTGTAATGCACGAGTTAGGCTGTGCGGTGTTTTATTTTTTTGGTTCGATAATTCCCATCTCAAGAAAAGGCGAAAGGACTTAACCTATACAGTCACTGTCTTCGGTAGTCAATTCGATCACTCAAATTAAAATAATAACAAGAGAATGGTTTTGGCTTCAGTTTTTTATGACCAGCCGCCTGCCTGAAGTCAACCCTCCTTGGGCTTCTTTTGCTTTCTTTTCCATTATCATCGGCAGTATTTTCACATTATACATTATTCATTTTGTTCGAGTTAATCTCTGACAATTGTGGTCACTAGTGAGGTAGGTTACCCGAGGTAGCGAGTCGGTGCGTGGTCAGGTACTCAGCGGAGAGATAGGGCGGCAAATCGTCAGCCGCGTCCCCAGCACCGCCGCTACCACCACCGCCGCCCTCTGCGCCCAGCGTCTCCACCACTGACAGCCACTGCCCGTTGTGGCATCTGAATCTTTCCACCTATACATGCAAATCATCATGATACCGACCGACACAATGTTATAAACACCCAGAACGAAATAGACAATTATACTCATGAATACAAATGTTAGCACCAAGCGATGAATCTAACCCACGACCATAAAAAGTAAAGCGGTGTATAGAACCGATAGTTCACCGAGGCCATCTAATAAGTATTTTGTTCAATTTGCTAACCGACCGCTAAAAGTACGGTACGGTGTTGAATTCTCCACTAGCAGAATGTGAGTCAATGTGTTACATATATTTGTACAAACCTTTATTCTCGCAGCCCATTCATTCTGCATTTGAGAAATTATGTCAAGGCAGGAATCGCACATTTTTCTGATTTCTACATTTTTATCTTGCATTAGATCTATTAGATAGGCTGGAGCTTCTGTAAAGTGATAAAATAAATCAGAACTGCAAACAATGTAGAAAATGCAAATAGCGGTTTTTCATTATATATATATATATATATATATATATATATATATATATATATATATATATATATAAATATCCCCTTGGGCACTTTGTGGCTCAGACGTGCCGTATAGGTAGTTTTTTGTTGATCCTTTTTCACTTGTTGATCCGGAGGCCTTTTGTTGATCTAATGCCAGCTGACCATATATAAATGTTGATCCGTTTTGAGCCACAACTGTCACGACGAGTAATAATAATAATTAAGCGATTTATACACGATTTTATACAAATCCACCTTTTTGGCATACGACCACTTCTTGATCCAATTCAAACGGGCCAATCAGGGTGCAGCATTTGCCAAGGGCTTCCTCATTGGCACGTTTGGGCTACTACATTATGGCTACAGTAACTTAATAATGTCTAGCTAGTATTTCAAGAATAATAGTCTATCTAATCTAAATATTTATAGAAATCAGTCTGGAGTAACGTGACTCCAGATCAAACCTCAATACTTATTATTTTTTGGACGGGAATCTTTTCTTTTGTAACAAAGTTACTCAGCGAATAAAGAGAAGACGCAACGGCGGATCCAGGGGGGAGCGTCATGGAGGTCATGGGAGTCATGGGGGCGTCATGACTCTCCCCTCCCTTAGCCCAGGACTTAGGTAGACCACTAATTGAACTAAAAAATAATGAAACAGCAAATTTTTTTGCACGATCGGAGTGTTGGTGCAGTAGTATTAATTATAATTAAACATTGTTACTTAAAACATAACAGTTAAAGTACTATAACACTAAAAGCAAAATAGGTATTTTCAAAATACTTTTTCAAAATAAATTACCCTTTGAGTTTTTGTCCAAACCTCAGATATTTTATTTATTTTAGGTATATCAATCATTACATAGTATAGTATAAAACAAAGTCGCTGTCGCATCTAACAAGTACATAAATAAAAAAACAAGACTTTTTGGCTCTGAATATATTTCAAAAATCAATTACTTGTGTTAATCAATTTATATACTCGTTCTTATTTCATAGTACTTGTTTTGATCCGAATATATACAGATACCGTAACGGTCTATTAATTATGAATTTATTATACCTAACCTAGATATTTTATTTTGACGAAACTCCGTGTAGTAGTAGTATCCGATAAGGGTATGCGAACCCTAAGTATTATTTCAAAATGACCAGTAATTTCGAAGAAATAAGCCTTTGAATTTCAAATCAACTTACCAAACGGACGCTCAAGGTTCGATTCCCGCCACCGATTTTTTTTTGTTATTTTTTTTTTGGTCTTTATTCTAATTTTAAATTAACTATTTTAATAATTAAATGAATTTAATCGAACAAAACGTTGTTAAGTATTCAATTAATTTTAATTTACATTACCTATTGTACTTTCTAAATTGTAAAGCAGCTAACAATTATAGTAAGATCTTATAAATAACTAACACAACAAGTAAAACATTTTAAATGTATTTTCTTTATTATTACAAATATTTTTTATGCATAATATAATAGTTAATATCTAATAAATACATAATGATCTGATAATCAAATTATAAGTACAGTCTCAAATTGAAAGTAAGAAAAACAGAAAATATAGAGAGAACTATAGGGATATAACAGAAAGATGTGAAAAATGGAGAAGGACAGTAAAAAAGTTACAAATTTAAATAATGTTGCCGCAATTTCTGTTTAAATGAATTTATTACATTATTATATATATTAGGCATACGACTAGCCTTATGACTGTTACTTTTTTTTTAATCTATACATCTATACATGTAAATAAAATTGGAGTGTCTGTTTGTAATATTGAAATAACCGTTTTTACTACTTGCATATGAATATAAATCCGGTACATACACCAAAATAACATATTTTACAAGTTTTGTCTGTCTGTCTGTCTGTTTGTTCCGGCTAATCTCTGAAATAGCTGGACCGATTTTGACGGGACTTTTTTTGGCAAGTAGCTGATGTAATAAGGAGTAACTTACGCTACTGTTATGTTAGAAAAATAAAATAAAATTTCACGCGGACGAAGTCGCTGGGGCCAGCTAGTCTATAGATATACCGAGATTTAATATTTAAGTTGCTATTATGTTGTTGACAAAATTTTACTGTAATGTTACTATTACGTTATCCTACACAATTTGTATTATATTGGATGAATAAATAAATAAATAAATAAATAAATAATAATCTATACATCTATACATACAAATAAAATTGGAGTGTCTGTTTGTAATATTGAAATAACCGTTTTTTACTACATGCATATGAATATATATAAGGTACATATACCAAAATAACAATTTTTATAATTTTAGTCTGTCTGTCTGTCGGTCTGTTTGTTCCGGCTAATCTCTGAAATGGCTGGACCGATTTTGACGGTACTTCTTTTTGGCAGGTAGCTGATTTATAAGGAGTAACTTAGGTTACTTTTATTTTAGAAAAATAAAGTTTAATTCCACGCGGACGAAGTCGCGGGAACAGCTTGTTTTTAATAAAAACATCTTTTTTGTGGTACTTGAGAATGTTGAAGCCTGTTGTTTGTAATATTGAAATAACCGTTTTTTACTACTTGCATATGAATATAAATACGGTACATACACCAAAATAACATATTTTACAATTTTTGTCCGTCTGTCTGTTTGTTCCGGCTAATCTCTGAAATGGCTGGACCGATTTTGACGGGACTTTTTTTGGCAGGTAGCTGATGTAATAAGGCTACTACCTAGTAACTTAGGCTACTTTTATTTTAGAAAAATAAAGTTAAAAACCACGTGGACTAAGTCGCGGGAACAGCTACTGTATAATATATTAGAGATACCTACGTGTTTTTTTATTGATGACTAGCTGTACACGGGATTTCGTCCGTGTGGAATTTAACTTTATTTTTCTAAAATATAAGAAGTTAAATTCCACGCGGTACAGCTAGTTGTCGGTAGTCTAGCGATTTAGCTAGCACACTGCTTTGATTCCTGCTTGGTGGTCGAGGGTTCGATTCCTCGCACGCTGCAAACATTTGTATTCATGAGTATGATTGTTTGTAACGGTCTGGGTGTTTTCTATGTATAGATAATATATATGTATTTACGAAAAAAATCTTTGTATTTATATCAGTTGTCTAGTACCCATAACATAATCTTCAGCTAGCTTAACTTGGGTCTAGATGAAGCTGTGTGAATTGTCCTGAGATTACTATTATTACTATAATAAATCTTTTCAAATCAGCCGATGTTTATTTTTGCCATAATACGTGCTGTTACCATGTGATAATATTACGTACGTACTTATTAAACTATTAACTTTTTATTAAATTATTAACTATTTATACTGTTTTAAATGTGATGCGTTCATTATTTATATTTCCTTTGAATTAAAGACAAATGTATATATATATATACATTTATATAAACTTGCACACTTAGTTGATCCAGCCACGATCCGTAGATATTGCTGATTCCACTGTCTCTCTCTTTCTATCACTATCTTTGTATTCTAATATGCGATGTTGCCGTTCCGGCATGGTCTCGGCCGGAACGGCAACATCGCATATGTTGCGCGTTGTTGCCAAATGTATTCGTCGATAGTAGTAGATACCTATACGCGATATATATTTTTTCAACAATTTCCTGCAATAGTGAATCCGTATCGGCAATTTTTTTTAAATGCACAAAGATTTTTTGGCTCTGAATATATTTAAAAATCATTTACTTGTGTGTTGATGAATTTATATACTAGTACATGAAGTACCTAATACTTGTTTTGATTTGAATAGGTAGCGATATTATGAATTTATTATACGTAATCTAAAGATTTTGACGAAATAAAAGTAATTAGTTATCTGTTAACCTTGACTTCATGCTGGCACCAGTATTATCAGATGATGAACATACTCTTCGAAAACTTACAGCAGAAATATCGTGTTTGGACTCATTAGATAGGTCTCGATGAATAGAGTTTAAAAAACTTAAAATAAATGGTACATTAGAAATAATGTATAAAAACCCCTTACGTAAAATTCAACCACTTTAAACTTAATAATAATAATAATTAGGAAAAGAGAAAAGCTATACATGCACTGAAAGTAATTGATGCCTTCCACACAATATTTTCAGTATTAAACAACTCTGTTTGTTCAGTAAAAGTGTAAATACACTGGTAACCTTTAATCATATTTTATATGCAAACATTACATATACAAACACTCAAGTTTTATTTCAGAATAGCCAGTAGTTTTCAAGAAATAAGTCTTTGAAATTGTACGTGTAACTTATATATATACCTACTAGTTTTTTCACCATAACAAACAACACCAATATGGCCTAGTTAGTAGTTTACCTGTGTACCAATTAATAATAATAGTAATCTCAGGACAATTCATACAGCTTCATCTAGACCCAAGTTAAGCTAGCTGAAGATTATGTTATGGGTACTGATATAAATACAAAGATTTTTTTCGTAAATACATATATATTATCTATACATAGAAAACACCCAGACCGTTACAAACAATTCAATAATAAGTTAATAGTTTAATAAGTACGTACGTAATATTATCACATGGTAACAGCACGTATTATGGCAAAAATAAACATCGGCTGATTTGAAAAGATTTATTATAGTAATAATAGTAATCTCAGGACAATTCACACAGCTTCATCTAGACCCAAGTTAAGCTAGCTGAAGATTATGTTATGTGTACTGATATAAATACAAAGATTTTTTTTTGTAAATACATATATATTATCTATACATAGAAAACACCCAGACCGTTACAAACAATCATACTCATGAATACAAATGTTTGCAGCGTGCGAGGAATCGAACCCTCGACCACCAAGCAGGAATCAAAGCAGTGTGCTAGCTAAATCGCTAGACTACCGACAACTAGCTGTACACGCGACTTCGTCCGCGTGGAATTTAACTTCTTATATTTTAGAAAAATAAAGTTAAATTCAACACGGACGAAATCCCGTGTACAGCTAGTCATCAATAAAAAAACACGTAGGTATCTCTAATATATTATACACTAGCTGTTCCCGCGACTTCTTCCACGTGGTTTTTAACTTTATTTTTCTAAAATAAAAGTAGCCTAAGTTACTAGGTAGTAGCCTTATTACATCAGCTACCTGCCAAAAAAAGTCCCGTCAAAATCGGTCCAGCCATTTCAGAGATTAGCCGGAACAAACAGACAGACAGACAAAAATTGTAAAATATTTTATTTTGGTGTATGTACCGTATTTATATTCATATGCAAGTAGTAAAAAACGGTTATTTCAATATTACAAACAACAGGCTTCAACATTCTCAAGTACCACAAAAAAGATGTTTTTTTATCAAATAAACAGTTTTTATTAAAAACAAGCTGTCCCCGCGACTTCGTCCGCGTGGAATTAACTTTATTTTTCTAAAATAAAAGTAGCCTAAGTTACTCCTTATAAATCAGCTACCTGCCAAAAAAAGTACCGTCAAAATCGGTCCAGCCATTTCAGAGATTAGCCGGAACAAACAGACCGACAGACAGACAGACAAAAATTATAAAAATTGTTATTTTGGTATATGTACCTTATATATATTCATATGCATGTAGTAAAAAACGGTTTTTTCTATATTACAAACAGACACTCCAATTTTTATTAAATGTATAGATGTATAGATTATTATTTATTTATTTATTTATTCATCCAAAATAATACAAATTGTGTAGGATAACGTAATAGTAACATTACAGTAAAATTTTGTCAACAACATAATAGCAACTTAAACATTAAATCTCGGTATATCTATAGACTAGCTGGCCCCAGCGACTTCGTCCGCGTGAAATTTTATTTTATTTTTCTAAAATAACAGTAGCGTAAGTTACTCCTTATTACATCAGCTACTTGCCAAAAAAAGTCCCGTCAAAATCGGTCCAGCTATTTCAGAGATTAGCCGGAACAAACAGACAGACAGACAGACAAAACTTGTAAAATATGTTATTTTGGTGTATGTACCGTATTTATATTCATATGCAAGTAGTAAAAAACGGTTATTTCAATATTACAAACAGACACTCCAATTTTATTTACATGTATAGATGTATAGATTAAAAAAAAAGTAACAGTCATAAGGCTAGTCGTATGCCTAATATATATAATAATGTAATAAATTCATTTAAACAGAAATTGCGGGAACATTATTTAAATTTGTAACTTTTTTACTGTCCTTCTCCTTTTTTCACATCTTTCTGTTATATCCATATAGTTCTCTCTATATTTTCTGATTTTCTTACTTTCAATTTGAGACTGTACTTATAATTATATATAATATTTATACATTTATGGGTTATATTTAGATATATATTTATGTATGTATATTGTTATTTTTTTATAGAAATGTATATTTTGCTTATCTTTATTATCTTTATAAATCTTTTTTTGACATTTCTTATTTATATTAGTGCACCGCCAATAATCTTTCGCTGCACCACTCATGGTTGCCTGGTAAATAACGCGGCAAAATATTAAGTCCGCCACATGTACAAATTTTTTTGTGCATTAAAGTTAAAGAAATAAAAAAATACAATACTGTTTAATGAAAATGCGTGTTGTCTAGTGCTTTGAGATGTATCAAAATAAGGTCAACAAAAAAGTCCGTGATGGTATATGTCTATCTCTTAAGGATAACCAACAATAACCATTTTTTATCTTTTACATTTTACGGGATTTTTTTTAGTATGTTTCCCTTAAAATCATGTAAACTATGTTATTATGTCATAATCTAAAGAAATAATAATATTTTATAGTGACATATCCACTATAAAATACCAAAAAGTAGCAATGTAATTCGTTACGCGCGAATCAGGTGTTATAAGGTCAAAGGTCGGTGCACCCCGCGTATTTGATAAATAGTGCTTCTCTGGATGTCTTTAAGAGAAAATGGCAGTATGTACGTGTATATGTACAAGTCCTTAAGTGTTAAGTTTTTCAAATGTACATACAGTAAAGAATAAATATTTTTAAGTACAGTACTTACGTACATTAATATAATACCTACTTTTTACTTGTATCTATTGTTATCAAAATTAAATTATAAGTTCTTAACTTGACCACGACTATGTGACCCTCTCTTGGCGCCAAAACGAGTGAAAAAATGAACAGCATACGACGACGACGCAGTACCTATAGAGTGGAGCAACTGCTTATTCAGTTTTATTCAACTATTTAGTCCCTCCACCGTTACAATGAATGGAGGCGGATATTACAATGTACGTAGCATTGCGAATATAAAATATCTAGATTAGGTATAATAAATTCATAATTCATAGGCCGTTACGGTATCAGAGCCAAAGTCTTCTTTCTTTGTTTATGTACTGTTAGATGCGACAGCGACTTTGTTTTTATATTACTATGTAATGATTGATATACCTAAAATAAATAAAATATCTGAGGTTTGGACAAAAATTCAAAAGGTACTTAATTTTTAAAAAGTATTTTGAAAATACCTATTTTGCATTTAGTATTTGAAATACAAAACACAAAACTATTTTTGTTTTTAGAGTGACATTTCTATGAATTCACTGTCGATAGCGAGCGGTGCGATGGAAAAAGATAACCGTTTATAAAAATATAATAAATAACCCTGGACAATTAACACAGACTGATACTGAACTGATATAAATAGATATTTTTATTTTGTAAATACATATATAATATACATATAAAACACCCAGACCGATGAAAACAATCGATGACCGATGAGTACAAATGTTTGCATCGTGCGAGAAATCGAACCCGCGACCATCGGATGTAAAGCGGTGTGACCACCGAGGCAGTCGAAATATATAAATAATCTTATGAATTTAATTTATTCTAATTTGTTTATGTGCGCGGGGTGCGGTGTACGGTGCTCCCCCTCCCTCCAGCCTTGCTGGAGCTTGCATGTATGGAGCATTGCGAATATAAAATATCTAGATTAGTAAATTCATAATTGATAGACCGTTACGGTATCTATATATATTCGGATTAAAATAAGTATCGCAGTAAGGACCAGTATATAAAGTGATCAACACAATTAACTGATTTTTGAAATATATATACAGAGCCAAAAAGTCTTTGTGTATTCAAAAAATATCTAATTTGTTTGTGTGCGCGGGGTGCGGTGTACGGTGCAGGGGGGACCCTGCCTCCACCGTTGCTGGAGCTTGCATGTATGGAGCATTGCGAATATAAAATATCTACATTAGTAAATTAATAAAGTCATAATTGATAAACCGTTACGGTATCTATATATATTCGGATGAAAGTAAGTATCGCAGTAAGGACGAGTATATAAAGTGATCAACATAATTAATTGATTTTTGGAATATATTCAGAGCCAAAAAGTCTTTGTGTATACCAAAAATTTAGCCGTTCGGAGCCATTCAGTCACGAATTATTAGTAAAAAAAGTGTCGAGTATATCGTACTATCGACGAATATATATGGCCGCATCGCAAAATAGAATGCGACGTTGCCATACCGCCTGAGATATACGAGATAGAGGTCAAGTTATTCAGTGCAAAAGGTGGAATCAGCAAGTGTTTAGGTTGTGGCGTGATCAACAAAGTGCCCAAAGAGGTGTTTATATATATATATATATATATACAATTATACATATATAATAAAAAATAACTGCATATAATAATACATAAAATATAAATAAATGCATTCCGCGGCTACCCTTAATTAAGTCAACACTGTGATATAACACTTGTAACTTCATAGAGTCAAGTTCAAGTTGACTTTTTGGTCACTCAAATAAAATAAAATAACATTTTGGATTCGATATTATTGAAAAATAAGAGTATGGTGCAATACACGTATGGCGAGTGCGATCATTCACTGTGTGTGGGCGTTACCGGTGCGCGTGAGGAGGTAGTCAGCGGCGCGCGGGTGCGACAGCATCTGCCGGAAGGCGTAGACGGTGTGCAACACGTGGTCGTCGTCGGCCTGCCGCTGTCGCAGCAGCGCTACGAGCGCGCGGCCCGCGCCGGCTCGCAGCAGCCCCGCCGCGCACCGCTCCTCGGCGGCCAGCGCGCCGCTCGCCGCCACGCCCTCCAGCACCAGCTCCGCCGTGCTGCCGCTCTCTACGCACACGCACGCGCCACGCTCATTACATGTGGCCTCGATGATCTAGCACCACACCGCTTTATTCCCGATGGTCGCGGGTTCGATTTTTCGCACGCTATAAATACCTATCTATATACTTGTATCAGTTATCTAGTATCCATAACACAACCTCTGCTTACCATGGGACTAGATGACGCTGTGCTAATTATCCAGGGTTATTTATTTATTTTATACATCACCCCACTTACCCTTCACGGGGGGTAATGCCAATGTAGAATGTTGCGTGTGACTGTGACCCTTACGCGGTCCCCCCGGAAACCGTCGTGGTTAATTCCTGGTGAATTGTATGACTCGACCTTATGCTCATCCTTCAGTAGTGCCCCATCTATATATACTATTAGTTTGATAAATGTGCGATGCCGAGTTCAACTACGAGTCTGACGAGGCTTCATAACGTCATTGTCACCTGGTTCTACGCTATATTCACAACATAACAAAATACATATATCCGACATACCTGGATCTAGTATCTTCATAATACACGGTATTAAATTGTATCTTTCTACGACAGCATATACATCTATGTCATTGTTCGCATGTAACATATTACTGAGTGTTCCAATACATTCGATAATGAATTCCTCGGGGACATCACCATTCGTTACGGCTCCAGCGATATCTCCGACGAATTCCTATAAATTCAAGTTATAACATTAATTTATTTATATAAGTATGAATAGTGCGCCTGCCAGAATTTGTGATTATAGAAGCGGCACCTTTGTTTGACTTTGAAAATAGAACCTTAATAATGTTCAAACTTACAATTTAAATTAATTATGGTCGAAGTTGGGGCACTGAGCAACCAGTAGTTTGGTCTTGAAACTTGAAATCGATATCTATTGTAGATAAAATATTATATTTCAACTAATATATTATACAACAATTTCACATATTGATAATACAGTATTTCAGAAAGGGACAATGCCATTCAAGTTGCTCCAAGCTACAACTTAAACTAAGCAAGATAAGCTGATTTTGTATTTTAAATCAAACATTAGATCATATTTAGAAAATGTAGATTTAAAAAATTCATTTATAAATCTTTTAACCCAACACAATAGACAAGTACCTACAACGATGTAACATTATTAAAAATTATACTGTTTTTATAATTTATAAAATAATACTTACGACAAACAATGGCTTATTTTGAGCGTGATTCGACAAGTTCCGTACTAGTTTCATGAGCATGGTGTTCTTGTATCGAAAAGCGCGCTCAAGAAGTTCTCGTAGACGGCCTTCGGATGCCATCTGGTGGGCGGCGCGGTCGCACCAAGCAAGGTTCACGCACAACGCGAGGAGTACATCTGTGGTGCTCGTCGCGCTACTCCCAAATGCGTCACTGTTAACGTTCAGTAACAGCATATCGGTCAGCTAAAACAAGACAGTAAAGCTCCATTAAAAAATTAAACCATGTATCTTACCTGGAAACAAGGATATACATAATAAGCATGTGTATGGATATATAATATTAAATACTTAATAGTAATTTTCTTATATTTGCTTGCTCTAACATTATCTAAATCTAACTACTACAACCATTTATCTAAATGTACCAAATGTAAACACCTGTAGCTGTAAATATTATGAAATGCAATAAATATATTGAAGAGTCAACTTTCATAAACCATCTCGCGCATATCGCTACGGTGATCCCCGTAAACTCTTGTCTCCTCTGTCAGATAGTTCTAGATCTAATTCAATACTTAAGATAGTTTTAATGACTGTTCATACAGTAATGTACAATATTATGAACAAATTAAATCAACACAACTAAAAATTTACTTAATTTAGTAGGTAGTACATATCTGTTTGCACACAATCGATCTGGCTAAAAAAAATCTAAATAATGAGTAAAACGGTTAAATTGTGAGAAGTGGGAGGGGAGTGATATCTTAACTTTATTTGCCACAAGTCATAAAACTTACCAGTTTTACACAATCAGACTGGGTGAACATTAATTTAACTTTATCATCCATGCTCAAGTGGTACAAAATTTTCATTGCCAAATTAATATGTTTATCATCACCTGAAATCGTTTATTAAGCAATTATTTCAATACTATTATAGTTACACATTAATTGTTGGAACTTGTGCGGCGTATCGAGCCGGTCGCTATATTGTGCGCTTGTGCATTATCATTCATCATACTCGTGAACAGGTGCTGCTTGTTGATTTATCTCTATTTAATTAACATTCATATATGTAATAGCATACATGATGTCTAGCTATCTATCACTCTATTAATCCTAAATCAAAGAGTAAATAATTATATTTTTTATAATGAAGTACAATGGAATTTGAAGAGGGCTCAAATAACTTGCTTGAAATATTTCCTGATAGAATGGAGTTCAGCTTAATTTCTTAGGACACAACATTCTCAAAAATTACTTTCTACTTAAAATATTGGTTTGTAGTTAAAATCAAAATCATGGAAATGAAATTCACTGATTCTGATTCAGCGAATCACTACTATTCCACTTGTTACACTAAGAAGTTGAATAAAAAAGTAGGTAGAATATATTAATGTAATAATGAAAATACCCTTACTTGTAAATTGAATAAATTTTGGCAGCAGACCAATTTTTATCATTTTATTGCGTAATTTAGTGTCAAACGTAAGATTAAATAGTAACTTTAATGTAACATTTATTAGATCTGCATTTTGTGAGTCTAATAAAGGTGCTATTTTCTCAACTACTCCTCTCGAAGCCATACTGTTTTTATTTTCAACAAATATTGACAATTTTTGTAAAAATGAAACGATAAGAATTAATAAATCCATGTTAGAGTGTCTCTCCATAGCGCCAATAAGTAATCCAACTATATCTTTTTTATGCATTTTTTCTTCAACTTTTACATTGTCTGCTATGTTGAGTAACATATAAAAAGCTACTCTCAATAACTGTTCCTGCCTTTTCGACAATGTCTTAAGTTTTCTTTTCAACTGTTCCTCATCATTTTTAGACAAACAGTCATCAGCTGCATTGCATAAGTCTTCATGGTAACTGGATACTAATGATCTAGATTTCTGTAAATTCACATCGGCAACAGCCCATGTACCAGATTTCGGACGTCGTTTAGGTTCAGGAATTCGACTTTTTGGCAATTCAGTCTAAAAATATACATATTAATTGGACTTTTTAATATCAACACTTAAATGATCTTTCACTGATAGTAACAGTAATTACTAGCATCCGCCCGCGAATTCACAAAGAGGACGCTGTCATATGTTTATTATTAACAATGTATTCATCCAAATTACAGAAACCAATAAAAGTACTTATTTTATAAGTTTAAAGCAATTATATAAGTTTTCATTTAACTAATCCAAAATTAATATTGTGAAATTTTACATATTTAAAAAATTATATTATTTTTAAATATCCTGTTTATAGTTTTTTATATTTATATTATTTACCTTATCAGGAGTAATCAACTGTTTCTTGCCTTCAACTTTTTCTTTCCATTGGTCATATCTTTTGAGTTCATAATCTATTACATCCATACATAAAGACCCTATCTTATATTGAATTATAACTGGATGAAATTCATTATAAGTAGAGAAACAGAAAAAAGTATAAACTATATTTGTGCTTAATTCAATGCTTCTCTTCCATTCTTCTCTGAGAACCCTAGAGAGCGCACTCAAAAGAGCTTCTGTAATAAATAATGAAGAATGTTAATAGGTATGCCAAATCGGTTGAAAGTTTTGTATAATAAAGCTTGTATGTATACAAATATATTAGTTTTTGTTTTAGTCAAAAATACCTATTAGTTTTGATTTTATAGGCATTTAAACTTACGATAAATTTCGAGTCCCGCTAACAGTCACGTGAAATGTGATGTCATTTTACAACGGTCCGCTCCGCTTAGTAGCGAGTCGCCGAGTTTGAGCAGTATTTTATTTCATTTTCATAATGAAATGGATGTAGGAATCGAAAAAGGGCAATCGGATGATCTGCCTAAAATAGATACACTAATGGTTGCCCATTATTTATCAACAAATACCTAATGATTTTGTTGCCGCCGAAATGCGAGGAATAAAAAAGTAATTTTCTTTTCTTGCTATTTAGAAAATTATTTATCTGTTTTAAAGTGTTTTGTTAAAAAAAATACCCAACTGATATCGTATTGCAAGTATTGCAACTCAAATAGGCAGAAGTACTAAACTTTTTAAATTTTACGTTCTAGAGAACAAATGTGTGTTAGAGTTTTATGTCTATAGATACGTATGTACATATGTGAATATAGGTACCTCTTTTAGTAAATTTAACTAAACACATATATTGATTTATTGCAAATGTAGTAGGTTGAACAGATGTACTAAACCTTTTTTAATTTTCATTTGTCTTATTAATAGGCCGTTTTATTTATTTTTATTTGTAACTTATTCCAAGTCGGCAAGAGACGGCTTTGGTGATGATGCTATCGGTTACATACAAGTAAAAAGAGCAGTACATTTAAAACCACGAAGTTTTAAATGTAATTTGCGAAGATTGTGCTGCCAACAGAGGCTGTAAACGTACTATAGCATTTTTAATGTGGCTACATCGTCGAAGAGAGGACGCAACGACTGTTATCAAATTTGTTGGATTTTTTTGTGGTTATAATAAAAATAACTATTACTTTGGTGGTTGTATTTGTATGTTTCGGTACAACACATGATTTCCTAGTATTTGGTTTGGTTATTTTTGAAGGTATTTATAATGTCTAAGGAAACGTAAGACGACTACGTGCTGAGAGCGCGAGCGGACAGAGGTAGTGTTGTACTATGACGTCACACCGTCACATGAGTCCGCATCGCACGTTTACTTCTATAAATCAGAAACTAATTGACGTATTGAAGTAATTCTTTCACTTATATTTTTTATTTTTGATAGAGAATATGGAGAGCTAATATTCAAAATTAGTTAACATTCTTCATTGTTAGATTACTGAATACAGTTTAATCTAATACTTGAGATACAAGCAAAAAATAATATGTATGTTATGTTTGAGATAATTTTTAATTAGATGTTAAGTGTCAAGTGCACATCTGTATTGCAATGAAAATGTAAATATTTTATGATTGTATATTCTCTTTAATATAGAATAAAGAAATCCTTAAAAAAAGTATAGCTTCTTGAACATTTGGCTAAGATGAAGAATAGTAGAAAAGCAAAAGTTAACAAGTTAAACACTCTTTTCACATGCAAAGTGAAAAATATATTACCCATTCTCTTTCATTTCTACTATGGAGCATTTGTTCAAGACCAAACATTTAAGATCTTTACTGATACTAATAATAAACATTTAAATATTTACCATTACGGGCCAATTCTATTAAATTATCAGGATTTCTGGCCAGCTGTAAGATTAATGCAGATCCTTTTATTTTTTCTGGGATATCATCATATAATAGTTCCACATAATCATCTACACAATTTAATACAGCTACAGGCACACTTTCCACAGGGCTCATAGTTTTATAAAGTGAATTTTATTCCTTTGTATCTGAAACAAAAATAGTCTAACAACAAAAAAACAAAAAAAATTAAGCACTGCAAAATGTGTTTGCTTATTACTTTAATATTATAAGGATTGTTGTGAGTGGTAAATGAAGAATATTATTATTATAGTACGATCTGGATTATTAGTGTTATCTTAAATCACATCATAATCAAACTAGATCAACAACAACCAAAGGAACAAACAGGTTTTAGATCTAGATTATCTACATTACACAATATGAATGTGCACAAACAAATTATACTTTTCTTCACATAATTTCTATAAGACTTTTCACTCTTTGGAACACTATTTTATATGGCTTGCAGTTCACAACCAAAGAATTACATTACACATTTTTGTGATTCTTATTGAAATTTATAAGAATTACAAAAAATATGTAATGTAATAGGTCACCCCAGGTTAAAGTAGAGTCTGACATGAACCTAAAGACCTACAACACATAAATCAAGAACATGGAAATGAAGGTAGAAGAGTGGTACCCAATATCAATAAATCAAAAACAAAAGTGATGATAAAACAATGTCCAAAGATGCACTGAACAGGTGACTCATGTCACAGTCAAAATATGTAAAATATGCAAAAAAATGTAATGTGTTTCTCTGTTTAGAAAAAAAGGGTTTTAAAATAAAAACAAAATGCACTGGAGATAGTCAGGATTAGGAAAAAGTACCTAGATTGTTTTAATGCCATACAGTCTTATAAATCTCTAGTTTAGTATCCACAACAGTAGTTTAGTATCCAAAATGATGATTTGACAATCTACTTCAAATACTGGTATCTGGATTGAATAAGATGCCTTTATTCAATCCAGATACCAGTATTCGAAGTAGATTGTCAAATCATCATTTTTGGTTTTGATAAATTACCGTCAAGTTAAATAGTGACCAAGGTGTGGATTCCTTATTTGGTAATCTACAATTATTGAATTACTCTGTAGGACAAGGTGAACTGTATGAATAAGTAACTCCTACAGTTCTAATTAAGATTACAATTTTTCAAGGCCAGAAGATTTCCATTGTAAATGTATGTTATTTTATTATACAATATTGAATTTATAATAACGATTATATAAAGAAATTAAATACTAATATTTATACTGTGATATTCTTTCAGTTGGGGTTGGTAAGTAAGTAGTATGAAATTGGAAAAGATAGTATCAGAAAGACCTGTTCATATTATGATTTATGAAATCATTTTTACGTCCCTTAAGAAAGATATAAACATATGATAAATTCTGGTACTACTATTGATCAGTGGCGCTATAGTAATATCCTTACATATTATATATATATTGTGTCGTTGCGTTGCTGTGGTATTGTAACTTGCGAATTTTAATAAACAGATGGAATTATGAAAAGGAAGGAATCATACCTTAATTTTCTTCAAAATTATATTAATAGTAAATATTGAAATTTGTGGCTTTCACCTTAGAATAATAACAAACGCGGAACGCGTATATAAAGTTAGATTAGAAAATAAAGAGATGGCATATAGGAATGTCAATTTTCAATTACTCAATATGTCACAAAGAATATACTTGATATGTCATTTCTAATTTGAAAATGACACACAATGTCAGTAGCTAAGAACGAGAATTTTTTTTTTTTTTTTTTTCTCTCTATCTGCGATCAGCCCTTCCGGCTATAATCAGATTTTTTGAAGTTATTGGCTTTTTGAGATGAGGCCCCTCCAGTAAGGTGCCATCTCATTTACTTTCTTTCTTTAGATGTTGGCAAGGCGAGCTCTTTTTAATCTAGATGGACAGTTATTTATATCCAGTAGTTTTGAAGCTAACTGGTTCTTATGGCCGGCTAATCTGTGTTTATATCTTCTACAGGCTTTTTGTATCTCTTCTTTTACAGTTGGAATTTCTAGATGTGTATGTACTTCAATGTTTTTTATGAACCAAGGAGCTCTGGCTATGGTTTTTAATGCCTTGTTTTGGAAGCGCTGAAGAATTTCTATGTTAGAGTGTGAAGCTGATCCCCATAGTTCCATTGCATATGTCCACACTGGTTTTATGATGCTCTTATAGATGAGGAGTTTGTTTTCCAGACTTAATTTAGACTGTCTACCTATCAGCCAGTACATGTCTTTAAGTTTTCTATCAGCTTGGTTTTTTTTTGCTTTTATGTGGTCTCTCCAAGTAAGTCTTCTGTCCAGATGCATTCCGAGATATTTTACCACCGTTTGTTGTGGCAAAATAGTTCCATCTAAGGATACTGGTGTGCAATTTCCTCTTTTCAATGAGAATGTGATATGGACCGACTTTGTGGTGCTCACTTGAATTCTCCACTTATTCAACCATTCTTTAATTCCATTCAGATGTTTCTGAAGCTCTGTAGATGCAATATGTGGGTCTCTATTACATGACAGCACTGCTGTGTCGTCTGCATATGTTGCTGTAACTATACCATTAGTAGTGGGAAGGTCAGCAGTATATATTGTGTACAATACTGGGCCAAGGACAGAACCCTGTGGCACTCCGGCTTTTATTTCAAAATAATCTGATAGGTGATCTTCATACTTAACATGAAATATCCTATGTTGTATATAGGACTTTAAGAGCATATAAATGGTGTTCGGTAATGAGGTTTTTAATTTATAGAACAAGCCTTTGTGCCACACGCGGTCGAATGCCTGTTGCACATCCAAAAATACTCCTGAGCAGTATTCTTTTTTCTCTAGTGCTTGTCTAATTGTATGTGCGACTCGGTGTATCTGTTCCGTAGTTCCATGATGTGCCCGGAAGCCAAATTGGTGTTCTGGTACTATATTTTTCTCCTCAAGCACTGGCAATAATCTTTTCAATAGTATTTTTTCAAATAATTTGGATATTGCTGGTAGTAGGCTTATTGGTCTATATGACGATACTTCAGTGGATGGTTTTCCCGGTTTAAGAATCATATTTATTATAGATACTTTCCACAATTGTGGAAAATATTGCAGTCTCAGTACTGCATTAAAGAGAATTGTTAGTAAAACTATTCCTGTTTTGGGCAACTGTTTTAGTACTTCAGCTGTTATTAAATCGAAGCCCGGTGCCTTATTATATTTTAGCTGATTTATAGTCTTTCTTACTTCCGCTGGCGTAACTGATTTTAGAGGTAAGGACATTTGTTGGTCACTGTCAAGTATTTTATCAATTTCTGCTTCTGTATGCATATCATCTGATTCATTTGGTATAAATACTTCTTTGAGATACTTTGCAAATAAATCAGCTTTATCTCTAGGTTTTCCAGCCCAGCTTCCATTTGTTTTTTTAAGTGGGGGTATATGTTCTTTCGGTCTCTTTATAAATTTAGTTATTTTCCAAAGACTATAGTCATCTGCTTTATGTGGGGATAATGTCATCAATTTATCTTGGATTGTGTTGTTTTCGTTTTCTCTTAACATTATTTTTAATAGTTTTTGAGCTTTATTAAGTGCTCTTTTATCTTGAGGGTTTCTGCTTGTATGCCACTGTCTCCTCAGTTTTCTTTTTTCTGATATCATATTTCTTATTTCTAGTGTCGTATCTTGGCTCTTTATTTTAGACTCGGTATAAGGTGTTGATGACCATGCTGCTTTTTGGATCAGGTTTGTGACATACCAGGCTGTTTCTTCTACATCTTCTTCTGTTTTTAGCGGTATATGCAGGTTTGTATTTTCATGGATATAGTCTTTAAAGGATTCCCAATCGGTTTTATAATTATACAACGTTTCTTTCGGTTCCTTCCTGATTAAATTTGTGCTTATTGTACATATGATAGGTGTATGATCTGAAGAACCATCAAGGCTAGATTCTATTTTTGTGTACATACCCGCTATGCCTTTTGTTATGAATAGATCAATTAAGTCAGGTATTTTATTTGGATCCGTAGGCCAATAGGTTGGTTCTCCTGTGGATATAATATTAAGGGAGTTAGTGTCAATTGCCTTTTTTAATTCTCTGCCTCTTGTAGTTGTGAGCCTAGAGCCCCAATAAATATGTTTGGCGTTCCAGTCTCCTCCAGCAATGTATCGTTTACCAAGTGTTTTGAAAAACTGATCGAACATTTGATCATCAATTCGATGACGAGGCGGGGAGTAGATAGCGGCGATATTCAGCGATCCTTCCCAGTCATCAATTGACACAACTGCTGCCTGCAGGTAGGGATAGCTGTATTTAGGCATACTGTGTTGTTTAATATTTTCTTTAATAATTATTGCAGCTCCAGCGTGTGATGTACCGTCAGGATGGTTTGAGTAATATATATTATAACCGTTTATCTTTGTAACTTTTTGATCAGTCATATGCGATTCAGATACCAAGAGAACATCTATTTTTTTGTCACTAAGAAATAGCTCTATTTCATGCTTATTCGGGGATAAGCCATTCACATTCCACGCGGCAATTCGCAGGAATTTTATTTTTTTTCTGGGCTATTAGTGTCGTGAGGAGCCCCATTAGGGTCCCCATTTGCTGTATGAGCACATCAATTTTTTGTGATTGTTTAATTATGATTTGTTCTAACAAATTTGTTGACTGAGGTATTGCACTCTCTGTTTGATTTACCCATTCTCCAGTATTTCTGGTTTTAGGTTTGGGGTTAGTGTTACTTCTTGGCATGTTTGGTGCCTCATAGTTATTTGCGGTTTTTCTTGCATAACTTTGTGCGCATAGTGGTGGAAAATCCTCCATTTGAAATACTGGTTGTATTCGATTTGAAGGGTTAGATACCGGCTTGTTCCTAGGTAATAACTTCCTATTATTGACTTGGTTGTATTTTCGTGCACGAATCTCCTTGTATACTTGGCAACCCTTATAGTTTGCAGGATGATCACCAAGACAGAGTGTGCATGTGGCCGGGGTGTTTCTGTCC